>NC_091691.1:46116363-46419393 GCF_041296265.1 Equus caballus
TTTCAAACATTAAGAGCAATAAACACTCTTGTTACTCCCTGACCAGTACACACTCTCATGCGTGCTCTCTCTCATCAGTCTGTTTGATCCTTCTTCTTCCGAGCTTCCCCAATTCCGTCTTGCAATGCCACCCCTAGAGTCTTCATCACTCTTGCTTAAAATCTTTTGAAGGCTCCCTGCCACTTAGAGGATTAAGTTCATGTCCCCTAATAAGATGCATAAGAGCCTCCATGATCTGATGCCTGAGACACCACTCCTGCCTCACAGTTTACACTTCAGGCACACTCAGCCATTTGTTCCTTCCTGCACATTCTCTCATTCCTCGGCTCTGTGCTTGGTAGCCATGTCTGCAGTCTACCCCTCTTCCTAAGTCCTGTTCATCTTTTAACAGTCAGCATGTCCCTCACCTTCTCTTCTCCCCAGCACCAATAACCCATTAGGACTCCCAACTCTGTGATTCCATAGCAACCTTCCTAGCACTCTGTTAGGTTAGAGCACCTAACGCTTTGTAATATAAGTATCCATTTATTTCTCTCTCTCTCTCCCTGCAGAGTGTAAGCTCTCTGAGAGGAAGGCCTTGCCAAATTCACTTTATATCCCCAGTGCCTAACACCCAGTAGATGCTCAAATATTTAAATAAATTTATGCTAACCTCTGAGAAGAACTGAGATTAAAAGAGCATCTAGCTCTGTACTGTCCAATACAGTAGCCGCTAACCATTGTGACTATTGAAATTTAAACTATATTAAAATTAAATAAATTTAAAACTCAGTCAGTCACAGTTCTCAAGTGCTTAGTAGCTATGTGTGGCTAGGGGTGTCCATACTGGAGGGTGCAGACAACAGGGCCACGCTCACAGAGAGCCCTGTTGGACAGCACTGGTCTACAGGTGCAAGGAGCACTCCTTCCTGTCACACCCACTGGCCCACTTTTAACTCCTTTCCTAGTCCTCCTTTCCTCACCCTCTGAGGCAAGACTGTGCACCAGGCCATGATAAGATAAATGGGCAGCCTCTACAATCTTCTTTGTTGTCATTTTTTTGAAGATATAGTACTAAAGCCCCAAATCCAAATCTTGAGATGATTTTCTAGACAGTTCTCTTAGAGGGAAGCCATTCTTGCACAGCTGCTCATCATCAGTTAGAATACGAAGAGAAGTGTTAGAGCTAGGTTTCAGCTAACTCTGAACTCTTTGTTCAGACTCTTTGGCCACTGGGTTAAGCCTGGATGAATCATAAGAATCATCATGCTTAGTCAGTGGTAGTAGAAATCTCAGATTCATGGAACAAAGTGAAAATCTTGGACAGGGGCCTAGAATTAAGCATGTTTCTCCTTTCCTCTTCAATTTAAAGTTGATATTTTTAAGTACTAAGGGAAAACTAGTCAAAGGTCCTCAATGTGGAATGTCTTATGTGCCTTTTTTGAAACTTGTGAATATAGAATTTTAAAACTTCTAAATGTAATTTTAAAGCTTCTAAATATGTTTAAACTTTAGCATTTAGGAAACACAGGTAAGCAGAAGCTTTTATTTTTAAATAGCTATATTTCAATCTTGGGCTTTGTAATAATCAAAGTTTCAGTAGAGTTTCTGTTGATGAAACTCAGCTTTACTTTAATAGTGGTAGATTAGTTGTGTTCATCCTAAAATACTCTCGTAACTTTAGCTACTTTAAGATTATCTATCAGCTGATTAAAGCCAACTCAGAAGCGTGTCTGTTGTAAAGCCTGATAACGAACTGAGGTTTCTGCAGACATGAATGAAGCATCTCAAAACCCAAACCAGGTTTCCCAGAAGTGTAAATTAGTGAGGACAGTTGTCCACACAGACCTACCATGGGTTCTGGCTCTGGCTTTGTGGACAGGACACAAGAGTAGATCCATCTTCCTGTCAGCCATCACATGACCTCCATCCGATGAGGGGAGTTGATGCTGGAATCCTCCACTTCCAGAACGTGGCCGTTCTACCCAGAAGTGTGAAAGTGGAAAAGACGCTGAAGAATTCTGCCTTTTCTAAATTGGTGAATGGGTATTCTTTTCCCTACCTTATTATTTCCTGGTGTCAGGGAATTCTTAAACCACGACTGATTTACCTCTGGTCGTATTTGTTCACTTAAATAAATGGCCACAAATAACAAGACAGTTAGATACGTCTCATATCACATTACACAGACTGTCATCATTCACATTTTATAGTAATGCTTTGTTCCCTGCTTTTTATATATTCTTTAGCTCTTCTATTTATTCTTTTCACCTATTTCTTTTTTTCCAACGCCACTCCATTTTTTCCATTTAAGTATATATTGAATGCCTTCAGTAAGCACTAAACGTAGAGGCAGAAATACCATGGGCTTTGCCCTCCCATTGCTTATAGTCTAAATTGGAAATAAAAAACATATACCTAAGAATCATTGCAAGTGTTCACTGAGCCCACACACCCTGCCAGGCACTGTTGGAAGCTCTGTAGTGTATGACAACACCACAGGGGCTGAGAGACTGGAGAAGCCTCCTGGAAAAGGCAGGACTTGGGCGTAGCATCGGGTGAGTGTAGCAGCTGGGCAGAGGGCTTTCCACTCTGTTGTGTGGCCCTTGCCTTGCCATGTCACAACAGATTTACGTGGTGCTCCCCTACCAGCCCTGACTTTCCCTGAGGGCAGAAGTGTGGTCTGATTCGAAGCTCTCTTTACTTCACATCAGCTATGTCAGTTATGCAAACTTGTCTAATGAATTCCTGGCTGAGGTTGCACCATGAACAAAGACTAAGTCAAGATTCAAGGCTCTGGTTAGAGGACAGTAGAGACTGAATAAAGAGGAGTCTCAGAAAAGGCTGGTCTTATTCTTTTTCTTCCATCCTCTCTATTTTATCACCTACTTCCCCATTTTTCGTCCTTCTCTCTCATTTAATGAGTGGCTTCCAAACTTTTTTTAAGCATCAAAACTTTTTCTTCTCATCAAACCTACAGAAATAGAGTGTCAGTTAGCTGGAAATGGAAGTGTGGAATAGAGCCCTGTGCACCCCCGCCCATCTTTTAGGGTCTCGCCTATGGCCTCATAGAGCAATGTGAAATTTCTTTTCCATTCTAAGAGGAAGTGTTCCCTTAGGAGATTACAGCAGTCAGCTGACACTGCACTTCTCACCAGTGAGTCTGCCTGCTTCTCCTGCTCCTTGCATGGGCCTCTTTGCCTACTCTTTGTACTGAAGCCCTTGAAATGGGGAAGGAGAGAGCAGAACCTCCCTCAGGGGGGAAGCTGCACACCGAGCACTTTATTCACTCCTGACACAGGAAATGCTGTTATGCTTGTTTAATTTCTCCTATTAACTTACTAGTCTCATCCCATCAGAGGGGTTTTTTTTTCTTTTTTTTACATTTTAAGAAATATCTTTCAACCACCAAAATACCAACTGTATGGTAAACTTTTTCATATATGATCTCATTCAATCTTCTCTTCCATAGAGACTTCATATTAAGAGATACCTTCCACCAGTCACAGGATATCACCTCTGCTCACCTGTACACTTTTTGTTTGATTACCTGGTCCACCGGAACTTTCCTATTGCTCATTGCTGTCTTTGAGGTTTAACTTAAACTTGGATCCATATTATCACAAAGAAAAGTTTACTGTTTGAATAATCTCTATTTAGTTCTGAATTTCCCTGTAATCAGTCAATGTATTACTATAAATCAAATATTCCTATGAAATATAATATTAATGAATTATTTACTTTATCAATATAAACTCAACTGCTTATGCAAAAAAAAAAACTCCTTCTTAATCATTTTAAGAACTGTGAGACACTAACTTGCCTTTTAATTTTCTTAATGCCATAAGTTTGTTGTTCAACCGAGGAAATGCATTTTTTTTCCTTTCTATCAACTGAGAACTCCAGTTACAAAACCAGCAAACTTATTTTTTTCCTTTAGACTTACCCAATAGCTTTATACATTTAAATAATAATAATAATAATAATTAAATAATAAGCATTAACTGCAAGCTGAAATTGGTGTCTTTTGAAAGTTTCTAGTTGTTAAACTTGGCCATTGGTAGTGACCCAGAAACCTTACACCTGTCGTTAGGCCTTAGAAACAGGTTATCTAATCTGCTGTTTTACCAGAACGGGAACTAACCCATGTTATTTACTTAACAAAGTATCATGAGCATTTTCCCATCTGATTCAATATCCTTTTCCAAAATTATGCCTCATATCTGTGTGGTATCCATCATAATAATTGACCATATTTTATTTAACCAGTCCGCTCCTTTTGAACATGTAGGTTATTTCCACTTTTCTACCAGTATAAATAACAATACTCTTGTAAACATCCTTATGATACATTTCTGCTTTGAATTATTTTTCAGACTATTTCTAGAAGTATATTTGCTAGGTGAAAAAATGCACATTTTTATAACTCTTGATACATATTGCCATGTTCCTTAAAGAAAGCTATAATACCAACTTTTTGTTGGGCCTACTCTATGCTATACTTTAGATATTATAAATTCATTAGTCTTTGCAGAGACCCTGGAAAGCAACTATGATCCTTATGTAAAAGATAAGGAAACAGATACACAGACAGTTTTTGTCTTTGAACTTAAACCATTAAAGAGTTAGTAAATGATAAAGTCGGATTTGAAACCCAAGTCTAACTCCAAAGTATGTATATCTCGTGTACTCGCTCGTGTTCCAACTAGCAGTATATGAGAATACCTGAATAAAATTTTAAAAATTTAAACTGGAAGGAGCCTTAGAAATCTTGTTCAACATCATTACTTTCAGTGAAAACACTGAGCCTCTAGTAGAGAGAGAGAGACCAAGTTTAAAAAGCCCTATAACTTTTTAGTAGCAGAACCTCCAGTCAACTAGACCTCCCAATACCAGACCTTTTTTCTGTCACTCCATTTTTTTTTCCTCCTAGAAATCTAGCTTCAATATTTCTTGCTTACCTTTAATAACCTCTGCTAGCCTATCCCCGGTGGTCTAGTGGTTCAGATCCTGCACTCTCACCCTCACAGCCCAGGTTCATTTCCTGTCAGGGAACCACACCCCCATCTATCCGTTGTCATACTTTGGTGGCTGCATGTAGCTGTGATGCTGAAAGCTATGCTACTGGTATTTCAAATACCAGCAAGGTCACCCATGGTGGACAGGTTTCAGCAGAGCCTCCAGACTAAGGCAGACTGGGAAGAAGGACCTGGCGACCCACCTCCAAAAAAATTGGCCATGAAAACCCTATGAATAGCAGCAGAGCATTGTCTGATATAGCACCAGAAGGTGAGAGGAAGGCAGAAAAAGACCAGGCAGGATTCCACTCTGCTGTATACAGGGTCACTAAGAGTCGGAATCACCTTGATGGCACTAAAAACAACAACAACCCTATCCTCGGTAACTTTTTAGAAATGAAGATAAGTTTGATTGTAGCCATATAGGAAAGCCAAGTAAAAGAGCTACATCTGAGCCTTCACTGGGCTTGTTTTTCAGGAAAAGGCAGATTTGCATTCCTGGTAAGTGAGTTAGGTGGCCACGCTGGCCTCTGAGCGGATTCTGGCAGCCTTCAGTGACAGTGCCTCCCTTGGGGCAAAGCAGCAGTGAAAAAGCAGCTGCAATTCTGTAAGTGACCTCATGAGAGCCAGGACCTGGGTAAGAGTTAAGAATCACTGGTCAGGATGTAGAACTAGAAAAGGCCTAACTTAGTGAATGTCAGAGACTAACCTGGGATCAGATAATATAAACCAGCAGATTTCGGAAACTAAGCTAGGCAGTAGAAAATACAGAGATATCAGAGACCCTATCAGAGACCCATCACACTCCCTTAGACCGTCAAAAAGTGTTCAGTCAATGGGATTGGACATTACAGGGCAAGAATCAAGGAGGAGTCCACACACACATTGTCTTACTCAGGAGATCTGACCTCTTAAAAGCCCCTGGTTCCCCTTTTAGGTGTCTTTGTGATTCCTCTGGGGCAAGAACTAATCCTGGTGAAGATTAGTTTTCGAATAGTCAGAAAACTGGGTGCAGCTGCCTGAGGTGGGCATGCAAGGACAGAGGACCATCAACACCTTGTGGGAGCAAATCCCAAAAGGCCCTGAACCACACCAGTGTCCACACAATTTTTCTGTCTCCTACAAACTGACTTGCAGTCACCCCACCTGCCCCAGGACAAGCTCTTGGCTGTTCACAGTGGGAACATTAAATCAGTAAGGAGGAGTTGGGTGAAAGCTGTGGACATGTCTCAGAGTTCCCAAAAATGAGGCTTCCAAAAGTGTTTCTAGGGGACCAGCCTGATGGGGTAGTGGTCAAGTTTACATGCTCTGCTTTGGCGGCCCGGGGTTCCTGGGTTCGGATCATGGGCACAGACCTACACGCCGCTCATCAAGCCTTGCTGTGGTGGCATCCCACATACAAAATAGAGGAAGATCACCATGGATGTTGGCTCAGGGATAACCTTCCTCAAGCAATAGATAGATAGATAGGTAGATGGATGGATAGTATTTCTAGGGAAGATGGGCTGAAGTATATGAAGCAGGAGAATGGTCTCTGCTCTTTAAATCAGGGTAGCACCCACCTCATAATTATTTGGGAAGTACTGTGTATAACTCCTTTTTTCTTTTCCTAAGAGATACTTTTGGCTTTTATTTCCTTTTGACCTTCCATAAGCAGAAGGAGATCATTGTAGTTGCTTGCTAGCTTTTCTGGAGATTTGTGTGACCTACACCATGACTGGGGTTGAGGCTTTGCTTACATGGCTTGATTTGCCCTTCATGGTAAGTACCAAGAGAGTGGAGGTCATTGTTCAAGCCTTCTGTGTTTGAACTGTGTGGTTTACACAGCCTTTCTTCTGTTCTTTGATCAGATCCTTTGTATCATAACTTGTTTGAAACTAATGCTTTCAGCAAGTAGGCTTTAGGTGAGGTGAGTTTTTAGTGACTGGCTAATTATTAAAGTCACCCTAACTAAGTAGGTCAGAGAGAATTTTCACTAATGTCTCCCATAGTCTTAGATTAATATATTAACCTAATTTTCTTTCTTCTGTATTTAAAAATATTTGGCAATTTTCTATAGATATTATCGAAATAAGTTGTCTTCTAGTTAATATATATCCCCCATCACATAGTAGCTGGTAAATTTTTCATGAATAAATATTGTACATCATTTTGGTATGGCCCAATCAAATTAAGGTCACTTCTCACTGGTAATAGGAACTTAAATTTTATTTGGCACCATGTAGACGTTTTTCTAGATTCATGTGACATATCATGAAATATTTATTTTCGTCCATTGATTCAACAAATATTTATTCATTACTTACTAAGTGATGGGTTTGATACTAGGTAACAACAATGAACAAGATACACAGCATCTACCTCAAGGGATTCCCAGTCTATTACTTTTATAAATGTGTTAAATATTCTTCTAATAATAGTTTAACCACCATCTGTTGTGTGCCAGGTAATGTGTTACGTATTTTGAATGCATTGTCTCATCTAATCCTTCTGATAACCCTGTGAAAAAGAGGGTATTATACACCCTATTTTACAAATGATGAAACTAAGATAAGAAACTTGCTCAATGTCACATCACTCTAATAAGGGACAAAACCAGGACACAAACCCAGGCATGTCTAATTTTAGATCCCTTCTAATTTGTCTTCTACTTGCCTTGAAACTTTGACATAATTTGGTGCCTCATGTTAAAATAAATATTTAATAGTAAAATGTTATTAATTAGCACAAGAGCACTAATGTCTAAGGAATCTATTTCTTTGCCCATACATTTCTCAGGGAGAAACTCTGCACAAGTCAACCAGCAGTAGCAGTGTGTCCCCCTCTTTCCTTGAAGATCCTTTATTGGAGGCTGTGTCCACAAGGAAGAGTGAGTATTTGTGGTACAAAGAACTAGCATTGGATACCTTAAAAACACTGGATCTAGAATAGGGAATCACAAAGTGTTTTGTGATCATTTGGGATAGAAAGAACTAACCCTGGAATTTCACTAATCAGGCACAGAAATATTCAGTTATTTTCCTAGAGTGACAACATAAGGTAGGGCTAAACTGATAACTGGGCCTCAGGTTCTTAACTTAGATCAATCACCTTTGGGTTTACAGATAATAGTTGTAAGGAATAAGTCAACTGTGTGTATTTATTAGATTAATTACCTTCTTATCTCAGTTTAAGTCAGAAGCCCTAAATAATCACACTTCTTATCATCCCCTCCATACACATACACATATATATATCCATACCCACATACACACATATATAGTAAAAAACAACTTTTATAACTTCTCAGGCAATGCGTTCTGAACACAGAATCTAAAGTTAAGTGATTTCTAAATGCTTTTAGTAATCTTTTTCATTTATAAGATCATTATAAAGGATTAGAAATTATTTATTAAGGGGGAGGATTCTGGGAAGAAGGCAGAGTCGAAAGCCCTAGGAATCTGTCTTCCTACCTAGACACAATTGCACTGATGGAATCTGTCTGATGTAACTATTTTGGAACTCTGGAGTCTGTAGAAGGTTTGCAGCTTCCTGGGGAAGACTTGGATGGTAAATTGTGGTTAATTTCAGCTCTCAGCACAATAGTAGATACTCATTACCCACCTCTAGCCACATGGTAGGCAGCTGTGTACTGTTCCTAAAGCAGTTTGCACACAGCTTGCAGGAGCCAGGGTAGGTAAAAAGGACCCTGCCCTCCAAATATTAGGAATCTGTGCTCTGATTGCTGCTTCTGATTCCAAAGGTAAAAAGAGGGTGGACAGCCATTGTTGCATTATTGCTAGCTTTCCCCCACTCCAACCTGAAGTGATTTCCAGGGAATTTAAAGGGAAGATGCCCTTCCCCTCTCTTCATTTTTCACTTTGTCATCTTTTGGGAGCTAGACATTAAAGACCAGGACATTCAGAAACAGTTGCATATATGAGGAAAATTTGAAAGTGATTATGCAAGCCCAGAGAATGACTCAGAAAAGACCTAAGGAGATCTTAAGTTTACACTTCAGGCTGATCTTCAGCCCAGAGACAGCCTACAACAATAAAAACAAATAACAAAAACAAGCAAACTCTGGGAAAAATCCGATTTCCAGAGTTACCACATTATTAAATTCCAGTGTCCAGTGTTCAAAAAAATCACAAGGCGTATAAAGAAAAAGGAAAGTATGACCCAGTCAGAGAAAAAAAACAATCAGCAGAAACTGTCCCAGAAAAACACCTGATGACAGATATACTAGACAAGACTTTAAAACAACTGTTTTAAAGATGCTGGAAGAAAGAAAGGAAGATATGGAGAAAGTCAAGAAAACAATGTGTGAACAAAATGGAAATATCAATAAAGAGATAGATAACCTAAAAAGAAATTCTGGAGGTGAAAAGTACAATAACTGATATGAAAAATTCACTAGAGGGATTCAAAGGCAGAAGAAAGAATCAGCACATTTACAGATAGCACAGTGGAAATTATCAAATCTGAAAAACAGAAGGAAAAGGGATTGAAGAAAAGTGCAGACTGAGGGACCTGTGGGACTTCACGAAGCAGACCAACATATGCATTGTGGGAGTCCCAGAGGAGAGGAAGGTAAGAAAGGGGCAAAAATAATATTTGCATAAATAATGGCTAAAACTTCCCAAATTTGATGAACGACATGAATATAAACATCCAAGAAGCTCAGCTCAGATGAATTCAAAGAGACCCACACCGAGACACGTTATAATCAGCCTTTCAAACGACACAGACAAAGAGAGACTCTTGAAGGCAGCAAGAGAGAAGCAAGTCATCACATACAGGGGTCTCAATAAGATCTTCAGCAAGTTTCTCTTCAGAAACTTGGGAGGGCAGAAGACAGTGGGCCTACCCATGTATTCAAAGTACTAAAAGAAAAAAATACATCAAGAATCCTATATTCAGCAACACTGTCCTTGAAAAGTGACGGAGAAATCAAGACATTCCCAGATAAACAAAAGCTGGGGGAGTTCATGACCATTAGACCTTCCCTGCAAGGATGCTCAACAGGCATGCTTTAACCACAGGGTTAAATGAAAGGACACTAGACGGTAACTTGAAGCCACATGAGAAATAAAGATCTTAATAAAGGTAAATACATAAGCATTTATAAAAGCTAATATTACTGTAACAATGATTTGTAACTGCACTTTTTGTTTTCTCTATGATTTAAGAGATTACCTTTAAAGAAAAAACAATTGTTAGTGTAAAAGCTAATATTACTGTAACTTTGGTTTGTAACTCCAAATCTTGTTTTCTACATAATTTGAGAGACTAATGCATTTAAAAGAATTGTTAGTCTATATTTTGGGGCAATGTATAAAGATGTAATTTTGTGACACCATCAACCAAAAGGGATGGAGATCGAGCTACATAGGAGCACAGGTTTTGTGTGTTATGAAGTTAAGCTGATATAAATCTAAATTAGAGTGTTATAACTTGAAGATGTTAAATGTAATCCCCATGGTAACCACAAAGAAAATAGCTATAGAATATACATAAAAGGAAATGGGAAAGGAATTTAAACATTCACTACAAAAATCAACTAAACACAGGGGCTGGCCCCGTGGCCGAGTGGTTGGGTTCGCGCGCTCCGCTGCAGGCGGCCCAGTGTTTCATTGGTTCGAATCCTGGGCGTGGACATGGCACTGCTCATCAAACCACCCTGAGGCAGCGTCCCACATGCCACAACTAGAAGGACCCACAACGAAGAATATACAACTATGTACCGGGGGGGCTTTGGGGAGAAAAAGGAAAAAATAAAATCTTTAAAAAAAAAAAAATCAACTAAACACAAAAGAAGACAGGAATGCAGGAAACAAGGGACAAAAAGTTATAAGGTATATAAAAAACAAATAGGACAATGAGAGAAGTAAGTTCCCCTGTATCAGTAATTACTTTAAACATAAATGGATTAAACTCTAATCAAAAGACAGAGATTGGCAATGTCAGCATCATGGCAGAGTGAGCTGTTCTCTTAGTCCATCCCCCTGAAGACACAACAAAAAGGACATTCATTAACCAACAGAGGACATCCACACACTACAATAGATATCAAAGAGATCCACTCAGCCATATGTCTGAAGGTTAAGGATACTGGATCCCACAGGAAGCAGTGGCAGGAGGTAAGCAGATCTCCCCCTCCCCAGCAGCAGCCATCTAGGGTGTGGGACCTCGCGCAGCAGCTGATGTGCAACTCTGAGAGGAGACGGGGGAAAAGGCAGCCCTTTGCAGGAACTTTCACTCTCAGGGTTGCTTCCCAGCCCACAGGAATTCTCTACACTGAGGTGGATCACTCACCATGGGGGTGCCCCCACCAAGCTGAACAGTCCAAGTAGGCCACCAGTGAGTGCAGAGCAGGAATACAGGCAGAAAAGAAAGCATCCCCCCATGCTGCCTGGTGCACCAGCTTGGCTGGTCACCCAGGGTAGGGGATCTGTGCCAGAGTGCCTGTGCCTGCATGTGTGAAGCAGCAGTGTCCAACAGGCAAACACAGACGGGCCCTGTCGGCACAGCTTCCAACAGATGGAAACAACTACCAGTGCATGCAGCAAGCTCAGAAAACACAGCTCCTGCAACCCCCAAGTAGTGGCAGGTGGAACCTGCATCCAGATACTACCACTGTATGCTGGCAAAGGTCTACCCCACCAAACAGCATGAAGAAATACATTAACACTCCAGACCAGAAGGAAAATGACAAGTGTCTAGAAACCAATCCTGAAGTCACAGAAATTTACAATCTAAATGATTCAAACTAGCTATCATAAAGAAACTCAATGAGTTACAAGAAAACTCAGAAAGACAGTTCAGTGAACTCAGGAATAAAATTAATGAGCAGAGAGAATTCTTCACAAAAGAAATTGAAACTCTAAAAAAAAAAAAAAACCAAACAAATGCCTAGAGATGAAGAACATGATGAGATTTTTTAAAAAATAGAATCCTTAAAAAACAGAGCTCACATTATGGAGGACAGAATTAGTAATGTATAGGACAGAAATATAGAAATGCTGGGTCCAGCTCTGTGGCTGAGTGGTTAAAGTTCCACATGCTCTGCTTCGATGGCCTGGGTTCATGGGTTCGGATCCTGGGCAGAGACCTAGTCTACTCACCAACCATGCCATGGAGGTGTCCCATGTACAGAAACAGAGGAAGATTGGCACAGATGTTAGCTCAGGGCTAGTCTTCCTTGAGAAAAAAAAAAAAAAAAAGAGGATTTTCAATGGATGTTAGCTCAGGGCTAATCTTCTTCAGCAGAAAAAAAGAAAGGAAGAAAGAAAGAAGTATAGAAATGCTTCAGGTGGAGGAGGAGGACAGACCTAAAACTAAAAAGAAATGAAGAAGTTCTGCAAGAAATATCTGGCTCAATTAGGAAATGCAACATAAGGATTATAGGTATTCAAGAGGGAGAAGAGAGAGAGAAAGGAGCAGAAAGCTTGTTCAAAGAAATAATAGCTGAGAACTTCCCAAACCTGGGGAAGGAGCTGGAATTACATGTAAATGAAGCCAACAGAACTCCAAATTACATCAATGTAAAAAGACTTTCTCCAAGGCATATATTAGTAAAATAAGCAAAAGTCAATGACAAAGAAAAAATATTAAGGGCAGCAAGGTGGAATAAAATAACCAACAAAGGAACCCTTATTAGGCTTTCAGCAAATTTCTCAGCAGAAACCTTAGAGGCTAGGAGAGAGTGGAATGATATATTCAAAATACTGAAAGACAAAAGCTTTTAGCCAAGAATACTCTATCCATTGAAACTATCCTTCAGAGATGATGGAGAAATAAAAACTTTCCCCCGATAAACAAAAACTGAGGAAGTTCATTGCCACAAGACCCGCCCCCACAAGAAATGATCAAGAATGCCCTCATACCTGAAAAAAAAAAAGATTTACAAAGCCTTGAGCAAGGAGATAAATAGACAAAATCAGAAAATTGCAGCTATCAGAACAGTTAGCAAACAATTATAGCGTTAAAGATAAAGGGAAGGAAAGCCTCAAAAATAACTGTCATCACTTCATTTTAATGACAAACTCACAACATAAAATGGAATAACTTGTGACAACAATAACTTAGGGAAGAGGAAAGGGAAGGAACCTGCTTAGGCTAAGGAGATAAAAGGCTATCAGAAAATGGACTATCTCATCTAGGAGATCTTTTATACAAATCTCATGGTAGCACTGAACAAAAAAATCACAACAGAGATACAAATGATAAATAAAGAGAAAACCGTCATAGAAAATCACCAAACTGAAATGGCAGTTGGAAATACATGGGATGAAAAGCAAGGGAAATACAAAACAACTGGCAAACAAGGGATAAAATGGCAGTATTAAGCCCTCATATGTCAATAATCACTCTAAATGTAAATGGATTGAATTCTCCAATCAAAAGACACAGAGTGACAGGATGGACTAAAGAACAAGACCCACAATAGGCTGCCTCCAGAAAATACATCTCAACTCTAAAGAGAAACACAGGCTGAGAGTGAAGAGATAGAAGACGACACTCTAAGCAAATGGCAAACAAAAGAAAGCAAGTATTGCCATACTTACATCAGACAAAGTAGACTTCAGATAAAAAAGGCAATGAGACACAAAGAGGGGCAATATATGATGATAAAGGGGACATTCCACCAAGAGGACATAACACATGAATATCTATGCACCTAACACAGGAACACCAAAGTACGTAAAGCAACTATTGACAACAGACCTAAAGGGAGAAATTAACAGCAACACAATAATAGTAGGGGACCTCAACACCCCACTTACATCAATGGATAGATCATCCAGACAGAAAATCCACACGGAAATAGTGGAATTAAACAAAAAACTAGACCCGATGGACTTAACAGATATATAGAGAACACTCCAGCCAAAAACAGCAGAATACACGTTTTTCTCAAGTGCACATGGAACACTCTCAAGGATAGACCATATGTTGTGAACAAAGCAAGCCTCAACAAATTTAAGAAGATTGAAATCATATCAAGCATCTTTTCCAACAATAATGCTATGAAACTAGAAATCAGCTACACGAGAAAAGCTGGGAAAGTGACAGATGTGTGGAGACTAAACCACATGCTACTGAACAACCAATGGATCAATGAAGAAATTAAAGGAGAAACTATCTGGAGACAAATGAAAATGAAAACATGTCATACCAACTCATGTGGGATGCAGCAAAAGTGGTCCTAAGAGGGCAATTCATAGCAATACAGGCCCACCTTAACAAACAAGAAAAATCTCAAATAAATAATCTTGAATACACCTAACAGAGTTAGAAGAACAACAACAAACAAAGCCCAAAGTCAGCAGAAGGAGGGAAAGAATAAAAATTAGAGCAGAAATAAATGCAATAGAAACCAGAAAAACAGTAGGAAGGATTAATGAAACTAAGAGCTGATTCTTTGAGAAGATAAACAAAACTGACAAACCCTTAGCCAGACTTACTAAGAACAAGAGAAGCCTCAAATAAATAAAATTAGAAATGAAAGAGAAGTTACAATGTCTACCACAGAAATAAAGAATTATAAGAGAATACTGTGGAAAACTGTACGCGAACAAATTGGACAATCTAGAAGAAATGGATAAATTCTTAGAGTCATACAACCTCCCAGAACTGAATCAAGGAGAAATAGAGAATCTGAATAGACAAGTAAAGAGACTGAAACAGCAATCAAACATCTCCCAAAAAATAAAAGTCCAGGACCAGATGGCTTCTCAGGAGAATTCTACCAAACATTCAAAGAAGATTTAATACCTATCCTTCTCAAACTATTACCAAAAAATTGAAGAAGATGCAACACTTTGTAATTCAGTCTACAAGGCCAATATCACCCTGTTCCCAAAGCAAAATAAAGACAACACAAAGAAGGAAAATTACAGGCCCCTATTGTTGATGAACATAGATGCAAAAATCCTCAAGAAGATATTGGTAAACCAAATAGAGCAATACATTAAAAGCATCATACACCATGATCAAGTGAGGTTTATATCAGAGATACAGGGACGGTTCAACATCCACAAGTCAATCAATATGATACACTACATTAACAAACTGAGGAATAAAAATCACATGGTCATCTCAATAGATGCAGAGAAAGCATTTGACAATGAACGTTGACAATGCAACATCCATTTGTGATAAAAACTCTCAATAAAATGTGTATAGAAGGAAAGTACCTCAACATGATAAAGGTCATATATGACAAACCCACAGGCAACATCATACTCAACAGGCAAAAACTGAAAGCCATCCCTCTGAGAACAGGAACAAGACAAGGGTGCCCACTCTTGCCACTCTTAGTCAACATAGTACTGGAGGTTGTAGCTAGAGCAGTTAGGCAAGAAAAAGAAATAAAAGGTATCCAAATTGGTAAGGAAAAAGTGAAGCTCTCACCTTTTGCAGACAGCATGATTTTATATATAGAAAACCATAAAGAACCCATCAGAAAACTATTACAAATAATCAACAACTAAAGCAAAATGGTAGGGTACAAAATCAACTTAACAAAAATCAGTTGCATTTCTATAACCTAACAATGAACTAACGGAAAGAGAACTCAAGAATACAGTTCCATTTACAATTGCAACAGAAAGAATAAAATATCTAGGAGTAAATTTAACCAAGGAGGTGACAGACCTATACAATGAAAACTGTAAGATTTTTTTTTTTTTGAGGAAGATTAGCCTTGAGCTAACATCGGCCGCCAGTCCTCCTCTTTTTCCTGAGGAAGATGGCCCTGAGCTAACATCCGTGCCCATCTTCCTCTACTTTCTATGTGGGACACCTGCCACAGCATGGCTTTAAAGCAGTGCATAGGTCCACACCTGGGATCCAAACCAGCGAACCCAGGCTGCCAAAGTGGAGCATGCGAACTTAACTGCTACACCACCAGGCTGGCCCCTGTAAGACATTATTGAAACAAATCAACAATGATGTAAAGAAATGGAAAAATATTCCATGCACATGTATTGGAAGAAGAAATATAGTTAAAATGTCCATATTATATAAAGCAATCTATAGGTTCAAGGCAATACCAATCAGAATCCCAACGACATTCTTCACAGAAATAGAAGAAAGAACCCTAAAATTCATATGGAACAGGAAAAGACCCCAAATAGCTAAAGCAGTCCTGAGAAAAAAAGAACAAAGCTGGAGACATCACAATCCCTGACTTCAAAATACACTACGGAGCTATAGTATTCAAAACAGCATGGTACTGCTACAAAAACAGACACACAGATCAATGGAACAGAATTGAAAGCTCAGAAATAAAACCACACATCTATGCACAACTAATCTTCAACAAAGGAGCCAAGAACATACAATGGAGAAAGAAAAACCTCTTCAATAAATGGTGCTGGGAAAACGGGACATCTACATGCAAAAGAATGAAAGTAGGCCATTATCTTTTGGCATACACAAAAATCAATTCAAAATGTATTAAAGACTTGAAGGTAAGACGTGAAACCATAAAACTCCTGGAAGAGAATATGGGCAGTACACTCTTTGACATCGGTCTTAGAGGGATCTTTTCAAATACGATGTCTACTCAGGAAAGGGGAAAAAAGAAACAGCTGGGACTTCATCAGACTAAAGAGCTTCTGCAAGGCCAAGGAAACCATGAACAAAATGAAAAGACAACCCAGCAACTGGGAGAAAATATTTGCAAATCATATATCCAACAAGGGGTTAATCTCCAAAATATACAAAGGACTCAACAACAAAAAAACAAGCAACCGAGGCTGGCCCAGTGGCATAGTGGTTAAGTTCGTGCGCTCCGCTTTGGTGGCCTGGGCTTCGTAGGTTCAGATCCTAAGCGCAGACCTAGCACAGCTCATCAAGACATGCTGTGGCAGCATCCCACATAAAATAGAGGAATATTGGCAAGAGATGTTAGCTCAGGGCCAGTCTTCCTCACACAAAAAAACCAACCAACTAACCCGATCAAATAATGGGCATAGGATATGAACAGACATTTTTCCAAAGAAGATATACAGGTGGCCAACATGCACATGAAAAGATATCCAACATCGCTAACCATCAGGGAAATGCAAATGAAACTACAATGAGATATCACCTAGCACTTGTTAGAATGGCTATAATTACCAAGGCAAAAAACAGCAAATGTTGGAGAGGTTGTGGAGAAAAAGGAACCCTCATACACTGCTGGTGGGAACGCAAACTGGTGCAGCCACTATGGAAAACAGTTTGGAGATTTCTCAAAAAATTTAAAATAGAAATACCATATGACCTAGCTATCCCACTATTGATATTTATCCAAAGAATTTGAAATCAACGATTCAAAGAGATTTATGCACCCCTATTTTCATTGCAGCATTATTCACAATAGCAAGACCTGGAATCAACCCAAGTACCCATCAACTGATGAATGGATAAAGAAGATGTGGCATGTATATATATATATATATATATATGTACACCACATATATAGAGAGAGAGAGTGTGTGTAATGGAATAGTACTCAGCCATACAAAAGGCAAAATTGTACCATTTGTAACAACATGAATGGACCTTGAGAGTATTATGTTAAGTGAAATAAGCCAGACAGAGAACGACAAACACCACATGATTTCACCCATATGTGGAAGGTAAATAAACACACGGACAAAGAGAACAGATTAGTAGTTACCAGAGGAGAAGGGGGTTGGAGGTTGGACAAAAGGGGTAAAGGGACACATATATATGGTGACTGATAAATAATAATGTACCCCTGAAATTGCACAATGTTATAAACTATTATGACCTCAATAAAATAATTTTTTTTATTAATGTTATGATAGATTACAACCTTGTGAGATTTCAGTTGTACATTTTTGTTAGTCATGTTGTGGGTACACCACTTCCCCCTCTATGCCCTCCCCCCACGCCCCCTTTTCCCTGGTAACCACCGATCAGATCTCCTTATCAATATACTAACTTCCACCTATGAGTGGAGTCATATAGAGTTCGTCTTTCTCTGACTGGCTTATTTTGCTTAACATAATACCCTCGAGGTCCATCCACGTTGTTGTGAATGGGCCAATTTTGTCTTTTTTTATGGCTGAGTAGTATTCCATTGTGTATATATACCACATCTTCTTTATCCAATCATCAGTTTCTGGGCATGTAGGCTGGTTCCACGTCTTGGCTATTGTAAATAATGCTGCGATGAACATAGGGGTGCAATGGACTCTTGAGATTTCTGATATCAGGTTCTTAGGATAGATACCCAATAATGGGATGGCTGGGTCATAGGGTATTTCTATTTTTAACTTTTTGGGAAATCTCCATACTGTTTTCCATAGTGGCTGCACCAGTTTGCATTCCCACCAACAGTGTATGAGGGTTCCTTTTTCTCCACATCCTCTCCAACATTTGTCACTCTTGGTTTTGGATGTTTTTGCCAATCTAACGGGTGTAAGGTGATATCTTAGTGTAGTTTTGATTTGCATTTCCCTGATGATTAGCGATGATGAACATCTTTTCATGTGTCTATTGGCCATATTCATATCTTCTTTTGAGAAATGTCTGTTCATGTCCTCTGCCCATTTTTTGATCGGGTTGTTTGTTTTTTTGTTGCTAATCAGTGTGAGTTCTTTGTATATTATGGAGATTAACCCTTTGTCAGATAAGTGGCTTGTAAATATTTTTTCCCAATTAGTGAGCTGTTTTTTTGTTTCAATCCTGTTTTCCCTTGCCTTGAAGAAGCTCTTTAGTCTGATGAAGTCCCATTTGTTTATTCTTTCTGTTGTTTCCCTCAACTGAGGAGTTATAGTGTCCGAAAAGATTCTTTTGAAACTGATGTCAAAGAGTGTACTGCCTATATTCTCTTCCAAAAGACTTATTGTCTCAGGCCTAATCTTTAGGTCTTTGATCCATTTTGAGTTTCAATAAAATAATTTTTTAAAAAAGACGGACATTGGCCAACAGAAACACATGATCCAATTATATGCTGTCTACAAGAGACTCCCTTGAGATCCAAAGACACAAACAGATTGAAAGTGAAAGAATGGAAAAAGATATTCTATGCAAATAGTAACCAAAAGAGAGCTGGGGTGCCTATACTAATATCAGACAAAATAGACTTTAAATCAGCAAAGGTTACAATAGACAAAGAAAGACATTGTATGTTAACAAAAGTTTCAATGCATCAAGAAGATATAACAATTATAAATATTTATGCACCTAATGACATAACATCAAAATATATGAAGTGAAAGCTGACAGAATTGAAAGGAAAAGTAGATGTTTCTACAATAATAGTGTGAGACTTCAGTACTTCACTCATAATAATGGATAGAAGAAGCAGACAGAAAATAAGTAAGGAAATAGAGGACTTAACACAGTAAACCAGCTAGACCTGAAAGACATGTTCAGAACACTCTCCCCAACAGCAACAGAATACACATTTTCTCAAGTGTACATGGAATATTTTTCAAGATAGACCATATGTCAGGCCACAAATTAGGTCTCAGTAGGTTTTAAAAGATAGATATTATACAGAGTATCTTCTCTGGCCACAATGAGATGAAGTTAAAAATCAATAATGGAAGGAAAACTGAAAAATTCATAAAATTATAGAAATTAAAGAGCACACTTTTAAAAAATCAGTGGATCAAACAAGAAATCATTGGGGAAATTAAAAAATACTTAAAGGTGAAAGAAAATGAAAAAACAACATACAAAAACTTATGAGATGCAATGAAAGCAGTGCTGGGTGGAAATTTTTGCTATAAATGCTTATGTTAAACAAGAAATTTCAATGGTGAGTTGCACAATAAATGTTCAGGTTTAAAAAAAATCTCAATTCAACAACTTTACAACTTAAGGAACTAAGAAAAGAAGAACAAACTAAACCCAAAGCTAGCAGAAGGAAGGAAAAAATAAAGATTAGAGCAGAGATAAATGAAATAGAGAATAGAAAAACAATGGAGAAAATCAATGAAACTAAAAGTTGGTTCTTCAAAAAGATGAACAAAATTGACAAAACTTTAGCTAGATGAACTAAGAGAAAAGAAGACTAAAATTGCTAAAATCAGAAATGAAAGGGAGGACATTACTACTGTTTCTACAGAAATAAAAAGAATTGTGAGAGAGAACTATGAACAGTTGTGGACAAACTGGATAGCCTAGATGAAATGGATAAATTTCTAGAAATACAAAACCTAGCAAGACTAACTCAGAAAGAAATAGAAAATCTTAATAGACCTATAACTTGTAAAGATATTGAATCAGTAATCATAAAATCTCCCAACAAAGAAAAGCCCTGGACTTGATGCTTTACTGGTGAATTCTACCAAACATTTAAAGAAAAACTAATACTAATCCTTCTCAAACATTTCCAAAAAATTGAAGCGGAGGGAATACTTCCTAACTCATTCTATGAGACCAGCATTACCCACATACCAAAACCAGACAAAGACACTACAAGGTAAGAAACCTACAGACCAAATACCCCTTATGAAAATTGATGCAAAAATCCTCAACAGAATATTAGCAAACAGAATTCAGCAGCATATTAAAAGAATTATATAGCATGACTAAGTGGGATTTATTCCTGGAATGCAAGGATAGTTCAATATGCAAAAATTGATAAGTGTATACTATGCCCTATTAACATAATGAAGGGAAAAAAACACATGATCATTTCAATTGATGCGGAAAAAGCATTTGGCAAAATTCAACACCCTTTCATGATTAAAAAAAAAAACACTCAACAAACTAGGAATAGAAGGAAACTACTTCAACGTAATAAAAGCCATATATGAAAAACTCACAGCGAACATCGTACTCAATGGTGAAAGACGGAAGGTGCTTCCTCTAAGATCAGGAACAATGCAAGAATGCCTGCTTTATTCCATATAGTATTGGAAGTTCTAGCCAGAGCAGTTCAGCAGGAAAAAGAAATAAAAGGCATCCATATTAGGAAAGAAGTAAAATTCTCTCTTTTTGCAGATGGTCTGATCTTATATGTGTAGAACCCTAAAGATTCCACAAAAAAACTTAGACTAAATGAGTTCAGCAACGTAGCAGAATACAAAGTCAACACATAAAAATCAGTTTCATTTCTATGCATGAATAGTGAACAATCTGAAAAGGAAATTAGAAAAACAATTCCGTTTATAATAACATCAAAAAGAATAAAATACTTAGGAATTAACTTAATTAACCAAGAAAGTAAAATACTTGTTCCCTAAAAACTACAAAACGTTGCTGAAAGAAATTGAATAAGATGTAAATAAATGACAACACATCCCGTGTTCATGGATTGGAAGACTTAATATTGTTAAAATGTCCATACCACCCAAAGAAATCTATAGATTCAATGCAATCCCTATCAAAATGCCAATGACGTTTTTTACAGAAATAGAAAAAACCTGTCCTAAATTCATGTGGAATCTCAAGGGACCCTGAATAACCAAAACAATCTTGTAAAAGAACAAACCTGAGAACTCACACTTCCTGATTCCAAAACTTACTACAAAACTACAATAATCAAAACACTGTGGTATTTACATAAAGAGAGACATATAGACTAATGGAACAGAATAGAGACCCAAGAATAAAGCCTCACATAGATAGCCAAATGATTTTTCACAAGTGTGTCAGGACCATTCAATGGGGAAAGGATTGTCGTTTCAACAAATGGTGCTGGGAAAACTGGATATCCACATGCAAAACAAGGAAGTTAGATCCTTACCTAACACCATATACCAAAATTAACTCAAAGTAGATCAAGGACCTAAATGTAAAACCTAATATAATAAAACTCTTAGAAGAAAAGATAGGACAAAAGCTTCACAACATTGGTTTGGCCATGATTTTTTAGATATGACACCAAAGGCACAGATAACAAAAGAAAAAATAGACAAATTGGAATTCACGAAAATTAAAAACTTTTGTGCATCAAAAGACACTGTCAACAGAGTAAAAAGGCAACTCACAAAGGAGAAACTATTTGCAAATCATATATCTGATAAGGGATTAATATCTAGAATATATAGAGAACTCAACAACAAAAAGACAGCCCGATTCAGAAATAAGCAAAGGACTTGAATAGACATTTCTTTAAAGAAGATATACCAATGGCCAACAAGTACATGAAAAGATTCTTTACATCACTAATCATGAGGGAAATGCTAATCAAAACTACAGTGAGATATCACCTCACACCTATTAGAATGGCTACTATCAAAAAAACCCAGAGGCCGGCTCCGTGGCCGAGTGGTTAAGTTTGCATGCTCCGCTGCGGCAGCCCAGGGTTCGGATCCTGGGCACAGACATGGCACCGCTAGTCAGGCCACATTGAGGCGGCGTCCCACATCCCACAACTAGAAGGACCTGCAACTCAGATATACAACTATGTACCAGGGGCTTTGGGAAATAAAGCAGAAAAAAAAAAAGATTGGCAACAGTTGTTAGCCCAGGTGCCAATCCTTAAAACAAAAAAAAGAAAAGGAAGATTGGCAACAGTTGTTAGCCCAGGTGCCGATGTTTAAAAAAAAAAAAAAAAACCCAGAAAACAACAAGTGTTGGTGAGAAATTGGAATTCTTAGGCACTGTTGCTGGGAACGTAAAATGGTACAGGTGCTGTGAAAGACAGTTTGGCGATTCCTCAAAAATTTAAAAATAGAATTACTATATGATCCAGCAATTCCACTTCTAGGTATATACCCAGAAGAATTGAAAGCAGGGTCTCAGATATTTGTACACCTGTGTTCATAGCAACATTATTCGCAATAGCTAAAATGTGGAAACAACCCAACTGTCCATCAAAGGATAAATGGATGAAGCAAAATGTGGTATATTCATGCAATGGAATATTATTCAGCCTTAAGAAGAGGGAAATTCTGCAATAGGCTACAACACAAATGAACCTTGAAGATATTATGCTAAGTGGAATAAGCCAGTCACAAAAAGGCAAATACTGTAATGATTCCATTTATATGAGTAGTCAAAACCATAGAGACAGAAGGTATATGGTGGTTGCCAGGGGCTGCAGGGTGGAGAGCATACATAGGAAGTTTTATTGTTTAATGAGTGTAGAGTTTCCGTTTTACAAGACGAAAAGAGGTATGGAGACGCATAGTGGTAATGGTTGCACAACGATGTAAATGTGTTTAATACCACTGAACTGTACATTTAAAAATGGTTTAAGATTGTAAATATTATGTTATATATGTTTTACTGCCATAAAAAACTTATCAAGAGAAAAAACATATAAAGATTTCTTAGACTATTGACTTGATTTCCTATAAACATGGAGGTTTCAGTGGTTAAAATTCTTTAAGTACTATTTTGATTTACTTAAACCGATTATGTCAGAAACAGTAAGAGCTGACCTTGGGTATTATCTGTAATTGGTATTTGATCAGACCCGTTAAATATTATAGAGACACAATTAAATCACATAACAGATTTCTCTATCTTTTATTGATTGTGAAATTATATTCTTTGTTTTCCTTGAGTGATTTCTGTTGGTGGGACAGTCTAAAGAGATGGATCATATTTGACTTGGTGCTGACATGCACTTTCCTCACCACTACATTGAAGCAGCCTTACAGAGAGAGTGGGAGGAAGACCAAATAAAACTCTGGCAGCTTTATCTTTAAAAAGGAGAATGTACAAGGAGGGTACACTTGAGAATTTGGGTATCATTTGGGAGTCTTTTTTGGACACATAAAATACATATTTTTACATTTTTTTAAAATAATGCCTGAGGCTCTTTAATTGCACAATTTTGTAGAAAATAACATGAGAGCATTTGTATGTAAATCTGAAACTATACTTATATTGTGTTTTTATGTATGAATTTGAATAAATATTAAAAACAAAATATTTTTTCCTTTTTTCTTGCTATTTCTGTAGCAAGTTTATCTTGCAAAGATTCTTCTCTGACAATCCTCACAGTCTCGTCCTAAGAACCTCCAATCTTGATATACCTCTCCAATGAAATAAACAGGTCATCTGTGAATGCATTGTCACAAATGACAAAGAATTTTTCTGTTAGGAATTCAAAAGCTAAGATTTTTATTTTGTAAGAAAGTTCATTCCAATTTGGTTAATTTCATTTCTTTAGAGCCTCCTAAATTCTTGCCCATATCATCAACACCCCAGCCAGAGAGACGGCAGCCACCCCAGAGACGACATTCCATTGAAAAGGAAACGCCTACTAATGTGAGACAGTTTTTGGCACCATCCAAGCAGAGCTCCCGATCTCTCGTAAGTAACTGAAGGACTGCGTAGAAATGTAAGGATCAGTTAGGGCAGCTAGAATCATTAGCTTTCTTGAGAAGCTTCCAAAGGTTAGAATGAGCTTTAAATAACCTTATTTGTTTTTAATAACTAAAGAAAACCAACCCTAACAGTAACCCAAATGAAATTTGACCATTCCTTACTCATTTTAAGTACTTTTTTTCCAGAAGATTTATCAATGGTTGAAAGTATGGATATTATTCAAGAAAGGCTTTCTTCCTTTCAATGAGTATTAATCCACTTTAAAAAGGTCAAAACTAATCAAAAAACTTAGCAAAGTCTGACTACAGTAGACTATTTTATTGAGGCAGAAGTTCAAGGGGAGACTTTTGATCCATTAAAAATCTTTGTTCATTGTTTTCAGGTACAGTCATGTGCTGCATAACAATGTTTCAGTCATTGATGGACCATATATACAATGGTGGTCCGATAGGATTAGTACCATATGGCCTAGGTGTGTAGTAGGCTATACCATCTAGGTTTGTGTGGGTACATTCTATGATGTTCGCACAAGGACAGAATCGCCTAACAGTGCATTGCTCAGAACGTATCCCCATTGTCAAGTGATGCATGACTGTATGTTTTGTGACACTGGAGCCAAAGCTGCTATTTGGACTGGTTGACAGTTTTTGCTGTTTTCCAGAGACTTCCAGTTCATGTAGTATCTACTCATTTCTCAGAACAGTGGGATATAGTACACAAGCCCTGCCTGGAAGAAGTAATAGATCCACCAGCCAAAGGAAGTCTATGAAGATTCTTCTGAAGTCTCGACTTCAGATAGACTTGCAGGCGAGATGCAAGGCTTCAATCAATAATTCTACCAGCAACCTAATATCTAATGTTTTTTCAGATACTCATGAATAAAAAACACTGGAATGTGCTTAGTCCATATTTTTAGACTGTGATGAATCCTCAGGGGTTCAAATGAAGCAATAACAGGTGTCCCTTCCTCAAAGTAGAGGGAGATGGTGCGTTTATTGTGAGGATACCGAATTTGAACAGAGCTTATAGTGTTGAAATTTGATCAGTCATCTCTATTCCCAAACGGTATGATTAAAGAACTAATGGTTTTTATGGCAGTTCCTGATAGGATGCCTCTAACTCCTAAAAAATCACCAAAATCTGATATTTGATGAAATCTATAGCCTCATCCATGGTTTACCAACTGAAAAACAGAACTCTAACCTACGGGTTCAAACGTTAAAATCCAAATGCTTTTGTTAATATGAATAAGTTACTGCTTTATAAAATATACAGTTACTATCATAAAAATATGTAAGAGGGAGCTCCTTTGTGATTTTTTTCACAAGTCCAATAATTAGAAGATTCTTCTCTTCACACAGCCTTTCCTAGAAGCCAGTTTATCATTCAGTTGTATACCTGACCTTGTGGTCATATAACATCATTGTTAAAGTTAGAGGTGCTTTCCCACTGCCTTTTCCCTGAGACCCTTCTCTGTGATTGCAGATTGGTTTTATCTTGCTCTCTGCCACAAAAAACAACTCACAGAGTGACCAAGCACACTAAAAATTCCACTGCGCCAGGAAATATGCTTCACGGCCCTTGATGTGGGCTGATGATCTTTCTCAGCAAAATTCCATTACTAGCTAAAACTCCTTTGTAGTCGATCTGATAGCTTGACCTCTGGTCAATGCTGGATGGTGTTCGGGTTCCATACAGAACTGCACCCCCTCAAGGTGCCTCTAGGCACCAGCTGAGACAGAATAGCATCCAGGTCAAAGGAATGAAGTTTTTGCTATTAGCTTATCTTGGGAAATCCATAAGATCACACTTGTCTTGTGATAGTGTCCTCTAGCTTGGTAAGTATTGTTTTTAAAAGTATGATAATTAGTTTAAAATTTTAGCTATATTTTAGAAAACAAGAAATCATTTTATATTTATAACCCCTCAACTGAAAATGGTGGCTCTTTGTTGTTATTCGTTTTTATTTTTATTGTATCTCCCTCCCTTTCCTTAGGATGTTTAAAATGTAATTTCTTTCCTCATTTGGTCAAATGATTGACCCATCTGAGTGAAAGGCATCTTGTCTTTAAGTGCCTTCCCCAGGGGCAGCGAGCACCTGCTTGGTGTACATTCCCACACTTTTCCAGGCACGATAGGCACTTGCCTCCATCCTGCCTCCCAGCGAGCCCCAATCAGGAGACTCAGTGTTCACAGGACAACCAAGTTAGGAAACTCTGAAGTTGAGGTCTTTGCTGTGTGAACTCTGAGATTCTCTAGGAATGACTTCATGGTTTGATTGCCGATTTATACATATGGGTGCAGACGTTGGCCTGGACACGCATATGGAACCTACCGTTAATGTCCTCCATGGGTGGTTGTTTTGTTTTCTTTTTCTTTCATGCTCTATAATCACTATTTGTAGGTCACTCACGTTCAGCATTATTTTTCCTTTTCTTTTCCCCCTGCCATTTTCTTTTCCCTTATCTATTGTTCAGGTTCCTAGGATAACCAGTGTATGGCCAAGGACGCCTTTCCGACCACTTTTTTCTACCATACAAACAGCTTCTCTGCTCAGCTCTCATCCCTTTGAAGCAGCCATGTTTGGGGTAGCAGGGGCTATGTATTATCTATGTGAGAGAGCTTTTACCAGCAGGTGGAAATCCTCAAAGGTTGGCCTCTTTCTGCTGGTTCTGGGAATTATTTTACTCTATCTCTTTGACAGTGATGCCTCAACTCCTGCACTCTGTAAGAATTAACAGCTTAGATGGGCACTTTGCTTCTGATCATTGATTCCAATCTTTCGTAGGATGCATAGATCACACCATGATCTCAGTTGAGAGGAAAATAACTGAAAGGACAACAAACTCAAAATGCAGCATCAGATTAGAGGGACCTGTGAGTGTTTGTCTGTTTGAGTGATCTAATTGTACAGCAGGAGGAAGGCCGTCCCTCTTCATGTGCCGGGGCACTCTGAGAGTCCGTGGGGTGCTTTCCTCCCAGGGCCTCTCCACCATCAGGAGAGCGTTTGCTCACACACTAGCTGGCAGAGCAGCCTCTTGCCAGGCCAGGTAGCCGCTGGGGATTCAGCTGCCCACAGAGCCGTGTCATTGCCTGTTTCCGGCACACCCCACCACCGGCTCTGAGGGGCACCCATAGCATGTGCCTCCCCTGGGCTCAGAGAATCTTTCTCTTCCCCAGCACCTTTCATAAAGCTGCATTGTGATGGTGAGAATGTTATGTGGTTTTTATGACAATCCACTTTACTTCTCTGAAGAGAGAAATTTCAAGGTTTCTTTTTATTGATATGGTTATTTTAAATATTTTAAATAATTCTGCATTTTATTATTGTTTTTGAGATTTTCATACAGAATAAATTTTTTAAAAAATAATTTGCAAGGACCGGCCCCGTGGCCGAGTGGTTAAGTTTGCATGCTCTGCTTCAGTGGCCCAGGATTTCGCCGGTTCGGATCCTGGGCACGGACTTGGCACCGCTCATCCAGCCATGCTGGAGCGACGTCCCACATAGTACAACCAGAGGCACTCACAACTAGAATATACAGCAGTGTACTGGGGGGCTTTGGGGAGAAGAATTTAAAAAAAGAAGAAGAAGAAGATTGGCAAGAGTTGTTAGCTCAGGTGCCAATCTTTAAAAAAAAAAAAATTGCAAACCTCAGTGAAATAAAAATACAGCCCTCGGACTGTATTGAAGCTTCCCCTGCCCCAAGTGTGTAATGTGAGCTGCCGACCAGTATTTGCAGCAGCCTGGCCTGTTCCACCTCATCCAGGGGCCTGGCTCTCCAAGCTCCTTTATTTACTCAACATATCCTTGACAAATGAACCAGTAGCTGGTTTCTTTGTTATTCTTCATTACCCATCTTAGTTTAGAAAAGAGACTCTTAATGTAAATGAGATACAACAAATTCCTTTCTCTGTTTACTGGTCATAAAATAGAGGATCCTTTTTCCCATTTTAGATCTGGCCATTTGAGTAGTAAGTACATGGTCTGGTGCAGGGATGGCATTTTAACTCCTGTCACTCCTACTGATGTCACTGAAGATCCGGCAACGTTTGTATTTTTGTTATTATCAATCCTCCCCAAACAGAGATATCTGTATATTAAGTCCACACATTACTTTAGGCAGAGAATTCACTTTGAGTTTTAAAGTTGAACATGAAAAAGGAAAAGAATAATTAAACTTAATAGTAGTTATTTTTATTTACATCTGACTTCCTTCAGTTTATTAAAAACTTAAACAATGGTTTTTTGGATAATTTTCAAATATCTGCTACTTATGAAGTTTTGCTAATCAAGAACAATATATAAAATATGACTATTCCCATTTCTGTCTGTGGTTCAGTAACCAGATTATACATTATGCTCTGTAATTTCTGTGCTGCCTAACTCTGACCCCTTTAGAATGGTAAATATAACCAGAATATTCAACAAAAACTCAGCAATTTTAGTGACATACATAAAGGTAAGTTCTGCAGGCACGTCTGCTCTTATAGCGTATTGTAGTCTTTATTAAAACTCTTTAAGATTTAGCTTCCCTTTCCTAAATGTGGAAGTCACGTTGAAGCACAGAGGAGCAGGAGAATTAGAGTTGTGCTGATCCAGTGCTTACAGCCCCTCTCTGGCCATGGAGATGAGCTCAGTGCTTGCTGTAGGAGGGACCGAGCCAGCGTAACGAGGGGAATGAGCCTCCCGCTCACAGTTCAAGTCTTGAGTACGCTCCACATTTGGGAGCATTCGTATCTCAGCAAGATCTGTTAGGGTTTAATTTGGCTTTGGGGAATTAATATTTTTTGTCAATTAAAAAAATAACGAAAACTATTCTAGTAACTATTATTTTCTTTTCATGTTGCATTAAAGTTTTGTTGTCCTTGGGAAAGCACCAGAATTAAAACATTAGCATTTGACCTGAGGGGAAGTATTTTACTAAAGGGTAATCTGCTTAAAATTTTAGAAAAGAACAAGAACACAAACAAAAAAATCTACAATTTCTTATTGTATCCTATGAAGTACTGGCTTTGCAAATAGTTGGAAGCAGTAAGTTGAAAGTATGCTGGACTAAGCCCTTTTGTGGCCTAAGACTGAGGAGAGGAAGTACCAGCCATCATGCTAGCACACCCAAGAGAATGAAAAGGATTCCCGTCTACCGGAAGTATTTACCAGCCCAGGCAAGCCTAGTTGTCAAGTTAGTTAAATTGGCATTATTTGCCACCTTCCTAGCATGCACAACAACACATCTCTCAGGCAGCGATTAGGTGGTTATTTGCTAGATTCATACATTATTTTGTTGCAAGTCAGCAATTTTGTCATGTAGTTAGCCTTCAGAAAATGTACCACAGTCCTACTCATCACTGATAAATAAAAATGACCATAGGAAAACTTATGATGAAATATGTTAAAAGCTGAGAAAGGCGTCATTCAGATGAGTGCAGCCAACAGTCCTTACCTAGCGCCCACTTTCAGTGGGCCAACCTTCCCAGAAGCCACGCACTGTTCCCACTGACACTACACGCTTTTCTCAGGGCAGAGCAAAACAGAGTAGACAGTGGACATGCCAATTTAATCCTATTATCTTTGAAAGCTTTTTCCCATTGAAAGAGAAAATTATGTGGTGATTTTTTTTTTTAAAGTATTTTAGACATCTTAGAGCAAATGCTATCTTTCTGAACAAACCATTCTCCCATCCTCCACAAACTAAGCTCTTCATCTTAAAAGTTCAATTGAAGGATTTTTTTCCAAAACATTTTTAAGCAAATTTAACCTTCCTTAAGTTATCTTGAACAGAGATGATTTTATATTGATTGTTAGTAAGAAGGAATAGTTCTTCAAACTACTTTTTTTTAGTAAATGCTAATGTTTGTCAAGTTTGCAACCAAGATTTCTTTTTGTTTTCCTCTGATTGAAAGACAGAGCTGAATGTTAAAATTCTATAAACTGACTGCATTCATGGTCATGTGCTTTCTCATTTGGCTTGTTTGATATCAGAATGCCTGTGAGCAGTGCTATGGTATGTGCGGGCGTGAATTATAATGTGTTTGTACTGAGAACATTAAGTTTCAGTGTCACTACACCACAGTGGCCCTCATGAAGCCTGGCAGGGTGCGAACGCACAAGACCATTCTGTCTTTATTAGATCCGCCGATCAAGCAAAGGGCTGGGCGGGAGCAGGTGGGGACGGAGCTCTCTATTCAGTGGGATCGTTACATCAACATCTTCCTCAGCTGTTTTTAGGGAAACCAGTAACAAGACAGCCAACATAAATATTTATTGTGAAATTCTGATTTTCTCCACATCTTTCCACTGCTGACTGTGCATTCAGCAGTTGTTTAAGAGTAATAACAGAAATCTGGAGAACTGTGGGCAGCCTGTAGAGATGGCCTTTTGGCTGTAAACTGCACCAAAGGTACATGTTCCAGTTCCACTCATACCATTAGGATTTTTCAAGGTGTGCTGATGTAACTTACCACTAAATAATGCTTCTTAGTATAAATCACTAACCACCTTCTTTTGGCTATTCTGAGTACCACAAATCAGTTCTAAAAACAGTACCAATGTTGTAGATTTGCTATTTATCTACTAGCATATAGTATACGACACAACACTAAGTAATGAATTTGCATAATCATAGGAGAAAACTGACAAATTTGGTTTAGAACAACAAAATTGTTTTCAATATTTCACTTTTTCAAGATTTCAATATATAGATATGTAGCTCAGCTTAATGGAATAGAGATACTTGAGGTGAAATATCTAAACAAATGTGAGAAACATTCATTTATTGGAAATTTCAGTAGCTACATGTTTCACATGGTCCCTAGAAGTTTTCTGCCAGCTGTTGTCTTAGTGTATTGAGAAATTTTGTGGTCCCCAGAGTGAGCCAGCTCTGTTTCAGCGATCGTTGGGAAACCTCTTTTCTTCTCTGAAGCTACTAACCAAGGTGTCTGATCTGAAGGGAAATTTTGCAATGCCAGAAAAGAGCGGGTGGGAGTTTCTTATTCATGTGGAATTTTGAATTTCAGGAGGAATTCTGCTACCCAGTGGAATGCCTAGCTCTTACTGTGGAGGAAGTAATGCATATTCGTCAGGTCCTGGTGAAGGCAGAGCTGGAAAAATACCAACAATATAAAGATGTCTACACCGCCCTGAAAAAAGGAAAGGTAGAGCTGTTTAAAGTTGCTTGATCAGCAGGGTTAGAAGAATGGTCAGTCACAGGCATGGTCTCCTGCGGGAGCTGTCTGCTAGCCAGATGGCACCAGGACTTCTAGGGGATTTTAGGAGCTAAGAGGCTTATTTTCTAGTAGACAGTTCCTGTTCTGCTTTGTTCACAAAAGGGAGTGTTTTTGTTTTTCCCTTAGAATTCAAAAACTGTGGAAGGTTTAAAACAACCATGGTAAATAATGATATGCCTTCATAAAACCACGTCTGCATTTAGTCATTATACTTTTAAAGGATTTATAAAGAAAATATATCTGGGAAACAGAGAAGACTTTTTCAGAACCTTCTTCAGATTGCTTCTGTGATGGTGAGACACTTGAGAGCTGTGGCCTTTTATTACCTTTTAAAAGGAAAATTATGGGGGCCAGCCCAGTGGCATAATCATTGAGTTCACTTGCTCCACTTTGGCAGCCAGGGGTTTGCAGCTTCAGATCCTGGGCACAGATCTACCACCGCTCATCAAGCCATGCTGTGGCAGCATCCCACATACAAAAGAGGAAGATTGGCACAGATATTAGCTCAGTGACGGTCTTCCTCAAGCAAAAACAAGAAGATTGGCAATAGATGTTAGCTCAGGGCCAGTCTTCCTCACCAAAAAAAAAATTATGCTAAGCGAAATGTCAGACAGAGAAAGCCAAATACCATATGATTTCATTCATATGCGGAAGATATAAATAAATAAGTAGATAGATAAATAAATAACACATAGACACAGAGAATAGATTAGTGGTTACCAAAGGAGAAGGAGGTGGGGGGAGGGAGAAAGGGGTAAAAGGGCATGTGTATAGTGACGGATGGCAGCTAGTCTTTGGGTGGTGAACATGATGTAGTCTATACGGAAATTGAAATATAATGATGCATGCCTGAAATGTATATGTTATTAACCAATATTACCCCAATATAAACAAACAAATAAATAAAATTATAATTCAATACAGAGCCAAATTATAATTATCACAGAGCCAAACATAAAAACAGGGTTTCTAAATTGTCTTCTTCCTTCTGTCTACTAAACTTCCCCAATATATAAATGTAAAGTGTATTCAAACATGTAAATTAGGAAATTAACTATTGGCGATGCTTTTTTTCTCCTTTTAAAATTTCTATTTTTTAGCTCTGCTTTTGTTGCCGAACCAGGAGATTTTCCTTCTTCACCTGGTCTTATACCTGTCAGTTCTGTAAGAGGTAAGATTTTTTGTAATTGATGACAGTAATTAAAGAAATACCAGTTACCTTCATGTTTCATCATTTTTCTACACAAGAATAATATTAGAAATCACCCAATTTATTATCACATTGTGCTGTGCTTGTGGGTTAGAAATACTGATTTCTTCAAAAGAGTGGAGCAAACGCTTATTTAGTATTAACCTGGAAAATGTTTCTCTGCATATATTTCTTTTACATAACCTAGATAATTCTAATAATATATCATGTTTGAACAGAAAAAAATAATGTGATTGTCATGTGATCCCTGGATAGACAAAGAAGAAAAGTCTAAACAGATGTAAGTTGATCCTTTTATAGGAAACAGTGTAAGAGATAAGTTTTACAGTTTGATTGTCCTTTTGGCAGTCCACCGTTGTATCAGTTTGTTGTATTCTGATAGAGGACCCAGAGAGTTTTTGCAGTTTATTGTAGAAATTCAAAACCATGTAGCCATTGGCTTCTCTAACTCTCTAGTCGCATCCGTGGTATCATGCCAAGTAATCCTTCTGATTTTGTATACAGGCCGGTGTGTTCACAGTGTTGCAAAAAGGTAAGCTAAGCTTGGTGAAATTATAACTTGTGTTAATTTTAATGACTCTTTAACAGTACTACTCACTCTCAGTTTTATTTGGGATAATAGATGCGGCTGCCCTCCAAGCCATACTCCACCCTTCCTATCTTTTCATTGGGACCTTCTGCCTTGCAAAGAGGGGAAAGTTGTATGATGCCAGAAAAACCCTCCACTGGCCACCATCGGCCACTTCGGAGCATTGCCAGGTGAGCAAGGGGCCTGGGTCTTCAGAACCTCCTTTCTAAAAGAAGAATGCTTCTTATGAGGACTGTAGTGACATGGTAGGGTTTTGGGTCAAGGGGATTTGGGTGGGTGGGTTGGTTGGTTTTAACATAGTTATGATTTGCACACGAATATCCAAAACTTCCCCAAGGTAACTTGTCAAGGGATAATGGTTAGCTGCTTGAAGGATACTTTAATCTCAAAGTTTATTTTTTTTTTCTACTTTAAAAATAATTACTGGGGCCAGCCCAGTGGTGCAGCACTTTAGTTCACATGTTCTGCTTCGGTGGCCCAGGGTTCGCTGGTTCGGATCCCGGGTGGAGACATGGCACTGCTTGGCAAGCCATGCTGTGGTAGGCATCCCACATATAAAGTAGAGGAAGATGGGCATGGATGTTAGCTCAGGGCCAGTCTTCCTCAGCAAAAAGAGGAGGATTGGTGGCAGTTAGCTCAGGGCTAATCTTCCCCCCAAAAAAATTACTTTTGTGTGTCCTTTAAAAGTCATCTTTAAAACTGTTCTTCTTTTCTGGGCTGGCCCTGTAGCCTAGTGGTTAAGTTCAGCATGCTCCACTTTGGCGGCCCAGGTTCTTGGGTTCGGATCCTGGGTGTGGACCTACACCACTTGTCAGCCATGCTGTGGTGGTGACCCACATACAAAATGGAGGAAGATGGGCACAGGTGTTAGCTCAGGGCAAATCTTCCTCAGCAGAAAAATTAAAATAAATAAAACTGTCCTTTTCAATGAAGTTGAAAACTTGCACATAACAGTCTAATCTTTCTTTCCTTCTTTAGTTTTGAAAGATAATCTGTTTAATTTTCTGTCTACAACAGTCTGCAATAACTTTGGTTTCCTTTCCTATTGTAAAGGCAGAAGTAAAGTTTTATGCCACGAGCTGGTAATTTAAAAGAAAAACAGTTGCCTGAATATCAATCCCTTTGCATTTAATGCAGAGTTAGGTTAGTGTTGGTCCTTAAAAAAGATGGAAGGAGGTCAGGCCAGCATGGTCACACACTGCCAGGGCCCAGGGGGTTAGGGTTTGATGCAACAGCTAGCCACTGGGGTGGGCGTTGCAGAGACACTGGCATTGGCCCCAAATCCTAGACGGCGGCTACTCCTGCATGTCATGGCTCTGCGGACAATGAGGCAAGGAAGCTGTGAGCCCAGCAAGTAACTCATGCCTAAGACCGCTGCCTCTGCGCTTTTGACGCTCTACCCTGAGACGCTGCTGCACCATGGCGACCTCTGATTGTGGAATGCCATCACGGGCTCAAGGCAGTGCAAATAAACTGTTGTTCTTTTCTGTGCTTACTCTGAACCTATGTTCCTGTTTGGTTTAATTAAAATAGTAAATGATTCCTAGTTATTGCAGAAAATTACCCAAAACATTTATTATGGTGTTGGTCTAGTTAACTCCAGCTCTCTGGAATATGGTCACCCAGACACAGAGAATTTGGGGGGAGGGGGAAGCATATTTGATAAATATAAAGATGTCAAGAAATCTGGTCCAAAGATAATTTTTCAGGTTGTATCATAGGATTAAAATAAATTTACTTCAGTTTCCTGTAGTCTGATCTAGCATCTACAGTTAACTCATGTTCATTAACCATGACACAGAATCACTGGAGAAGGAACTTGAAATCCCTTCTGAATCATCAGGAGGATGTTAACACCATGTACTTTATTTCATTTTAGTTGTTAAAGTTCACAATCTATATATGTACAGTAATCAGGTGAATACTCTGAATATCCTATTTTCCAAAAATTCTTGAAGAGATGCTAAAAGTTTTCAGTATTATTTCTTAATAAAACATGTTTCCTGGTTTCTTTTAAAAAAAATATTTTGAACCTTGTCTCCATTTAGAAATTCTTCTTTGGAAGAACATGACATGAGTAAATCACACCCATCTCATAATGTTTTGGCAACAAATTTACTTTTTTTGCACATAATTTCTTAGTATTGCAGTAGAAACAATACTGCATGTTTTAAACATTTTGGATTTTTTCTAGGTTCTCCTCAAAATCTAAGTCTGTGGACAAATCAGATGAAGAACTACAATTTCCCAAAGAGTTAATGGAGGACTGGAGTACCATGGAGGTGTGTGTAGACTGCAAAAAGTTTATTTCGGAAATCATCAGTTCAAGCCGGCGTAGCCTGGTGTTGGCCAACAAAAGAGCACGATTAAAAAGGAAAACACAGTCTTTCTACATGTCCTCACCAGGCCCCACGGAATACTGCCCTTCAGAAAGGACTATCAATGAAATCTGAGCCCTGTGCCTTTCAGTTGCTTTTGTGTTGAGAGTCGGCATTAACGTGGGAGAACACTGAGCTGGACTGTCTCTCCTTGCCGTGGTTTTAGTTCATCGGCTTGAATTTGCATTAGATCAGGTTTTTGCTGCATCACATTGTTCCACAGACTGAATGCTGTGTTCATATCGATTGATGATACATGACAGGTCAGCCAATTGCTCGTTTGCACTGAGAGTACAATAGTTTGAAACCTGCTTTTGTGTGTGTGCATGGATTTGGAGGCCAGAAACTTTTTCCTTAGTTCACTTCCTTACTGTTCCTCAAGTAATTTTCTGACTAAGGCAAAAAGCTTCTCATTTGAGAAATCAGCCTGACACAGGGGTCGATGTTAGCACAGTTCTAAGCAGTAAGTCATATTGGCACTTCCACCTGACAGTGTTCCTATCCAGTGTCCACAGTGGTCCAGAGCCCTGCACAGGCCAGGTGCCTGGAGGCTGCAGGCTGTTTGCCGTCTCACAGCACAAAACCTAGAAGAATCTGCTCGTACTATTTAACTGGTCTTAAATTATTATTGGCTCTCAGATAGAGACTACAGGAGGGACTTGTTGCCTGCATTCTAGTGCAGAACATCTGAATAAGCTGCACACCCACGCGGGTGGCCACTTCCTCTGAGCTGCTGCATTTGCCCCGGTGTAATGGATCCGTGTCTTCTGAGCGGGTGACAGATTTTCCTTCCCTATCTTGAATGTATTATGGTTACTTGTAGTTTTATAATGGAGGTCTAAGAATTAAAGTTTTGTGGGAGTTGCAGGACAAAGGAAGGCTTAAATTTTGTCAAGAAGTTGAGTGTATTTTGGTTAACTATGGAAAGGGTTGTGACAGCATAAGGTGCCAGCTCTTGGCCCCAGTGCAAGGAATGAGCTGGAGCTCATCTATTTTCAACCTCGTTTTTCATAACTTTATAGTCTAGACATCACAACTAAATTAAGCCACAAATTGGTACCTAAGGTCTCAAACTGAAATTTATTTATTTTTATAAATGAATTTTAAAAGAAAAAAACATTGTCTAGTTCTTTTAAAATTACAAGAAAATTAACCTGCTGATAGGCTTTTTGGATGCTTTTTGCACAAGTTTTCCTTGTAAACGATGTGAGTGAGTAGGGTGGGTCTTTGATAAGGTAGGTTGGAGGGTAGTAGCATTGTTTACCTGAAATTTCTCAGCTTGTTTGGCCCATACCATGGGCTATACTTTATTATTTTGGTATGCTTAGAAATGACCAACCAATCAAATTGCCATTAATGTCTGGAAAATCAGTTACTGCACATGCGCAATAATTTCCTAAAAGCTATAGGACACATCTGTAGCCAACACTACGACAGCACCATTTAATAAAAGGCATGGCAGTCACATTTTATACCACATCAAAACACAGTAACATTTCTATATTAAATAACAGTAATACCTCAAAACTGCTCTGGAAGTAGTTTTTAATGGATTGAAATTTCCAATTTAGTAAGTGGCTTAAAGTTACTTATACTTATGAAATAAACTTTACCAACTGACTAAAATAATGCATGTTAACAGTTCATCTGTATTTGCATGTAAAAGTGGACCACCAGAAAACCCTTATTGATTATGCAAATATTTAAATTATTTTAAAGACTCTTGGTTAAGAGCTTTAAACATTATATTGGGTGAATCTCGTTTATAAAATTTTCCAAAGGACTATTTGAACACTCTAGCCCAGATGGTTTGGGGGGAGATGCACCCTTTGAAGGCCCCAGGCACGAGCCTCTAAATGACTACCAGAAAGGGCGCAAGGGAGGGGAATGGTATTTGTATATGTACACAGACAGGACCTAGGGATAGTGTGCTTGTTAAAATAATAACTAGTTTGCTGTTATTAAAACATGAGAAACTAAACCCCCAAATGAGAATTTCATCCACATTCACAAGGCAAATAGCTAGCACATCTCGATCTTTGACTTCACTTCTTCAGGTTTATGGTACTGTGTAGGCTGATTTGGGCATTATGATGACCTCTTACCAGAGCATTAGAATGTAAATCCTTCAACAGCATTAACAGAGTTTGCCAAGTGCATTAAAGAGATCATCCACTTGATTGATCTTGTAGACATACATGAGACAATGTGCAGAAAATAGTGTAAGAAAAGGGCACATGGCACAGTTAAAATTGTATAAATCAAATTAGCATCACTTTTTGGTGCCAAAACAATTTCTTGCATTTAACTCTCCCTTATCCATGACATGTACCCAGCACCTTAACTGAGTTAGGTAATTTCCAGAGGGTAATTCATTAACAGCTTGTGGAGTGTGGTTTTATAATTCTTAGACTAGTCTGACCTTAAGCCTATCTCCCTTCTTACTACTAAAATAACACACCTTCAGTGTTCCTCTTTGTCCTGGTTTCCGGCTAATGCTGCATTTACTTCTGATCCAACAACAAAAATGTTGTTGGCTGACTGGTCTCAGCTGGAGCCTGCTGTCTTAGCGCTCGTGTGCACACCTGAGCAGTCCTCCCTCCGCACATCCCCCAGCTCTCACCCTAGCTCCCTCCAGGCTCAAGCACCATTCCTTTTGTCTCAGACCTCACAAATTCACCCTGTTGGGAGACCTCTATTTCCTTCCCCATGGCTTAACTTTCTATCAGTGACAGAGTAGATAAGAAACTTGTAAATACTGTAATATATTTATTAATATTGGAAAGGCATTCATTCAGTGGACAGTGGGGATTAACTCTCCCAAAGCAAGCAAAAATTAAATCAAGTAATTGATACGTACATTGACTTAACAGTCTTACTAGAGTTCAGGTCTTAAGCCTTTCAAATTAAACCAGAAGGTTGCTATGTAGGAGTTTTAAAAATGATCTTACATTTGAAGAGAGTATGTGATTAGCACCATGAACTCATACCATGAATTTTTTAAGGCTCTTATTTTTCTAACTGTATTAATAAATATAGGGCTGGATTTTAGGTGTCACATAGGAGATATGAAAGTTTTAAATTATGTTGCTATTTGCTAAAGCAAAATAGCAGAAAATTTTGTACATGCAGAACTCCTGAAGGGCCATGAAGAAATGTGTATACTGACTGGACTTTGACCTGGCTTCCTGTGTGTATAAAAATCAAGGTATTGCTGGCATTCAGGGTGACATGACGGTACTAAACGTTTTCCATTAAAGTCTTTTATTTTAAAATTTATCTAGGGAAAAATAAAATGGCTTTCCATCATACCTTTTGTGTGAGTTCCTACTGTAAAATGGTGATGTCTTGTGGTAACTAGCTATCAGAAACTACCTAGGGTGGGAAGGCAAGATACTTTTATCATCAGCAGCTTACAATCAGTTTGAGAAATACAGTCTAACAAGGACCACACTGAGGAAAATAAATAAAAATGGAGCCACTGCCATAACTCTAGCTGTGTTGCCAAGGAGCCATAACTCCTTTTTTACCTCAACAGGGTAGAAAATTAAGATTCTATTAATAGTAAATAACATTTTATTATATAAGAAGTCACATATATGGAGAAAAATTGTATATAGAAAGATAAAGCTTTTATATATTTTTTCTAAATAGAATGCCTCATTCCTAAAATGCCCCATGGTAAGAAAATTTCTTGTTGTATTTAAATTGCTTGAGAAAAAATTAGGAAGATTAAACCCAGAATGAACTTGGGAAAGTTCTTATGTTTATATGTTAACTAAATAGAGAGCATCATTTAAGATATTTACATATCTTAAGTATTACATGATACTGAGTTTGATAATATTTCATTGACACAAGCTATTCCCTTATCTGCCAGACATATTTTAGGAGCTTCCTCTGAAGTTTGTCTGTGAGATGTGTATAACTAGACATGTGTGTGTGTGTCTAGCTCATAATCCACGTGTTCACTGACTTGCTTAGTCTAAGTCAGAGTCCTTGCCTCGTGCATCCTGGATTCCAGAGAGATAGAAAATTCAGGTACCATAAAGGGAAAGCTTTGGGTAACTCTTATTTAACTATATCTTTCCTTGCCAGCTCCAGTGAAGGAAAAGATGTATAGTTAGCTGTAAATCATCTCTAGAATTTCAAAAAGAGACCTACTTTTAGGAAAGGGCTTGATTGCACATATTATGTGTTTAAAGACTCCAGTTCTGCTATCTCTGCAGAATGTGCAGGCACACATACACACGCTCACACACACACATACACACACAGAGATGTTCACTATGATGCTCCTCCTTCCCTCTTGTCAGCCAAAGGCCTATGTCTAGAAACATCTCCCTTTGCCCACTCAAAGAAGTTTAAGAGCTAAGCACTTACTTCTGCCCACCCTAATTCAACGTTCAGGGGGAATTTCCTGGCAGGTTAAATTTGCACTATTATTCTGGCTCATTCCATTAAAATGTATATGATGTATAATTTCTGTATTTAGTAGTATTCTTACTGTGCAAAAAATTCTGCAGCTCTGTCTCTGCTGTTAGATTTTGATGCTGGTGGCCACTGAAATCTGAGCCACTAAAGCAGTGGAAGTACAAGGGCTTCAGAACTGACATGACACAGCTCTTGAAAAGCGGGCTCTTGAAAAATGGGGCATTAAGAAGTACCTTTACGTCCCTGGGGCTTAAGAGCTGAAGAATCATCTGGATGTTTGAACCTATGCTAAGTCTGACATAACTTAGCATTCAGATTTCTTTTGCCACCTAGAGGGCCAGACACTGGGCGCCTTGTGCTAGGAATGCTCTTGCGAGCTGCTCTCGTGAATCTTATGTCTGCGAACTGAAGAGAAAGGGAAACTCCGTCCCCTCGGGCGTGGCCAGCAAGGAGGGCCAGCCTTGAGCAAGCTTGCCCTTCTGTACATTCCTCTTTGCCTCGGTGTTCCCTTGTGACTGCAGGAATCATCTGCTGTCTCCTGGCCTACCTACCTCCCAGTCCCTTTCCCTAGAGTGACACAACAGAGAACATCACATCCCAACTCCTCCAGGACCAGCACTGTTTAGGAGAGTGGAAATGCCAAAGAGGAGGATTTCTGTAGAGCTAACCTGAACATCAAGTTCCTACGCAAACAGTGTAAAAGCTGTAGGAAAGTGTGGCGGAAAGAGAGAAGGGACACTAGATTCTGCACAGGCCAATCTTCTGAACATTGCAGCCACTGCAGTATACAACCTAATCCTGTAAACAGAAAACAGAATAACTTCTACTTTTAAAGGGAAGAAACTTTATCTTAGGCTTCTTTTCTTTGGGGATGCCTAAGATTTCAGCTTGCCCACCAAGGAAAGGAATGTGACAAGATAAAAAGCTCCTCGGGTCATCCTACCACAATCTCCAGGTCGCTTCAGAAGTCAGATCCACAGAATATAAACTTGGATTAAGCACTGTGAGTATAAACGGCTGGACACTCCCACCTCCAAGTGGCTTCTATGACAGCCTAACATATTCCTCAGGTGTAGCCAATGGTAGACACCCCTCCTTCATAGTAAGAACTGGCTGTCTCTCTCTCCCAAAATAGTATTCACTAGCAAAAAGGACTTTCTGGGACCAAAAAGCTTTCATCCTGACAGCTGAAAAAGAACTTGTCTATAATTAGCAAAGCAGCTTCTTCCAGCAGTGCCTGGTTTCAAGTATCTGAAATGGTTCTAACTAAATTGTGCTCCAGCTTGGCAGCAAACAGCTGTCTGACATTGGGAAAATGCCTTAAATTTCCAGGCTTCAGTTTCTTCAATTTTAAAGCAAGGGTGTTGGACAGAGTGGTCTCTGAGGTCACCTCTAACCAGAGAGAGAGAAAACACACTGGATGAAACAACCAGTACTCCACAGGTACTGACCAGGAAATAACTGAGAACTTGAGCCAACTGTAATGAGAAATTAGGAAAATCTGTGCGTCCAAGCCAGCCTTTTACTGAAGTGAATGTGAAATGACTGATACTTTCTAAACAGTATTTTTCTGTGTTGATGACAAACCTGATCATGTATGTTACATAAATGCAAGAAAAAGTGCAAAATATATTTTAAACTTGGGGAGGCAAATTCAGCTTTACTAATTGCTACAAAGAACCTTAGTCTGTCTCCCAAAATTAAAAAGCAAAACTACAGAAAGATGAGTTGACATATATTAAAAACAGACAAAAAACAAACCAACCCCTTTGCACCAGCCGTTTTGCATCAGCAACATCCGCTGACTGGTGGTTCATCTCCCAACCCTGCACAATGGAAAGACCTTGTCTGTCTTGGTAAGTCTTTGTTCCCCCAGTGTGATGTGTATTCTGTTGGAGACCTAAAGAGAAGCAAGTAACCACAGGGGCAAATACATATTACAGACTATTTAAATTGCATTAAAAGGAAACAAAAGTACAGACAACTCTTGTCATCCAGCTTGGTCAAAGAAATGGTTACCACAGCTATAGGGAGACCCCAATATAATACACCTCTCATGTGTAGTAATGGGATCTCTAGCCAAGAAGCTTGTCTCTGGCCCTCAGTACTGTAGACCTCCTCACTGCCTGAGCTCTCCTCACCAAATCTGATCTCTACTGTTGACTTTTTTAGAGCTGAAAGTGATCCAAAAAGACATTCAGTCCACCCTCCAGCCAATGGCAAGCTCTTGGCTCTGTTTAAACATGTTCAGGACCAGGCAGACACTTATTCTCTGTGCAGTTCCATCATTGAACAGATCTAATTATTGGGAAGTTCAGCACTTGTGTAGTGTACTCCCACTGTTTACTCTCTGGTTCCGCCTGATGTGGTTCTACAGAGTGTACCTACTCTCCCTTCCAAGTGGCTGCCTTAAAATAGCTTCTTAATTCTCGTGTCTCTCTGTAACACTTCCTACTCCTCCTTACTCCCTTCTGCATTTTCTTTTTCTCCATTGCATTTAGCACCTAACAACCTACTACCTTGTTCCATGAAGACAGGGATCTTTGTCAGATTTCTTTACTGCCACATCCCCAGTTTCTGGAAAAAATATCTGGCATGTAACAGATGCTCAATAAATGTTAGTGAATGAATGAACAGGTTCAATCTGGAAATGAGAATAAGTGAGAAATACAAAAATGAAAACATGTCTTCAAAACAATTGATGCAGTGTGTTATCCGTGCTCTTTAACAGATAAATGCCACGCACAGCCCTTGTGTTTTTCCTTTAAGTTAGGAGTACAATTCTAAGGCGACAAATCACTGCAGCCCTCAAATAGCGACTTAGACTAGAGAAGCTTGTGTCAGCAGCTCACGTCATTAACAGGTTGACCTGGAGCTCCCAGAAACCCTACTTGCCAGTCTGGGTTTCCTATCCCACTCTTGTAAATGCCACTCATCGCATGTTCCTCTCTGGGCGCTCTTCCACTTCCAGGATTCCTCAGTGGAGTCACCTTGCACAGCCCTGCCTCCCTGACCCAGCTTTTTGCCATTACCAGATTGATACGCAGATGGATAAAAACCCTGGAGACCTGTCACTGAAGCTGCTACATACATGCAAAGTGTATATTTATCAGTAACGAGTTCATACTCATTAAGTTTGTACTACTTGACTCTTATACAGTATGGTAGTTACCTCTTACTGGTAATCATAGCATTTTGATTAAAATTTGTGTGCCAACTAGGCTGAAATAAAAAATATTAAACTATGTCAAATTTGTCATATTAAAACAGTTTGACCAACAAAGGAAGGAAGGATATGAAGGTAAGCTTTATGATATTAGATATTCTGTGTTGTATTACTATTAATACACAATTTTAAAAATATTTCGCTCATTTTCAGTAACTAATAATTGCTACCAGTTATTGAGCACTTGCTCTATATCAGATACTATGTTAAGCACCCTCAGCCACATTATGTTCTTTAACATCTAACTGTGAAGTGCTGTTCATATCTTCTTTTATAGACAGGAAACTGGAATCCAGTCATGCATCACTTAACAATGGGATGCATTCTGAGAGGTGATTTCCTCATTGTGTGATCATCATAGAGTGTCCTTACACAAACCTACCTGGTATAGCCTATGCACACCTAGGCCATATGGTGCTGATCTTATGGGACCACCGTTGTATATGCGGTCTCTTATTGACCGAAATGTCATTACGCGGCACATGACTGTGGCAAGGTGGTCATTTGCCCAAGGTCAAACCACTAGCCCAGGATCAAACCTGAGGTCTCTCCACTTCCAAAGCTGTGCTCATAACCCTGCTGCATTTCCAGCTGCCTTTGCTACTAAGTGCTATGATCCTGAACCCAGTCCTCAAGTCACCCAAGCACTTAAGGAATGCCCAGTGCATGCAAAATAGAACATCTCATCTTGTCTCCTGAAGAACTTGAAACTGGTCAAATACATATGTGAAAAGTTAAAAAAAAATAGTCCAAGGCAACATAAACCTCTAGGAATTTATAGGAAGCTGTGAGCTGGTGTCAGTCAAGGGCAGCCTTATGGAAGTAGATTTTAAAGTGGGTTCCGAGGAGGGAGAGGACCAAGGATTTCCCAAGTGCAGTGCGATGACCACCTGCACTGGGATCATCTGGGCCATTGCTCGGCCTTGGTTTTGACTTTTTCCAAAAAGGAAGGAGAAACCTCTCTAGCTTTTGAATCAAAAGAAAGTTATGACAGGATTATTTTCAAGTAATTTGACAAGAAATGGAACGGAATGAAAGGGAGAGCAGTTATAGAAGATGATTGCACAAATTTTGTATAAAGTGAAGGATTAGTTATCTATGGCTACAAATCAAATTACCCCCAAACTCTGGACTTGAACAATAAACATTTATTATCTCACAATTTTCTCTGGGTCAGAGATCAGGAGCAGCTTTAGCGGGGTAGCTCTGGCCTGGGGTCTCTCACGAGGTTGCAGTCAAGATGTTAGCTGAAGTTGCTGTTAGCTGAAGGCTTCACTGGGGCTAGAGGATCTGCTCCCAAATGGCTCCTCACTCAGCTCTTGCTGTGTGGGCCTCTCTGTCGGGCTCCTCTAGTGTCCTCACTACATGGCAGCTGGCTTGCCCCGGAGCAAGTGATGCAGGAGCGAGCAAGGTGCAAGCCGCAATGTCTTTTATGACTTGACCTGGGAAGTCACACACCATCGTGGAATATTCCGCAGTATTCCACTGACCCTACAGGTCAGCCTGCTCAGGGTAGAGAAGACTACACGCAGGGATGGTCACGACATGGGGCAGCCTCCTCGGGGGCTGTCTTGGAAGCTGGCTACCCCAGGTGATAAGCACCTAAAACCAGACTGGGACAGTGAACGTGAGAAGACAGAATTGATCTGAGACCTTTTAAAGGAGTATTCAGTTTCCAAATGGCTATGGAGAGAAAGAGCAGGAGGAAGTCTTAAAGAACTTGGGTTTTGTATTTGGGAAATAGAAGTAGCACTAATTAGAAATGGCGGAAAGAGGAGCAGTTTGGTGGAAGGGACCAAATTTACTTTGATTTATGTTGATTGAGAGATGCAGTGGAATCTCTAGGGAACAGGTTGGCTTCACAGAAACTTCTTCTATGCAGGACCAGATAGTAAATATTTCAGGTTTTATGGGCCTCATTCAGTCTCTGTCGAATCCTCAGCTGCAGGGGGGGATTTTATTTACAGCCCCTTAAAAATGCAAAACACATTCTTAGCTCACAGGCTGTTGTCTGCCAACCGCTGCCCTTAGCAAACTCTCCTATAACAGCTGAAAACACAAGCACAGAACAGATAAGAAGGGAGGGCCCGAAATGCAAGCCAGTGCTGAGTCAGCACTCACTCCTTTCTTACTGCTCGCCTCTCTTACTGTTGGCAGTCAACTCTAGTTGTAAGTGATTATAAAAGTTAAAAAAAAAAAATACCCTCACTAAAAAAGTATGTTCCATCAATGAAGCCCAGTGTTCCCCCCAGGGACTCCGCAGCCCAGTGACAACCCGTCGACGCGCCAGCACCAGCAGGAACTGCACTGTGTACCGGGTGCCACCAGGCCGGCGCTGAGTCTCTTCACATCTGGTTTGATCCTTTGAGGTAGGTATCAGTGTCTACACTTTACAGACGAGAAAACCAAAGCTCCATGGTCACGTTTGCTCCTGCGCACCTATAATCCAATGGCTGGCCCACAAAGGGCACTCTCCTCAGGCACTAAAGTCACCAGAATAACCCTACCTCTTCTTTGGGTACTGAAGTTGTAACAGAACTACAAAGACTGGTTCGTAATATATTGAGCATTCACTGAGGCTCAGCCGTAATTAGGGATCTGCTAGGGCAGACTGTTCAGGAAAAAAAATGGAAGTCATAACATAGACACCCAGCAGTTAACTCCTCTGTCAAAGCACGCCCGCCCCCTCCTTAGCAGGGGGACAGAAATGCTGGCGGCAGTCACACTCTTGAGAAGACAAAAAGCCACTGCCGAATTAGACAGATACAGTTATAATGGCTGGTTCTAATGCCAAATGAGTGCAAGAGTCTTCAAAGAATATTTAGTACCATCACTTTGCCTACCAGAGGGGAGGCCTCTGGTTCCAGAGAGCTCCCGCGCTGCTCCTTCGCTAACAGTACTACGGCATTAGCTCCCAAACCACAGGGCAGGCACCGACACAGGGAGCCCGGGGGCCTGTGGGCTCACACAGCTCTGGAAAGCCCAGCTTCCAAGGGAACACTCTAGTTTCTCTTGACCTCCATTCCAGTAACTTCTGGTTTATCAGAAGAGTTGACACAGTAACTAGTGCATTCAACCTTTATTCCTACCAAACTCACGGCCACAAAAACAGGGATGCAGTACTGGAAACTAAAGAGAGGCGCAGAATTCTGGACTGACTGCTGTGCTTTTGGCAAAAAATAAAATTTTAGGCAAGTAATATGACATTATCAAAATAATCAGTTTCTTCTTATACTCATTTCTCCTCTAAAAAACCTAAACTGGTTGGTTTGGTTAAAACATAAGGAAAACTGTGTCCCATTTCATGTTCAGAGACTAAAGTGAAATAGGGATGTTTTATTTGACTTGCTATATACATGTAATTAAAAACCCATCTCCTAAATTAAATCTAAGGTCTGTGGTCAGTGAAAGAGAATAAAATCTGGTAAATAAATTAAGTGTGCATGCAGAACGGCTGTGATGTCCATATAACTCAAAGCTTCGGCACTGGCAGGGCAGCGGAGCAGAGGCCAGTCCCCAGCACTGGTTGGAAGGCTCGGCGCTCCTCAGCCAGGTGAGCTCCCACCTGATGCGATGAGCCACAGCCTGGACCTGGCAGAATCCCTGGGCCTGAAAGCCTGAAATCCGTAGTATTAACAAGCTCCCAAAGGCAACCTCAGGCTCTGCATCGTTAAAACACTCCAGCCCCTGAAACAGCGTCCTTTCTGAGAAAGCCAAGGGGAATATCCATGGTCTATGATCACAGCAAACCTGGGCATCAAAACCCATAAGAAACTTCTATCTGAATGTTGCACGTTATAGAGTGGGAGAAAGTTACCCCCTTTTTCACTCTCATACTATGGTTTCTGGGGAAGGGACATCAAAGATTTAAATTAACTTCTTGTTTAGTAAACAAAACTTTTCCACCAAAAAAAGAAAAAATGGTAAAGGTAAGCTATAGGCCAACATGGAGCAAATTCACTGCCTTTCTGGAGTCCCCTTCCTAAACGTCTCTAGGCACTCACTGATCCCGAATGCCCCTTCCGGCAAACCACATGTCCAGCGAGTGTCCAGGGTGGATGCTGAACGCCCAGCGACTTGCTGCTCGGCCTCTGTCTCCGTGTCCTGGGCGCAGGGAGCGCGCCGCGGCTTCACGCTCTGGCGCAGGCCGGGGCCCCCAGGCCTTCCAATTCCATGTTAAGTCGGCAGATCACCCACTCCAAGGCCTCGCGACCCTGCCGAGAGAACAGCACTGAGGACCCTCCCAGGGGGATGTGTCCACATCCAAACACGCGAGACGAAGAAGGCCTCTGTCAGGTGCCAGCGCGCTTGTGCTCTAAAACTCCTGCCAGAGGGCACCTCAGGAAACGAGGTGGGGTACCTGCTGAATGTCAGTGTGACAGCAGTGGCGACAGACATTCGTTATGAAACAATAGTATATGATTAAAGTGGAACATTTGAATATTTTCTCAAATTAGAAATCAAGGTTAAATTTCACAAGGCTACTTGCACTCAACTTTTACGATATTTTGTCATACAACATTTGCTTTTGTGCCTATGTAAACAGTGGTACAAATAAACACTGAATCCACTTCCAGACCAAAGCCAAACTTTTTTACACTAAACAAATTTTGCAAATAATCACTATTACTTTGTTACTTAATGACTGACACGCTCAAGAAAAAAACTTACATTTAGTATAATGGAAAGCACAGGAGAATAAAAAACCTAACATAATTATGTGCTTATTTTCACTCCACCTGAAGCCACCAAAAGTCTGAAGTGGCCAAATGACTGCCAGCTGTAACTGTCCTTGCCCTAAAAATGCGATCTTCCTCCCAAACTACACCAGGGACCTCTGCACCCCCGAGTCATTGTAGAGCATTCAGGAGAATCTACCCTTTCTGACACTCTTTCCCTGCTTCAAAAATGTGGTTTCCAAAATCGCAAATGTCCATGTTTCCAGGCCAGCCAGGTGGCGCAGCGGTTAAGTTCACATGTTTCCCTTCAGTGGCCCTGGGTTTGCCAGTTCAGATCCCAGGTGTAGACCTACACACCGCTCATCAAGCCATGCTGTGGCAGGCGTCCCACATATAAAGTAGAGGAAGACGGGCATGGATGTTAGCTCAGGGCCAGTCTTCCTCAGCAAAAAAGAGGGGGATTGGCAGCAGATGTTAGCTCAGGGCTAATCTTCCTCAAAAAAAAACAGTATATGTTTCCCTCTAGAACAGAACTCCCTACATGACAGTTTTTAGACCATTACCTCTACCAGGGTATACAGAGTCACCTTGAATGGAGCAGAGTTACCTACAAGTGGGACAAGAGGTTGTCACTGGAGAAAGTGTTCACACAGCGTCTGTAAGAGATGCACGCCCAGAGGGCGGTCCCCAGCATGCCCCAGCACGCAGGCCGCTCCACCTGCACCCACTGCCTGTGCAGACCCAGCACTTACCTGCAAGGAGCCCTCGAGTCCTTCAGGAATTAAGACTGCAGTGCTATCATACAGCTAATCCGAAAGAGGGGACTTTGCAAGATAATGTAGAAAAAGACACAAAACAATGTACACAGTATGATCCCATCTGTGTTTAATAAAAGAAAGAAAAGAAAAAACCACACACATACTTGCATGTGCAGCAAACATTTCTGGAAGCCTTAAAAGTCGGGAGTCAACTGGCAGAGGCCAGTTAGTCTTCCTCCTGGGGAGGACTTCACTCTTCCCCAGAGACTCCTGTATCTTTTTTTTTTAACCATAAACATGGATTGCTTTTATGTATTTTTTTCAATTAATATTGTTTATAAAAGTGAACAGAACTTTGATTTCGACATGGTGGGGAAAAAGACCTTTTGCCCTTATCTCTGAAATGTCCACAAAACTATAAGGAAAAAAACCAGAAACACAAACTTCAGAAACTACACGGAGGCAGCAGCCTCCCAGCCCACACGTGAAGGTGGAAAGCAGAGGGAGGAGCAGTGATGCAGCGGAGGGCGGTCGGACAGGAGCCGTCAGAGCCTGGGGACTGTCCAGAGAAAGGGCACGCAGAGGAGGGCAGGGGACAGGCTGGAAGGGGTAATTTCACAGCCTGGGCTCTTAGACCCCTAGGTAAACACAGACACACCCCCGCCTCCTCCAAAAGGCTGAGTCTCATTGGGAGAAACTGAACCAATCTAGAGAAAAGGGCTTTGGGGTTCAAGGAAGAAGTCACAGCACACCCGACAGTGAAGCCCAGCCCCAGCAAGCCTCGCGCTCCACCCGGAGCTCTCGCGGGGTTTGGGGCATGTCAGTATGAAGAGACATCTGAGGAAAGCCTGCGATGGGAAGGGACGTGGAGGAGACGCTGACACACAAGAAAGCTTCACTTCGCACTTATTTCTGCAGAGAGAGGAGCTACGACGCTACATCTGTGAAGCAAGAACGAGATGTGATAATGAACAGGAAAGACAGAAATTAAAAATACAGTTTGCCAAAATAAAAATTAGTGGAAGGGTTGGAAGATAAAGTCCAGGAAATCTCCCATAAGGGAGAACAAAGAGGAGAGAAAATATAAGAAAATTACAAGATCAATCCAGGAAGCTCAACATATGACTAAGAGGACTTCCAGAAAAAGAGAAGAGAGAGAATGATGGGGAAATTATCAAAGAAATCACTACCGGAACCAAAGGCACCACCACATTCCCAACGCGATTTTTTTCGATGCCTTGCTGACCTGACCTCAGCTTTATGTATGTATACACGCATGTATTTATTCATATTTTTTTCTTTTTTACTGAGGTGAAATTCACATAAGTTAACCATTCTAAAGTATACAATTCAGTGGTATTCAGTACATTCACACTGTTGTGCAAACACCTCCTCTGTCTAGTTCCAAAACATTTTCATCACCCCCAAAGGAAATCCCATACCCATTAAGCAGATTTCCCCCATTTGCCCCTCCCCCCAGCCCTTGGCAACAACCAAGCTGCTTTCCATTTGTATGGATTTACCCATTATAGATATTGCATATAAACGGAATCATACAGTATGTGGCCTTTGGTGTCTGGCTTCTCTCATTATTCAAACTTAGCATAATGTTTTAGAGATGCATCCACGTTGTAGTATGTATCAGTATTTCATTCCTTTTTATGGCTGAATAATATCCCAGTGTATGGATATACCACATTTGTTTCTCCATTCATCAGTTGAAGGACATTTGAGTTATTTCCACCTTTTGGCTACTGTAAATAGTGCTGCTATGAACATTCGTGTACAAGTATTTGAGTACTTGTTTTCAATACTTTGGGGTATATAACTAGGAGTGGAGTGACTATACCATTTTACATTACCACCAGCACGAACAAAGGTTTCAATTTCTCCGCATCTTTTCCAGTGCTTGTTATTTTCCATATCTTCTTTGGAGAAATGTCTATTCAGATTCTTTGCCCATTTTTAAATTGGGTTCTCTTTTTATTGTTGAGTTGTAAGAGTTCTATATATATTCTGGCTAAGAGACCCTTATCAGATATACAATTTGCAATTTTTCTCCCATTCTCTAGGTTGTCTTTTCACTCTCTTGATAGTGTCCTTTGATGCAAAAAAGCTTTTATTTTGATGAAGTCGAATTTATCTATTTTGTCTCTTGTTGCTCATGCTTTTGTTGTCATATCTAAGAACCCATTGCCAAATCCAAGGTCATGAATATTTACCCCTATGTTTTCTTCTAAGAATTTTATGGGTTTTGCTCTTATATTTAGGTCTTTGATCCATTTTCAGTTAGTTTTTGTATGTAAGTTAATAGTCGAACTTCATTCTCTTATATGTAGATATTCAGTTGTCCCAGCACCATTTGTTGAAGACATTATTCTTTCTCCCATTAAATTCTTTTGGCACCCTTGTTGAATATCAATTGACCATAGATACACAGGTTTATTTCTGGACTCTCAATTCTATTCCATTGGTCTATATGTCTATCTTTATGCCTGTCCCAAATTGTTTTGATTACTATAGCTTTGCAAGAAATTGGGAAATGTGAGCCCTCCAACTTTGTTGTTCTATTTCAATACTGTTTTGGTTATTCAGGGTCCCTTACAATTCCATATGAATTTGAGGATTGGCTTTCCATTTCTGGGGGAAAAAAAAAAAAGCTGTAGGCATTTTGATAGGGATTAGATTGATCCATAGAACATTTTGGATAGTATTGTCATCTTAATACTAAGTCTTTCAATCCATGAACAATGGATGTCTTTCCATTTATTTGTCTTCTTTAATTTCTTTCAATGTTTTGCAATCTTTAGTGTACAAGTCCTTCACCTTCTTGCTTTAACTTATTTCTATGTATTTTATTCTTTTGGATGCAGTTGTAAATTGGGTAGGTTTCTTAATTTTATTTTTAAATTGTTCATGGCTATTGTAAAGAAATACATTGATTTTTTTGTATTGATCTTGTACACTGCAATTTTGCTGAATTCCTTTAGTAGCTTTCTTGTGGATTCTTTGGGATTTTCTACATACTGGATCATATTGTCTGTGAATAGAGATACTTCTATTACTTCTTCCTTTCCAGTTTGGATGCCTAATATTTCTTTTTCTTATCTAATTGCTCTGGCTAGAACTTCCAGTACTGTGTTGAAGAGCAGTGGTGAAAATGAGCATCTTTCTCTTATTCTTTATCTTGGAGTGAAAGATGTCTGTCTGAGCAGGATGTTAGCTGTGAGTTTTTCATAAATGCCCTTTACTATGTGGAGGACGTTCCCTTCTATTCCTATTCCTAGAATATTTCTAGAATTACTATTTCTATTCCTAGAATAGTGTTTTCATCATGAAAGGGTGTTAAGTTTTGTCAAATGCTTTTTCTGCATCGGGGCTGGCCCCGAGGCCGAGTGGTTAAGTTCGCGCGCTCTGCTGCAGGTGGCCCAGTGTTTCGTTGGTTCGAAACCTGGGTGCGGACATGGCACTGCTCATCAGACCACGCTGAGGCAGCATCCCACATGCCGCAACTAGAAGGACCCACAACGAAATATATAACTATGTACCGGGGGGCTTTGGGGAGAAAAAGGAGAAAAATAAAATCTTTAAAAAAAAAAAAAAAAAAAGGGGCTGGCCCCATGGCCGAGTGGTTAAGTTCATGCGCTCCGCTGCAGGTGGCCCGGTGTTTCGTCAGTTCGAATCCTGGGTGCGGACATGGCACTGCTCATCAAGCCACGCTGAGGCAGCGTCCCACATACCACAACTACAAGGACCCACAATGAAGAATATACAACTATGTACTGAGGGGCTTTGGGGAGAAAAAGGAAAAAAATAAATCTTTAAAAAAAAAATGCTTTTTCTGCATCAGTTGAGATGATCATGTGGGGGTTTTCCCCTTAGTTCTATTACTAAGGTATATTACAGTGATTGATTTTTGTATGTTGAACCACCCTTGCATTCCTGGGATAAATCCCACTTGGTCATGCTGTATATCCTTTTAATACACTGTTGGATTCAGCTTGCTAGTATTTTGTTGAGGATTTCTGCATCAGTATTCATAAAAGATATTCGTCTGAAGTGTTATTTTCTGGGAGTGCCTTTGCCTAGCTTTGGTATCAGGGTAATATAGGTCTTACAGAATGAGTTAGGAAGTATTCCCTCCTCTATTTTTGGGAAGAATTTACAAAGGATTGGTGTTAATTCTTCTTTAATATTTAGACCTTTCTTTGTTGGGAGGTCTTAAATTACTGATTCAATCTCTTTACCTGTTATAGGTCTGTTGAGATTTTCTATTTCCTCTTTAGTCAGTTTTGGTAATTTGCGTTTCTAGGAATTTGTCCATCTCACCTAGGTTATCTAATTTGTTGGTATATAATTATTCCTAGTATTCTCTTATATCCTTTTATTTCTATAATGTCTGTAGTAATGCCTCCACTTTTATTTCTGATTTTTTTATTTTGAATCCTTTTTCTTGGTCTTACTAAAAGGTTTTCCAATTTCAATGATCTTTTCAGTGAAACAACTTCTAGCTTCAATAATTCTATTGCTTTTCTATTCTCTATTTTGTCTGCTCTCTAATCTTGATCATCTCTTTCCTTCTGCAAGCTATGGGTTTACTTTGTTCTTTTTTTTTTTCTAGTCCTTAAATCAGGTAAACGATCTGAGATCTTTCTCTTTTTTAAAAATATAATTAATTTTTGAGGAAGATTCGCCCTGAGCTAACATCTGTGGCCAATCCTCCTATTTTTGCTGAGGAAGACTGGCCCTGAGCTAACATCCATACCCATCTTCCTCTACTTTATAAGTGGGACGCCTGCCACAGCATGGCTTGCCAAGCAGTGCCATGTCTGCACCTGGGATCCAAACCAGCGAACCCCAGGCCACTGAAGCAGAATGTGTGAACTTAATAGCTGCACCACCAAGCTGGCCCCCTTTCTTCTTTTTTTAATGAAGGTTTTTGTAACTATGAATTTCCTTCTGAGCACTGCCCTCATTGCATCTCATAAGTTTTTCATATGTTGTGTTTTCATTTTCATTCATCTCAAAATATAACTTCACTTGTAATTTCTTCTTTGACTCACTGGTTATTAGAAGTATGTTTTTTAAATGCCACATATTTGTGAAACTTCCAGTTTTCCTTATGCTATTGATTTCTAATTTCATTTCACTGTAATCACCAATGATACTTTATATGCTTTCAATCTTCTTAAATTTATTGAGACTTGTTTTTTGGCCTAACATATGGTCTATCCTGAAGAATATTCCATGTGCTCTGGATAAAAATGTGTATTCTGCTCTTTCTGGAGGAAGTGTTTTCTATATGTCTGTTAGGTCAAGTTAGTTTACAGTGTTGTTCAAGTCCTCATTTTCTTACTGATCTCTGTCTAGATGTCCTATCCATTATTGAATGTGAATTCTTGAAGTCTCCAACTATTATTATAGAATTGTTATTTTTCCCTTCAGTTCTGCTAATGTTTGCTTCATATATTTTCGGGTTCTGTAGTTTGGTATGTATATGGTTGTAACTTTTATCTTCTTGATGAATGGACCCTCTTGTCAATATATGTCCTTTTTTGTCTCATAATAATTTTTTACTTAAAGTCTATTTTTTTCTGATATAAGTATGCCCACCCCAGCTCTCTTTTGCACGGAATATCTTTTTCCATCCTTTCACATTCAACCTATTTGTGTCTTTGGATCTAAAGTGAGTCTTTTCTAGGCAACATATATAGTAGTATCATGTTTTTTCATCCACTCTGCCAATCTCTGTCCTTTAATTGATGAATTTTACCTATTTACCTTTAAAGTAATTATTGCTAAGGAAGCACTAGCTTCTTACATTTTGCTATTTGTTTTCTATAAATTTTATGACTTTTTGTTCTTGAATTCTTTCCACACTGCCTTCTGTTGTGTTTGACTGATTTTCTTTTTTTCTAGTATACCATTTTGATTTCCCCTTTGTTTCTTTTTCTGTATAATTTTTTAGTTATTTTCTTACTGGTTACCCTAGTGATTATAATTAACATCTTAAGTTAAAAAAATCTAGTTTGAATTGACACGAATTTAGCTTCAATAGTGTATTAGTCAAGGTTCTCCAGAGAAACAGAACCAATAGAATGTCTGTTTGGAAAAAGAGAGAGAGAGAGATTTATTTTAAGGAATTGGCTCACATGATTATGGAGGCTGGGAAGTCCAAAATCTGCAGGGTAGGTCACTTAAGATTCATTAGGCACTCCCCTAGTTGGTTTAAGTATCTGATTAAAATCCAGAGTTCTACAAAAGTTGAGTTTGTCATTTCTTGCTAGCTTATCGACTGTTTCATTGGAGGGGCTGATTCTTGGAATGTCCACCTCTGCCATTTTCCATGATGTCACTATTTATACATTTTTTTAACTTTTAATTTTGAAATTATTATAGATTCACAGGAAGCTACAAAGATAGCACAGGAATGTCCTGTGTACCTTTCACCCACATCCCCTCAGTAACATCTTACATAATTATAGTACAATATCAAAACCAGGAATTTAACACACATAATGCAGCACAGTGAATTTTAAAAGATAACTTCAAACAAGGCTTAGTCATATAAAATTTCAAAACATCAGGGATAGGGCCCCATGGCTGAGTGGTTAAGTTCACATGCTCCACTTCAGTGGCCCAGGGTTTCGCCAGTTCAGATCCTGGGCGCGGACATGGCAACGTTCATCAAGACATACTGAGGCGGCATCCCACATGCCACAACTAGAAGGACCCACAACTAAAAATATACAACTATGTACTGGGGGGGAGCTTTGGGGAGAAAAGGGAAAAATAAAATCTTTAAAAAAAAAAATCAGGGATAAAGAAATCCTAAAAGCTTTCAGAGAGAAAAAAGTCACATACAGAGGATCAAGAATTGGAGTGGAAAACAATGGAGCAATGCCTTCAAAATTCTGAGTGAAAGTATTTTTATCTGGAATTATACATCCAGCCAAGATATAAATGAAGCAGGAGAAGAGAAGAGACATTTTCAGATGTGCCAAGTCTTAGAAGCTACTACATATGTGCTTTCCCATTTTGTGATAGGACAGGGAGAGGAAGCAGGGAATCTAGGAGACAAGGGCTCCAGGAGAGGAGAAGGGCCAAGGAAATGCCCAGGAAAGATGACATAGCTGCTCAGCCAGAGGAGAGCCAGTCCTGGCTTCCAGGAAGGGCGGTGCCAGGGAAACCCGAAAGGGGTGTGCTTCCCAAAAGGTCTGACCTTGGACAATGATGTTACTGCAGAGAATGGGTGAAGAGTGTGGAAGGACTCAGCCAGAGACTCCTAAAAAATAAAAGTAAATGGATGAAAAGAGTAAGAAAATTATTACCTTCAAAGGAAAAAAAAACAGTTATATGAGAAAGAAAATGTAATTACAGTATATTGCTTGGCTGGGCAATAAACAATAGTTATGTATTTTCAAAATTATGGAAACTCCATGTGCTTTTAACCATAAATTACAATATAGCTATACTGGGGAATTGGGGGAAGGGAAGAAGAAGTAAGAGAGAGAAAATACTAATCTACCACAAGAGGAAGTCAGCAGATGACATCAAAAATTGTTGAATGAAGAAATAGCAGAATATGCTTATTTATTTAGAAATCTAGCAGTAAATGCCAGAAATGGCCAAAAGATCTGAGTCCCATGGGAAGGGTGGAAGCGGGCTTTGCAGACCGGATAAGAGGGATTTTTTTTGCCATAAACCTTTTAACTGTATTTTACCTTAAGCTATGTGCATAACATATTCTGTAAATATATAAATGAATTTAATTTCATTTTGGATTAGAAGTACTATTATCAAAGAAAAAGCAAGAGCTAACAAACAGAATACAGTTCTACCCATCCGTTACGGAAGAGGCCTTCGCTCAAGTTTTTATAATTTGAAACATACTGAAAGAGATTTTACATTTTACTTTTGAAAATGGGAAAGTTAAAACTCCCAAGTGGAAGAACCTCAGAGCTAAGAGACGGCTTAAACTCACAAGCACTCGTGCACTGCCTCCTAACACGGCTCTGGGTGAGCGAGCCTTCCTGTGGCCAGGGCTGAAGGGTGAGAAGTAACACGGGCCTTCAGCCCTGGGGGTCACTGGGCCCAGGTGGGCAGGACAAGGGGGCTGTGGCCCGAGGGCGGAACACTGCTCTGGACCGAGCTGACTGTCTCTGAGCGGAGAGCTCACGGTACTCCAACCGCACGCGTCACTGTGGCTGGCAGACGCCCCTACTCTAGTGCGCAGATCTGCACACACTGATGAGGGGAAGAGAAGGATGCACAGAGACAGCACCTGAGGTGACAGATGGTGGCCAGCTATGTGTGAAGAGACTGGCAGTGAAGACTGCTGATTAAGGGGCACGGGACGGAAACGGATCTGAAAAGAGAGAAGCTGTTTAGTAAGATCCCAAGAGTTGGCAGGACAGATGTGGGAGCTGCAGCTGGGGGGAAACAGACCAGGCACAAGAGCAGCACGAGGACACACCGGCACGGGGTGGGGGTGCTGGGCTGCGGGCGGGGCCGGCTCCCCACCTGCTGGCTCAGCGGCCGGGGGACAGGCAGGGCGTTGCAGCCCTTGCCCTACCACCGAGTCTCTCTCTGCAACGGACGAGCACTCCGCCTGCGCCATGGCCGGGCCTCCTGTGCCGTGAGGTCACGACGGAGGAGCCTGGCGGAGGCCGTGAGCGGCAGGCGGAAGATTCCAGCAGATTCCACACCTCTTCCAGACTGGGCCGGTGAACCATATTCAGGACTCACTTCTTTCTTCCTTCCTTCCTTTCATTCATTTTCTTTCTTTCCTTCTCTTTTTTTCTTTCCTCTTTCATTTTTTTGGGGGGCGATGTATCTGATTAAAGATTGAGGCAGTTTAGCTCTGGTTTATGAGGAAACAGAATGTGACAGAGTCCTCAATTCCAAGTGCCACCATCACACACACCACACTGCCCACACACACTGTGCTCCCCAGGCAGGCGGGCTCCCTACATGTGGTCACCTCAGCAGTGCATCCATGGAGGAAGAGAGACCCAGTGGCAGCTCATGACCTTGGGTTCACGGTGAAGGTCTCTGGCAAACCTAAGCTTCAATGACTTAATCAAAGAAGCCTGAACCAGTCGGCTCTCACTGCTGACTGAGGCACCAAGTGCATACACGCATGCTGCAGACAGACGGACCGACCGTGGGAAGCAGGGCCCAGAGCAGCACAGCGTGGAAAGTTAACAGGGTGAGGAATTTCAAGGCAGGAGTACAAGGATTCCCTAAACACAGGACACAGGATACCCTGCCTTTCCTACGCAGCATGAAGGTGACTGCTAACTAAGTGTCAAATCCGTTTCTACTGGTGGCCCAGGAAACCAAGGAATGTTTGTGAAGCTCAAGACGATGCTAGAAATGGCTTTTGCCACTAAAAGCAAACGGCCAGTGGCAGTCGCACGGCTGGCTGGCAGCGAGCAAGGAGGTGAGCCGCGGTCCCCCTCGCTGCCTCGCTGCCGCAAGGGCACAGGGCGTTCTTGATGAGAACGTGTGCAAATATTCAAACCCTACCCAAAATGAAAAAGGCCTCCCGTCAGATCAGCTTTAACACTGTGCGGACCTCCTAGTGAAAGGCTCCTCACGAATGACGCACAGGTTAGAGGACGTGTTCAGGCACCAAGCACTGAGAACAGCTGGCGGAAGCCGAACCGCCTTCATTGGAGACGCGCTGACAAATGTTCGAGTTTCCCTTGACAATAAATCCTGCCATGAAACAGGGAAATGAATTAGGGAGAAGGTGAACCTAGTGATTTTTTTCCACTACTAAGATACTAAGGAGCACAGGGCTGGAGACACAAGCAGCTGCCTCTTGTAAACCCCCTCCCAGCACCGCACACCATGCACACAGGGAGCAGGAGCTAAACGCTCCCCCAGGGTAAAGAGCACTGTAGTTACCGCCGTTTGTCACCAGGCGCAGGCGCGGACCCCGTTAGCTCACAGCGCTTTCAGAATGCTCAATTATCCACTCAATAGCAGCCCACCCCTGGAGCAACACAGAAAGATTTCAACATGGCGTGAGAAACTCTGCCTCTCACCGCAGACGGCAAGCTACAGCCTGTCATTGAACGGGCGGAAGGAAAGCGCTGCTGTTTTCAGGGGGACACAGCAGTAACCGTTCGTGAACTGTCTTTCACTGTATGCAGGCTGTTTCTCAAGCTCAGCAAGCAGGGGGTATGCTTGCTGCCTTAAATTCTCGCACCAGCTTGGGCTACGCCGACACCAGCGCCCTCGTCCTCGCCATCACCGCCTGGGCGCAGGAGGATGGGGAAGCGGCAGCCCCCTCACAGCCTCCTCAATGAGCTGTCCCACCCAAATCCCAGGGTGACCTGCCTCTCCAGCTCCTGTCTCCGCCTCAGGCCGCCAGCTGTCCCAGGCATCTCCCCAACCAACTGGGGTGCTGTCAAATGGTAACTATAGCTGGGGGAGGCAGTGACGATCTATGAGGCCTTCAACTCAGCAATTCCTAAGATAAAGTGAAACAAAAGACTTTTATTTGGCCCCACTGAGTTTCCCCTGAGGAGGCTCTGGCCTGAGTATTCCCTTCCTTTTATAGTTTTTTTTCTCAGCAAACATTTCGAGCACCTACCCTAAGACACACACAGGTGAGTAGGGTTCTGTCCCCCTCCAGGAGGCTCACAGTGTGGACACGATGTGTGCAGCTCTGGGCACTGCGGCTCCCCTACCTGAACCGAGCTGAGCTACCACCAGTGTTTCTCAAATCTGGATTTTTCTAAAACATAGGGCAGACTGGCTCTTCTATTAGTGACTAGACTAAATGCGAGCCCTAAGTGGTTCCCACTGAGCCATGACTTACGCATGGTAGGAATGGACATCCAGCTTAGGCAGCACCCCACTGATCCCAAACGTGAAGAATCACTTCTGACCAAAAGCAAACCAGGAGAGGAAGGAGGAGGGGAGAGCTGAGGGGAAGAGGCGAGCCTGTGAGGTAAGCTCAGGTAAAAAGCAAAGGTCCTGCTCTGGCGAGTGACATTACCTTGAACTTGTATAACAGCTTCCTTCCACACATCCAAGCTCTTTCCATCAACTCTGCTGGAGAAGAAGGCAACCTGGACTCCATGAGCAGTCTCTGCCTCACTAAGGCTGAGCCCTCTACCCAGGAACCCGGGGAGGACAGCCTCCTGGGATCCATCCTTTTTCCTCTCACCTCCACAAAGCTCACTCCCAAATCCTGCCAGAGGGAGATGCAAAGACGGCAGCTGACGCCAGGGAAACTTCATAGATGGGGAGGTTCAGCCAAAGCCACCTAATGACTATTAAGTACGAAACTACTAAAATTCCCGGATATCCTGCCTGACAATGCTAACACATTCTGAAGTGTGCGATTTGTTTTGTTAACTGAGCCCACCCTATTTTGGCTCTCTGAAGTGGCAGCTGCCTCGGCTGGGTTTATGTTCTGTGTTCACCCCACGCTTTCCCCTCAGATCTGGGCCAGCCTTCCCTGCTGAGGCTTTTGAATGTAACCGTGGAACCTGCTGTGGCATTACGAGCTCAGCTGGAGAAGGAGGGCCCCAGCACTCGGGAGGACTTATGGGACTACACATTTCACCCGCTTAAGCTGGCACTTGGCTAGAGCACACACAAGGCCCGGGACTGAGACCTATACCTTCTTTGCATTGGATGATATTGTGTTAGCCATTAAACTTTCCAGATAGCTGCCGAGGCTGAGCCCCTTCACGGTGATGATGGCTTCTTGTTGGAGCACGGTCCTACAGAAGAGCAGAAGGAAAGCGGCTGCAGAGCCCTGAGAGAGGGCAGGCTCCACCCCACCCTAACCTTGGAGCGCAACGTGCCAACACCAGGATGCCGCCACTTACATTTCAGGGTTCTCCGGGTGGGGTGTGTACACCAACCTCTCGTTCACCGACACCAAGTTTGTGAGCGTGATCTTAAAAAAAGAAACAATGGCTTGAGGTTCTATTTCTCTTGCATTTCTTCCCAGACCATCTGCCCATATTCTTCCATCCCCAAATCAGCACTTACTGGAGCCCGAACAAAAGAAACATTTAGGCCCCGGAGGCACCACCACGTTAGGTCCCAAGGAAACTGTTGCGGCTACTCCTGGAGACTGTCACTGCCTTCTCTCCACACCTTGCCCAAACCTGAGCCAGGCCTGGCCTTCAAGGTACTTTCAAACTGCCAAACCATAAGCAGTTGTAGAAAAGGACAAAATATTCCTGGGTTAGCATCCAGGTAAATCAGCAAGAAGCTTCTTGTCCACTGGTGGCAGACGCTGGCCTTGGGACACACTGTCCGGGGCAGAACTCTCAGTCTATACAGACGGTGCGAGCAAGGCTGTGTCGATCCTGTCTCCTCCAGGGCTGCTTCCTGTCAACCAACTCACCTCTCATGAACATTTTTAATATTTTTCATTAAAACTTATTTAAAAACTGGAGCTCTAGAACAGCACTGTTGCACAGAATTTTCTGTGATAATAGAAATGCCCTATATCTGTGCCATCTATTGTGGAAGCTATTAAACGTGTGCGGCTGGTGAACACCTGAAACGTGGCTCATGTGACTGAGGAACTGGATCTTTTACTTTATTTAATCCTAATTCATTTAAACTGAAATAGCCACATGTGGCTGCTACAAAGGACAACAGAGCTCTAGGACTTTATCACTGTTTAACCCAATTTACCCTCTTAGCAAAGAGCCAATTCCAATACAGACCACATTTTTAAAGAGTCTAAGTAGTCAAAAGCAATATAACCGTCCAGCAATGATAAACTTAACGCACTTATGTTTCCTCGTGTGATAATCTCTCACCGACATCCTCCCCCCGCCTCACTGTTACAGCAAAGTGCTTGGCCAAGAAATCCTTTCCCCCTCTCGAGCACACAGTGATGAAAAGAGCCTCATTAGTTACAGTTATTACAAACACAGGGAAATATTTAACAACATTAACAACTAAATTCTGATTAGCTATTACCATTTTGTGTGCAATATTTTTATGCCAGGCACGCTATTTTATAAACCTTATTTCCCTCCATTAATCCTCATAATACTACTATAAGGTTTGTTCTTCATTTTTTTAGACAAGGAACGTGAGACTCAGAAAAGGTTAACAACTGACATACGCGAAGTCACCGGCCACTCAGTGGTAACCGCAGGATGCAGGCACTGTCTGTCCCCCTCCAAACCCCAGCCCTTCCCTCTAGACCTCACTGTAGCAGGAACCATCCCTCTTTACTGACAACTAAGTGGACGAAGGACAAAGTGGAATTTTCCAAGGAAAGGAGAGAGAACAGAATACATCAACTGTCAGGAATGGCCAGTGGGGCGACACCCAGCAGGCTCCCTGTCCCTTTATGCAGAAGCGCAGCCTGGGACGAGGGACGGGGGCCGTTGGCAAAGGTCCCAGATGGTATACCAAGGACTGCAGAGATTCAGAACCCAATCTTCCAGCACACACTGACACAATCCGCAGAGACTTTATCAAATCATGGTCCTAACCCATGTGTTTCCCCCCTACATTCTTTGAGTTTGCATTAGGCCAATGTAGATTGTTTTAATTGAGAGAAATGAGAGAAGAGTGAAGGAGGAAAGTCACTTTTAAAATTATTCCTAAAAACCATCTTGGCTGTTGGAAGCCAGGAGCGCCGTTATCGTGGGGGAGGGGTACTGGAAAGGAGCACAGGGGGAGCTCCTGGGGGCTGCTTGCACTCTGTCTCCTGAGCTGCCTGCTGGTTAGGAGGTGTGTTCACTTCGTGACAAATCATCATTATGTGCATTTTTCTATAAATTTATTACACTGGAATAGAAAGAGAAATAAAATACTGCTAAATAAATTCAGCCTTTCTAGTAAAAATAAAAGATCACTTAGACCAAAGGTGGGCTGGAAATAAAATTAAATGAAGACATTACGCACCATCACCAAGAAATACCAAGGACCTGTCTCATCTTAGGCCATTGCTTACATTGGTGGAACAAAGCTCCATTTTCTTTTCCACTGGATCCACAACAGAATGTTCTTTGATGTATGTCAAAGTCCTACTGGTTCCCAAAATCTGAAAAACAAAGTAAAACTAGCATAGTGACGTGTTAAAATTTTCATTTTGTATTATCGAACACAAAATGCCATTTCATTTACTAATTAATCCACTTATCTAGTCAACAACTGATGCAACTGGGGATGCAGCAATGTACAGCCCTGTCCAGCTCCTCCAGGGCGCTCCTGTTCTAGCATGTGGGACAGACAGTAAACAAACAAATGAATGCACAGAGAGCCGAGTGTATGACCGTAATAAATGCTTCGACAAAAACCAAAACAGGGTGCGGGGCAGTTCAAGGAAGGCCACTGTGCTGGGAGGCAGAGCCAGGGAGGGGCGCCATGCAGAGTTTTGGGGTTAGGTCAACTGAGGCATGTGCCCCTGGGCCAGGGAGAGGCCAGCACCGTGGGAGAGGGAGCAGGTGAGACACTGCCAGGGCAGGCCCACCGGGGCGCTGCAGCCACGTCAGGGCCTCGACTCTGTGTTGAGGGGAATTCAGAGGTGCGTCTGGGCAGCAAAAAGTCATGCTCAGATTTTTCAATGACCTCCTGCCTGCTCTGTGGAAGAGACTTGTCATGGGCCAATGTCTCCCCAAAATTCCTATGTTGAAGCCCAACCCCAACACCTCAGAGTGTGACTGTGTGGAGACAGGGCCTTTCAGGAGGAAATTAAGTTAAAATGGGATTACCAGGGTGGGCCCTAACCCAACCTGCCTGGTGTCCTTATAAGAAGGAGAGATTAGGACACAGAGAGAGACACCAGGCACACGCAAGCATGGAGGGATGACGATGTGAAGAGGGTGGCCGTTTGGGGGCCAAGGAGAGGCTGGAACAGACGCTTCCCTCATGGCCCTCAGAGGAAACCACCCCTGCCAACGCCTTCATCTCAGACTTCCAGCCTCTCAAACTGTGAGGAAATAAGCGTCTGTTGTTTGAGGCTCCCAGTCTGTGGTATCTTGTTACGGCAGGCTGGGCACACGGATGCCAGACTGTGGAGTGATGCAGGAGAGAGGACTCTGTGGTGGCCAGGGTGAGTGCTGAGCCGGGGGAGCGGTGCTACACATCAGATGGGTCAGGATGCATTTTGAAGCCACAGAAATGGATAATTAAATGAAGTTTACAGATAAACCATCTCTTGGGCTTCCCAGAGTTCCCAAGTGTGTACTCTAAGGGAAGGTTATCATTTCTTGCAAATGGGTGCCAGCCAGGTTGAAGCAGGGGTACCAGGGCAATGAGGGGTACCAGCAGGGGCTATGAGGGTATAGTGGGGGCCATGCGGGTACCATCAGGAGAGATGAGGGTACCATGAGGGGTGATGCGGGCGTAGCCGGGGCCATGCGGGCACCAGCAGGGGCAAGCACTTGTGGGCTCACCGCTTTCACAAGGCTGGGCAGCCCCCACTCCGTACTGAGCAGGCGGTGACTGTGAAGCCGGCCGCGGCCATCCACACTGCGCTCCAGCACATCGACTCCCACGACGCCAGGGTTCATCGGATTCGGGTACTTCCTCATAGCAGCCTTGATGACTGTGTCCCATGGGTGGCTGGTGGGAAAAATACAATCAGCCAGCATAAACAGGCGATGCCTACGATTTGTAAAGTGTGCCAGAGTAGTACGGGGGAGCCAGTGATGCTGTGTCCCACAGAGTGAAATGAAAATCAATGTTAATCCTGTTACTGAAAGGTTTTTCTTTTGGTTTTAATTAAAGGTATATTCAAACAAAATCTATCTGAGGAGTCCGAGGCAATCATAAGGCTGTGCCGGCAGGCCTGACAGAGGGGTTTGGGGCCCAGACACATCTGCTTTCCTAGCCCAGGCACCTGCGCTCAGAGGCCTCCTCCACCGCCTCGGACCTCGGCTGAGGCACTTTCCACCCTGGTTATACAGGGCGGTCTTCTCAATGAAATAATCTGTGAGCTTCGCAAGTCAACTTTCTAAAAGTTGTTCCCATAAAAATCATTAGTTTAAGCAGAGTAGGTACACTTTCTAAAATTACTTAAAACTATCTAAAAGTTGAGAAATATTTGTATTAAGCATATCAAACAATGTTTCTTTTATATAGAAACCTCCCATCTTTTTAGCTGATGATTTAAATTAAATACAACCTCCTTAAAATACTCACATAAGAAATAATTCGACACACAAGTTAATATAGACGTCAACAATGGAGGAAAAGGGTAAACGCAATAATATTTTTTAAATAACAAGATTTAAGTACTGCAAGTCAGTATCACACTCTTCTTGCTTAAAGAAAATAGCCTGGCACTCATTCGATTGGCAAAAACTGAAAAGTCGGGCAGTATTAAGCGCTGCAGAGGACGTGGGAAAACAGGAAGACATGAACTGGTGGTGACACAGAAACCGGCACAGCGCCTGAGAGAGCAGTTTACCTAGAGAATCGACAAGGCGCGACCAGCGGGTCAGTCAGGGTTGTCGGCTGCCTGGGTTAGGCAGACAAGGAACTCACTGAAGTTTATCCTCAGGAGGAGTGGCCCCCCCCACAGCTCACAGTGACCACAGCGTGAGCCCGTCCCCAGGGCGGGAGGCCTCTGTGAGCACCGCAGGGCAGGAGGCCAGGAGCACAGCGCCGGGACGTGAGGATTCATTCCGGTTCCCACACTGGAGATCGGAAAGGAATAACGAAGGCAGCTCTCCCGAAGGCGAAGATGTCAGAACGACGAAATGAGATGAAATTACATGCTGCCTGGGATTTGCCTAAAATAATCTATGGGAAGGAGCAGCGGGTGGGGACACATGAAGCCAGACTGCAAGAGGGCCACTGTCAACCTGGGAGATGGCGCTGGGTGCTCATTATTCTAGTCTCTCTACTTTTACATATTTTAAAAATGTACATAATAAGTTTTAAAAAAAAAAAAAAAGCATGCAAGGAGGCAGCCACAGACAAGGCAAAGTGCTCCCGCACCTCAAAGCAGCTCCAGGCCCAGCGCAGCGCTTCTCAAGGTGTGGTCCGCACACGCGGGGGCTCCCGGCCCTTTTAGGAGGGCTGCGAGGCCAAAACTGCTGCAGGCCGCCAGAAGACAGATGCGCCGTTTTCACCGTGTTGACATTCACACTGATGCTGCAAAAGCCGCGGAGGGGAAACTTCTAGCCTCGCCCCACCCGTGGTCACCGTTCCCACTGTACGCTCAAAACCGTGCCTGTGTCTCTTAAAACTATCGTTACTGCAACTGTCAAACTACACCTAGATCCCGAGGGCTCTTCTGTTACTATTCGCAGCGAGGGACCGGGAAGAAGGTGGGAAGCGCTTCTGCGGGGCCTGGAGGTCCCTGGCGCTCGGGGAGGCGCTGGGCAGCGGTTGGGGCAGTGAGGCCACCCAGCGGGTTCTTTCCCCGCCCGTCTCCACTACTTGAAACAACAGCTGATGGACAAACTTTGGTTACTCAGACTTGGGTATTTGGCAGACATTTTCTCAAAACTTCATGAAGTGAGCCTATCACTTCAAGGAAAACAACTGATAGTATCGGCTGCCAAAGATAAAATTTGAGCTTTTAAGGGAAAATCAGAATTTTAAAAAGCTTGGATCTGCTACCATAAGCCTGATGAGTGCCCCATACTGGAACCTGGTGACCCCACATATTCCAAATGACCACTGCAAGATGTCACAAAACCAGACACGGCTAAAACACTCATTGCAAGCACACGACAGGCCAAGGGCTGCGGCACTACAGGCTTCAGATTTTACATGGCAACTAGTTTGAGGAACTATCACTTGTTTTGTTGTAATAGTAGCAGAGAATTGCCACAATTATTTTAAAAGCGTACTAAAATACTTCTGCCTTTTCCACCTGCGTTTTCTTCACATACTGTGTGAGGCTGGCTCTTACTCAGGTACTTCAACCAAAACAACAGAGTGCAAGCCCTGCATGCAGAAGCAGACAGGAGCATCAGACTGGCTTCTGTTAGGCCAGACACTGTAGAACTCAGGAAAAAAAATACAACAGTGCCATTCTTCTTACTAATTCCGGGGGCTTGGGAAAATATAGATTTTCTTAATAAATTTTAATGTAATGGGTTTATTATTAACTTTAATGGATATTTTAACATTTATCAGTTTTAATTTCTCATATAGTAAATACTGGGGTCCACAATATTTTCTAAGAGTGTAAAGAGGTCCTGAGGCTGAAGAGTTTGAGAACTGCTGACCTAAGTGGGGCTTTGATTAAGTGGACCAGAAATATATACAGGGGTAGTCACTGTGGTGTGATTTGTAATGAAGGGGGAAACAATGTTCCTTTAATAAAAGAAAAGGTAAATTGTGACATATTCATTCAATGGAATGTTATATAGCTGTGATATATATGCATACGTATGTGTACACATATATACATGTGTATCTATACATACATACATATATATATACGCAGATCTCAAAAACACTGTTGAGAAGAGAGGGAAACTTTCAAAAGATCTGTACAAGATAATGCCATTGATTTCTATTTTAAAACAGCAAACACTACATATTGTTTATGGATAAACACGTACATCAACGCTGTCAAACAGACCTTTGGAACATACATCTTCAGAAGGATCCCCACCAAATTCATGATCCTGTCAGCCTATGGGGAGGGAGCAGGAGGGGAACAGCACTGGGGAGGAGAGAACAGGCATTTCAACTCTTAACTGTACTGTTCAATTTTTCCTATTTTAAAAACAGGTGTGTGTTTGGGGGAGAGGGGCAGCTCTTTTCCCTGCCCCAGCCAGATAGCAAGCCTGCAAACCCTACTTCCCTGAGAGGGACATCGCCCACTAGAGACCTTTCCTGGGAGCTGCTGGAATCCAAGGAGTGTGGCCTCGACTCCCTGCCAGAAATCGACCTTCCTGGCTCTGTTACGGAAGATTTTGTAATAGGTCTGAAACCTCAGTCAATGCTGTGAGGAGGAAACCTATAAACCTGCTCATTTTTAAACACCCTTTTCAGTATTTTTGTATTTGAGTCCTCTATTTTTCGCTACTATTTCAACTATTTTAAACCCTGTCTAGGTAACGCACACTAATTCAGATGGCCCTCCCAAAGGGCTCTCCACTTCTGTAGGAGTGTTTACACTGCTCTCCGCTATGCCTGGTCTCCAGTCCCTGGGGTTTCTTTGGGATGTGGGCACAGGAAGAAAACTTGTGAAGACCAAAAGTTTTTGTGCCTAATTACTTCTTCCCTTTCGAGAGTAAATTTATTAATTTCCAATCAAATATTCACCTGACAATAGAACAAACATAAAAAGAAAACAAGGACTGTATAGAAAGAAAAAGAAAGGTCTAGAACCCTCAAAGGAAAAGAACAAAACAAAACAGGGATTTCAATGGACTAAGCAAAGGGAAAACTCCACAATAAGCCCAGCCAGAAAGCCAGCTTTCGATTCTGTCCTGTCCTACGGATGCTGGGCCAGCACACAGTATTACGTCCTTCTCAGCCCGCCAGCCACAGGGGCTACTGCGCATCAGCCTCAGCCAGCTGCAGTCCACATCTGTCAATTTGCATTACCACCCTTTGCTTTTAAGTTCAGAAATCAATGACAGGATCAGCGCCTAGTCCACAGCAGCCTGGGGGTGGACTGAACTCCTTTGACAGGTAGTGCCCTCATTCTGGAAGAGCATCTGGGCTCCAGGAGATTCCTCAGCCCCTCACTGAGCACCTGCCATGTGCCAGGAATACAAAGTGAGTGAGGGAAGGAATGAAGTATGGACACAGGCTATCACGTGGGTGAACCTCAAAAAAAGTATGCTAAGTGAAAGAAGCCAAGCACAGAAGACTACACATTGTATGATTACATTTATATGAAATGTCCAGAAAAGGCAAATCTACAGAAACAAAAAAAGACTAGCACTTGCCTGGGACTGGGGATGGGAGTGGAGAGTGGCTGCAAATGGGCATGACACAGTGACACTGTGAATTCACTCCCGCTTGTCAACCATCATTTCACGAACTTCCAGGGCAGTGCTTCTCAACAGTTCCACGAGGAAAATGAGCCTGGGCGTCTACTATATGCAATGACTTAACTTCTCCCCTCTGTATCTAGACAGTGCCAGTCACATCCCATCCTTGGGAGAACTGGGAAGAACCTGGAGTCACTCTGTCTGGGGCTTTCACTGGGTCTCTCAAAGAGACCCAGCTGAGAAAGGCTGCAGGCTGCACAAAAATCAACACTAACATTGGATCCCATGGAGTCTAAAGATTTCATTCAAAACAATTTCAGAGGTTTTCAATCACTTGACAAATTTTTATTATAATTTTACATTAAAAGGCCAAACAATAATTCCATTTTAAGGCACTATTTTTGTTTTTTTACCAAAAACGAAATGCTTCTCTAAGTGAGGTCAGGGAATCTAAAAATCTTTGTTCCTTTAAAAAATATTAAAGAATGATTTCAGTGTCACAGAGTAGTGACTTAAAATGAAGATATCACTTATGTCACGAGGGTACTTTTAAAGAGTTCGCTGTTTTCCACGCTAGCTTGAAGGCAGTCCATGCCCACAATGCACTCAGGGCGAAGGCCCCCCCAAATGCCTTCTCCACATTTGGCTTCCTCCTGAGCTCATGGGCCGCTGTGGACCCTTCATTCATAAAGCATGCTTAACGTCTGCGATCGGCTGCCCTGCATAATTTCAGCAAAAGACCTGGCCAGCTCTTTAGGCCTCCGCTCTCCCTAGGACCCCGCGCCCCCCGACCCAATTGAGAGCAGTGTGTAGGCGAGACCAGGCCTGCTCCTAGGTGGGCTGAGGCGTGTGCAGTCACCCTGCTGGGTTCCCTCCCCGCCGCGTCCACTCGGCCTCCATGCACTCCAGGGGCGCCCGCCAACGGCCCCACACGAGCCGCTGTGATCCATCCCGAGGCTCGGCCCTCCGCCGGCCCCAAGACAAAAGGCCGTCCCCGCCTCGCCCCCCGCCCCCGCGGCGGCGCCGCCGCCAGGCAGCAATGCACGGCTCCGCGCTCTCCACCTAACGACGCCTTGGAAGGACAGAGGGCCTGCCCCTCTTTTTAGGATGCCGAGGCCGCGATCTAGGCTCGGCCAACGCCGGGTTGGGCGGGCTCTGTGAGTGTCGGCTCTGCGGTCTGGCTTTTCCCAGGCGGCCCCCCCAGCGGCTCGGGGACAGGAGCCGGCGCGGGTCCGGACCCCACAGCAGCCCGCAGCCCGGCCTCACCCGAACACGTGCTCCGAGCTCCAGATCTTCATCGCCGCCAGCCGCCCGCCGCAGGGCGCGGGCTCCGCGCTCCCGGCTCCGCGCTCCGGGCTGCTCCACTCCCCGGGCTCGGCTCCCCGTGCGGCGGGGGCGGGGCGCTCGCAGGCACCGCCCGCCTTCCCGTCACGTGACCCGGCTGCCTGCGGCGACTAAAAATAGGGATGCGGGACAGTGTGGGAGGTCCGGAGGTCTGTGCTGGGACGCGCGCGCCTGCTGCAAATGCGTGGGGTGGGGGGCAGCGCTGAGTCTTATCGTTGGGGTTGTCCAAGTTCTCCCAAAGCCGGTTCCAACCAGGCCGGTTTCTACTGTTAGGAAGTAGAAAGGAAGAAATCTGCCAGCCCAACAAAATTCTCCACAGGAACAAAAGAGAAAGAAAACAGTTGTAGTGTTAAATAAGCATTAAAGCAGAATGTGGTGTGTGTCACAGGCAGTCCGCTTAAGAGACTGCAAAGACAGCAGATCTCACCCTTTTCTTTAGCCAGGCAGGTGCAACCCCTTACGTCCATGTTCTGGAGGGAGAGGACCCGACAGCACCATTTGTCGCACAGAGTCCATCCTAAATTCAGCTGGTAATTGGAGTGGTCATTTGTATTTGCTTATTGTCCTTATCCAAAAGAGAAATAAATTTCTTATGTCTTGACTGCTGGAGGTCGTCTGCAACTTGAAGCCAGGTGCTCCGTGGAACTTAGCCTCCTGCCCTCCCACAGAGACGGAGCGATAGGAAGGCTGCCTTCGTTGATGCTAACATTTCAAAGAGGTGGCTCCCAGGTCCTTGAGAAAAAAACATTCCCGGGTTGTAAAAACTGGCAAAAGCCCTATTTAGCTTTTAAAAATATTTGCATACATCTCAAAAAGACAGTTTTCTAGAGTAAATGGCCTAAGGAAAAGGAGAGTCTCTTTCCCTTTTGCACCAGGGAAAAATCATTTTTTTTTCTTTTTAGATTTGTTTACCTTGCACTCAAAAACGAAGTTCAAGTGCAAAGAAGCCAGATGCTCATTGTGAGGGAGGGTGGCCTTCTGCAGAATAAGATGGGGCCAAGGCAGGGACCTCACCCAGCTCCCCACAGAATACCAGCACTCAGTGCTGCACCTGGCACTGAGGGGGCGGCAGGAGCCTATTTGTGCCATGAGTCAGTGAAGTGGAAAGAGCCACAGAACCAGCCAGGAGACCTGGGTTAGGATCCTGGCTCCACCTGTACTGCCATGGACCCTTTCTACCTGTGGTGGGGACTTCACAGTAGGCTTCCAGAGTTGGCACTATTATCCCTGTTTTATAAATGAGCAAACTGGAATGCAAGGAGGTGTCAAAGCTCTCTCCCCGGGTCCTACTCTGAGGGACAGAGCTGAGATGAGAACCCAGGTTTGCAAGCTTCCCCGTCACAACCGAGCTACAGCAGCTCGCAGTTAGAACCGGCCAGCAGTGCACACTTCCCATGCACTGGGCACTGAGCGAGATACTATTGCTTTGGTTTTTAAAAAGCCTCATCATTCACAATCAGCATTTTCAACAAACACGTATTGCGCATGAGACTGAAGAAATTGGGCCAAATGGTGAGAGTTAGAAGACTATGTAGGTGAGACAGTTCGTGTAACGCGCTCCAGGTCTGACAGGTACCAGCTGCTGAGGTTGATCTTCTCACCACGTGGGAAAACTAAGACCCTAACTTCTAGCGCCTTGGTACAGAGACAGCTATTCAGTGGTGGAGCTGGGGGCCGGAGAACCAGAGTGAAATGAGGACCATCTTCTGTCCCTGGAGGCTTATAGCAGTCTTACCACTACCTGCACCTGCCTGGCCTTCACATCCACTTTACGCACAGCTGTTGGCTCTCAGTCGACCTAGCTCAGGTGTCATCACTCCAAGCAGCTCCCCATTTGTGATTGCATCACAACCTACGCACACCTCTGTCCGAAACTCACCACCACGTGCTGTGATCACCTGCTCTTTTCTCTGCCTCTCCCATCAGGCTAAAAACCTTTTGTGTATGTGTGTGTGTGAGGAAGATTGTTGCTGAGCTAACATCCGTTGTCAATCTTCCTCTTTTGGCTTAAGGAAAACCGTCGCAGAGCTAACATCTGTGCCAATCTTCCTCTATTTTATGTGGGATTCTGCCACAGCGGTGCTTGGCAAGCGGTGCTAGGTCCACACCAGGGTCGGGGAGGGGGGATCCCGGCCTGTGAACCTGGGCTGCCCAAGCGGAATGTGCGAACTTAGTGACTATAGCACCGGGCTGGGCGCAGGCTAAAAACCTTTTTCAGGACCTGTGTTATCATTATTCTTGGTATTTCAGAGTCAGAATCATAGTAGGTACACAATATCGCAATAGTTATTGAGTAAATGAATGAAAGCTACATCCCTGCTTGAAGTCCTACACTGATGTCTCCATTTTCGGTCAAAAATCCACCCTCTGGCAGCCTCACTTCCAGCGGTTCCTCCCTCTGTTACACCACCTCTGGTCTAGGAGCAGCAGCAGCTGCATCGCCTGGGAGCTTGTTAGAAATGGAGACCTTTGGCCACCTCAGCCGCACCCGCAGCATGTCTGGGGTTGGAGGGCACGCATTATGGTTTAACAAGCTCTCCCAGGGACTGCTGCTAACAGAGACCCACTGTGCTAGATTCACCAACCACCAGCCTGACTGGGCAAGTTGCTTCCTGTACATGCCACTTTGTCATCACCAGACAGTTGCTCGCATGATTTCTTCCAACCGGAATGTGCTCCTCCGTTATTGTCCTGGAAGCATCTTCCAGATAAAGAGAGCAGAATATGCAAAAGCCCAGAAGCATGAGCGGGTACAGTGCTCTTAGGGGGCTGTAAGTTACATGTGAGGCTGGACTGCGTGGTCCCAGGAGGAAGTGGCAGCTAGAAAGGCAGGCAGGAGCCATACCATGAAAGGCCTTCTATGTATTTCATCCTGAGAAATTTAGATTTTATCTCAATCTTAAGACAATGAAGTTTTTGACAGACTTTGGTGTTTGAGATTTCTGAGGCAAAACAGTCCAAACTACAAGCAAGATCCAGGACGTAGACTTGGCTGGCCACGGGGGTGAAGTGGAATGGAGATGAAGATGCTTCAGTTAGCAGCGGCCTGGCCTTCCCCAAGTCTGGGTTAGGAGTCGCCCTGGATGCGTGCTGCCTACTTGCATGGTAGCTCCTCTTGGTCTGTATCATCACAGTGTGTGTGCAAATCGGAGGGACCTGCTCCAGCTGCCTCTTGTGAAGAAAGCGGGTGTTGGTGTGGGCAGGTAGAGCGGTGGTCCCAACCTTGACTGCATATTGGAATAATCTGAGGAGCTTTGGAAACTACTGAACCCACCCAGGGATTTTTATTTAATTGGACTACCGTGTGGCCTGGGTGTCAAGAGCTTTTAAAGCTCCCCAGGTGATTCTAATGTGCGGCTAAGGTTGAAAACAGTGGAAGTTGAGGAGTGAAGTTGAGGCAGAGAGACCAGCTCTGCCCTAGCACAGGGGAGAAGTGAGCACCTGGACCAGTGGAGTGGACATAAGACTTGCAAAAAAGCAAGTCCTTTATGATCAATTGGCTTTATGGGAGAAGGAAAAGAAGGGCTGCCCACCCTCCTTCCATTTTGTCCTGTCCCCTACCAACTTCTCCATCATCCCCGCTGCTTACTGAGGACCTGGCAGCTTGGCTCACAGGGTCCCTCCTCCCAGCCCCTACTGTCCCACCCTTGCCATCTCTTGCCTTAATTCACGGCGATTTCAACATCCATCTGGACAATCCACGTAAAAACCGAAGCATCTGATTCCTGGACCTTCCTTACTTCAGTTACCTTTATCCCCACTCAACTTCAGCTACCCACACCCTGCCAAGCCTACTGCCTGGATCTTGCTTATGTTTTGAAGCTCAAACATCTCAAGCTCCAGTGTCTCACTACAGGGGACTCTCAGCCTCCCTAGCAGAATGATGACTTTGGGTGCCACTCTCTCCCATCAGTAAGTACCTCAGGGAAGGACCACCCCACTTGCTTCAGGGCTAAACTGAGGTCTCAAGGTCTGAGGGCTGGCTCAGAGGCCAGCCTGTGACTCAAGGCTGGCCAGTGAGCATGAGGGAGCCTGCTGCGAGGCTGCCAGGAGAAAGTTCCTTGCTCCAAACAGCAAGTCATCAAAACCCATCCCTTCCATTGTTTAGCTCCTGGAACTGATGCAGCCACCTTGCCACCAGCACGAGGATGAAATCAGTACCAAGAATGGAAGTGTAAAGAAGTGGTCCTTACAAATGGATAAAGAAGATGTGGTATATATACACAATGGAATACTAGTCAGCCCTAAAAAAAGATGAAATCCTGCCATTTGTGACAACTTGGATGGACCTTGAGGGTGTTATGCTAAGCGAAATAAGTCAGAAGGAGAAAGTCAAATACCGTATGATCTCACTCATAAGTAGAAGATAAAAACAAGAACAATCACATAGAGACAGAGATTTGTTTGGTGGTTACTGGAGGGGAAGGGGCGAGGGAGGTGGGCGAAAGGGGTGATTAGGCACGCGTGTGTGGTGATGGACGGTAATTAGTCTTTGGGTGGTGACCATGATGTAATCAACTAGAAGTTGAAATATAATGATGTACACCTGAAATTTATATAATGTTATAAACCAGTTACCTCAATTAGAAAGAATATTCATACATCTGTTTTAAGAATAAATAAAAGTGGTAATTAAGAGCTGAAAAAAACAAGAAATGGTCCTTAAAGACATTATTGAACTTCTTCTCTGCCAGCCTGAAACCTTCCTTAGCTGGGACTTGCAGCTATGTCATAATAAATGCCCTTATTGTTTCATGCCATTTGAATTTACATTTTAGCCCCTAACTGATACACCCACCCTCTGAGCCCAGCCTCCAGTCTGTCCTGGGTTTACCACTGCCCTCAGATGACACTGCTCTTCAACCTCATAGCCATCTGCGGCACCGGGAACACCGTTCCTTCCCATTCCACCAGCCCCTCCTGACTTTTCAGCCTTCTCCACTCATCCTAGACAACAGAGCACAGAGAACTGACCCTCAGTTCTCTCCCCTCCGTGCTGGACGATTGCTGCCATCTGCTTCTCTGGTCAGAGCCTGAAGGACTCTGTGCTACTAGAGAGAAGTCACAGTCTTACAGACTATCACACAGGGAATGACAGGTGTCCCGTCTCTTCTAGGCCTTTGATGGACACTTTGTTTGTTCCTGCTTAGCATCTCCCCCAAGCTCCTCACTGAGTCCCAACGTTTACCACTGCCTCCATGCCTCCCCTTCATTCCTGCTCCTCTCATTCTGGGCAGATGACCTTGCTTCTTGCTATATGGAGACGACCAAGCCGAGAGATGTGATCCCTTTGCTTTATAACCGGTAGAGCCAAAGAGTGCAATGAAGAGAACAAGCCCCAGAGGGAGGATGTGCATGTTGTAACACTAGAAAACAACTTACTAATCGTATGATCCTGAGCGAGTTGCTTCGGGCTTCTCTAAGTCCCAGTGTCTTTGTCTGTAGAACGGGTGAATGAACCACAAATGGCCGTACTATAATCAAGGTGGGATGTGGGCTGAAATGAGCAGGGGTGGAAGAAGTGAAAACTATAGAGGACTAGTGGAGCAGGTGCCTAGAGGAGAGGACCAGGGAGAAGAGTGGGGCCGGAGGGCGGGGGGAGCTTGGCCTGGGTCTAGATCATGAAAGTAGCTACCATCTATGGGACCCTTGCTATGTGTCTGACGCTATGCTAGGTGCTGACAGCAAAGTCTTTTCAACTTAAAAAACAAAAACAAACAAACGAAATCTCCTGTTGACTCTGCACCTGTCTGTGGGTCCTTAGAGGAGCCCAGCACTTGAGCTGCTTCCCTCACCTGTACCCCTGCTCATCCAGATAAACCAGGTGGGTTGATTTTTCCTTGCTTGGGGTTTGTGGAAAACAAAGGAGAAATCCCCAATCACCTACCACTTAAATAGGCAAAGACTTATTAATTTTAATTAAATGGTAGATGAAACAATATTCTTGTTTCATAGGAATACTCAAGCAGAGATGGAGGCCAGCTTAGGCTGTGCTGGGCAGACTCACCACGTGCCCCAGGACAGTTGCTGGACACTTAGTGGTGATGGAGCACGTACTCTGAGGAGCAGCCAAGACAGACGCTCACAAGTGGGTGTACTCTCGGCCAGGTGACATATGGGTCTGATTCAGTGACTCCCAGAGGTTTATTGTTGTTGTTTCAGGGGTTTTTTAAATTTTTTTTTCTTGAGGAAGATTAGCCCTGAGCTAACATCTGCTGCCAATCCTCCTCTTTTTTTTTTGCTGAGGAAGACTGGCCCTGAGCTTGATAAGCGGTGTGTAGGTCTGTACGTGGGATCCGAACTGATGAAGCCTGGGCAGCTGAAGCGGAACATGTGAACTAAACCACTGTGCCACCGGGCCGGCCCCGTAGTTTCAGTTTTATGGTTTCTGAAGCACTAGAAAGATGCCAGTCAAAGGGTGACTGGCCATGTATTCGTGGGTTAAACCCAGCACAGAATACAGTTGTTTCTCCAATAGTTATCAGGCAAAGACGGGGTGATGGATTGAGCCGTTGACTGAGCCTCTCACAGCAGGGCCACTCTGGATTGGTTCTTGTTACAGCGAGTGTGGGAACTGAGTGAAGGGTCCCAAGGAATGGAAGATTTAGGAGCAAAAGTCATCCCTAACCTTTATCTTTGGCTGAAATGCCTCTTCTACATTTCTTTGGCTGGAGAACCAGGGTCACTTGCCTCGTCAGTCCCAGAAGCCATGATGGAAAGGATGGCTTAGGCAAGCCTTCCTAAAAGTTTATGGTGGTAAATGCCAAACCTACGTGTGAAGCATTTGATACATATCTTCTGGCTACCACATCCCCTATAAATACCATGCAATTATTTTCCCCAGTTCTCATCTAAACCTTTCAAAGGAAGAGTCCCCGTTTGCTCTTCCCACTCTTTTACTGCTTGTTTATTCTACCACACACTGAAATGGGCTTCTGAAACTCCTCTCATTAGGACCATCAGTAACCATCCCCTTTTCCGGTCTGACGGGTGTTGTTCAGCCCCTCTCCTCCTGGACCGCTCTACCGCTTGGACTACCGAGCACTCTCTCCTTGAAGCTCTGCTCCCTTGGCTCCAGTGACGCTTCCCTGCTCTCTAACATTCCTGCTCTGTCTCGTTTGCAGACTCTCTTCCCCGTCTGTAGTTCTTCTGTTCTCACGCTACACCCTCTCCCTGGGTGAACTCACTGTTTCCTGGTTTCCACTAAATCCCAAACTGTATCTCCATCTCATTTCTACCCCAAGCTTCAGACCCATTTACCCAGTTACCGACAGCATGTTCCCTTGGTCCCTACATCAAACTTATCACGGCCCAAGCATCTTCCTCCTTAAGGAAATTCCTCTTCCGGGATTCACTGTCCAGGTTCGTGGCATCACCCAGGTGCCCAAGCTAGAGTAATCTCTTACCCCCGACACCCAGTCAGTCATCAAGTCCTTTGGAAATTACCTCTTACAGATTGTTTTAATCTGTTTCTTCTTCTACATCCTTTAAGAGGCGATATGAGTCCATAGTTCTAGTTGAAGGCATGAGTTTGAAGACAAACAAGACCGGGTTCCAGTGCTGGCTCTCCTGCACGTTGCTTGTCAGTCTCATCATCTGTGAGGTAGGAACACTAGTAGTACCTACCCTATAGGACTTGCGAGAATTGAATAGCACGTGTAAAGTCCTTGTACACTGACTAGTGAGCAGTCACAAGAAATATCAGCCGTTATTATTGTTCATATCGTTATTACCGTCCCACTGACCGCTGACCTAGCTCAGTCCCTCGCCACCTCTCTTCTGGATTACTTTAACAGCCTCCTAACCGGTCTCATTGCCTCCCATCTAGCCCCTCAGAATGGCGCCACTCCCACATGCAGACGGTTATGACTGTCCTCTCCCCCAGTCTGTCTCGCACCCACTCCAGAGCTTTGTCTGCTCGCCCCCTAGGGTGCGCCTCACGCCTCCTCGGTCCTCCTGGAATTGCTCCCACATACCGCCATCGTGACTCTCAGCACATTGTTTCGTAATTGCTGTGCTTGTTTGTGTTTCTGTCTCTCCCACTAGACTAATGATTATTAAAGAGGCTGATTTCTAGGCTTCGCCTGTTACCTTTTGAATTGGCATTTCTGAGGTCAGACTCAAAAATAGGCATTTTTAATGAGCAGCCTGGACAATTAGAATGCTCCCTAAAGTTTGGAAAGGAGTCCTGCTCTAGACTGTCTGAGCTCTTCAAGGACGGGGACTGAGCCTTGCTTGTCTTGGTGTCCCCAGGATCCATCCCAGTACCTGGCAAACAGTAAGCACTGGATAATTGTTTGTTCTGTGAGTCAAGGATGATTCTGAGGGAGTCATGAACCTGGGAGCGGCTTGACCAGGGGGTGGTTGGAGCTCCACCTGGTGTGACTCCAGGCAGTGGCATCTAGCCGAGAGTTCCGGGAAGCCTTGTTGCCTTTGGGGGTCACCTGTGGGGTAAATTGAGAGGCTTTTCAACGGATGGTCCTACTTTTTTTTAATCCATTCAGATTCTATATGTTGAGATTATGTGTCAAAATTTCATTTTTACAGGAGTCTGCTGCTAAAAATAAAGTTTGAAAACTGTTGGACCAAAATTGTTTTTTAATTTGAGGAGAAAATCAATCTTCCAGCAGGTAAGAAGTTTGGAAGGACTCCTGGAGCTGTTTCTTTCCCCTTTGCCAAGGATATTGCTTCATTACCCCGAGACTATAACAAAAATTAGGCTCTGATGTTTAATTGACCCTCAAATACAGTGATAATAAAGACCTGACTTGCAGAGACTCTTCAACCCACCACACTGTCAGAACAAGACGGCACAAGGTCGGATTCCAAGCCCGGGCCGCCAGCGTCTAGATTTTCTAAGATCCTTATGTGCAGAATATTATTGGAACACAAGGACGTGTTCGCTAACTAAGTTCGGAACTAGCCTGAGCTTCAAAACAGCTGAGAAATACTAGCATGTTATTGAAACAGAACATCTCTGGGACCTTTTGCTTTCTGTAGGATATGTTCTATATAATTAATTCCTCTTAAACCCCTACATACGATTCCTGAAGTAAGTCTCTCCAACACATATCTTAAATTTTGCACCTTATTTCTGCTTCTGGGTGCTTTAATATTCTCCAGTATATCTTATGTAGTTTTTCGTTAGAAATCCAAGGCACCATTTCCTTCCCAGCTCGCACATCCCTTTCCCCTGATGCCTTCCAGCATTGCAGTATCACACCCAAAAAATGGCTTATGACCAAGGGGTCTGGAGTCCAAAACAATCATCACTTTTCTTGCAAGAAGACACGATTGGGAAAAATCTAGGACCTTTGTGATTTGTGCACACTCTTGTGGCTAACACTTTCAGAAGAATATTTGATCACTATCAAGTGAAGTGGTGATTTGGAATATTCTGAATGTTCTGCTATTGTCATTCATGAAACTTGCATTGTTACACTTCGGTGTTGATGTTATAATGCATTCTTTTATTCACTATCATCTAGACAATATTAATTGGACTTTGTGTCTTTTCAGATTCCTTTACCTGAGGCACATTCCAGGAACAGCAGCACAAGCCATGACCACCACTGGTACATACCTTGTCAGCTTCACCCTATAGAGAACATGTCATTAGGATTGTTAGAATGAACTATGGACACAGTAACACCATTAAAAAAAAGAAAATCCAGACCAGCCTTTGAACAAGTTTTGAGGGTTTTTGAAACGTACAATGCGCGAGTGTCTCAGAGATTTATAGACCTCTGCTGACACCTCGTGGGGAAATATATGCAGCACAGCTCTGCATGAGCTGTGTCAAGATCCTAGCCTCCGAACGCTTGCAAATTATTTTTTTTAAATAATATTTACCAAGCAATCTCTCTGGTAGCAAACCATCCTCAGAATGGATCCTGGCACATGTGTGTATATATATATATGCATCAATAAGAATATTCATTGTAACATCTGAAATAGAAATAACTTGGAAGCAGTCTAAATGATCCTTGGTTAGAAAGTGTTATGCCTTTATCACAGAGAACAATGGAGCTGATTAAAGAATGGGGTGGAACTATGTTATTAACATACAAAAATATATGTTAATCAAAAAAGCAAGGTGCGTAAAGTACGATTTCATTCAAGTAAAATTTCAAAATGTATGGACTGATACACACACACAGAAACAATTGCCTAGAGCGCTCCCTTCACGCTGTGAGAACGACAGCTTCAGAGACTTTACTCTCCAGTTTGTAGCTTTCTATTCTTCTACACCAATGAAAAAATTTTTATCCTGAACTTTTTGTATTTAAAAGTTATATTTTTTCTTGATTATAAAACTAGTATGTATTTATTATAGAATATTTGGAAAATATAAATAAGCGTAAAATTATTTTTTAAAATTACTTATAATGTCAGCCTGAAGAGAAATCACCTCTTTTGATATTCTTATATTTCATTTGAAGAGGTGATACATTCACATGGTTCAAAAAAGGTAAACAATATGAAAAAGTGCGCACTGAGAAGCCTCAGATGGTCCGCACCATCCTGCCTTCTGTAAGTAACCACCTTTGTTGGCTCCTTGTGTAGTCCATCAACCATCCCCCAGCCCCTGGCAATCGCTACTCCCCTTTCTGACTTTACGCATTTGCCAGCATGTGTGGTCTTTGTGACTGGCTTCTTTCATTTAACATAATGTTTTCAAGATTCATCCATGTTGTAGCCTGTATCCGTATTTTATTGCTATATATGGTTGAATAATAATCCATTGTAAAGATACACCATATTCCATTTACCCATTCATTAGTTAGTGAACATTTATGTTGTTTCCACATTCAGCTCTTACGAATAACGCTACTATGAACATTTGCATACATGTTTCTGTGTGGACATATGTTTTCACTTCTCTTGGGTAGATACCTAAGAGTGGATGTGCTGGGTCATATGGCAATTGTGTTCAGCCTTCTGAGGAACTGCCTGCACCCTTTTACAATCCCACCAGTGTGAGGGTTCCAATTTCTCCACACCCTCACCAACACTTATTGTGTGTCTTTTTACTCTAGCCGTCTTAGAATGTGAAGTAGAATCTCACTGTGGTTTTGATTTGTCTTTCCCTGATGGCTAATGATGTTGAGCATCTTTTACTGTGCTTGTTGACCATATTCTTTGGAGAAATATTTATTCAAATCCTTTGCCCATTTAAAAAATTACTTCAGTGAGATATAATTCACATACCATACAATTCATCCTTTCAAAGTGTATAAATTGGTGGTTTTAGTTCATTTGCAGAGTAGCAATGTAACCATCACCACAATCAATCTTAGGACATTTTCATCACCCCAAAAAGAAACCCATACCCTTTACTATCACCCCCTAAACCCTTTCTCCCCCTGTCAGCCTTAGGCAACCACAAATCTACTTCTGTTTTTATGGATTTGCCTATTCTGAACATTTCATATAAACGGATGCATACGCTATGTGGTCTTTTGTGCCTGGCTTATTTCACCTAGCAACTGTTCTCAAGGTTCATCCTTGTTTTGTTTTGTTTTTTTAATTAAGGCATATTTTTTTTTCTTTTTTGGTGAGGAAGATTGACCTTGAGCTAACATCTGTTCCCATCTTCCTCTAAATCGTATGTGGGATGCCACCACAGCATTGCTTGATGATCAGTGTGTAGGTCCGTGACTGGGATGTGAAACTGCAAACCCTGGGCCGCCCAAGCGGAGCACACCAACTCACCCACCACACCACCATGCCCACCCCAATTTTGTTCTTTTTTATTGTGGTAAAAATTTATAACATAAAATTTGTCATTTTAATTATTTTAAGTGTACAATTTGATGGCATTAATTACATTTATAATTCTGTACAACCATCTCCACTATCTATTTCTAGAACTTTTTCATCGTCCCAAACAGAAACTCTGTACTCATTAAGCAATACTCCGCAATCCCCCTCTCCTCAGACCTCTGGTAACCACTAATCTGCTTTCTGTCTCTATGAAGTTGCCTATGCCAGATATTTCATCTAAGTGAAATCGTACAATATTTGTCCGTTTGTGTCTGGTTTATTTCTCTTAGCATAATGTTTTCAAAGTTCCTCCGTGTTGTGGCATGTATTAGAACTTCATTACTTTTGGTGGCTGAATAGTGTTCCACGGTCTGTATATTACATTTTGTTTATCCCTACATCTGTTGATGGACAGGGGTTATTGACACTTTTTGGCTATTGTGAGTAATGCTGCAATGAACACTGGTGAACAAGTGTGTTTGAGTCCCTGTTTCCATTCCTTTGTGTGTATACCTAGGAGGGAAATTGCTGAGTTGTGTGGTAACTCTATGTTTCACTTTTTGAGGAAACATCCAAACCGTTTTCCACAATAGCTGCATTTTACACTCCCGTCAGCAATAATAGAGGATTCCTGTTTCTCCACATCCTCCCTTGCTTATTGTCACTATTATTACAGCTATTCTAGTAGATGTAAAATGGCGTTTCATTGTAGTTTTCATTTCCATTTTCCTAAGGACTCACGATGTTGAGCGTCTTCTCCTGCTCACTGGCCATTTGTATATCTTCTCTGGAAGAGCGTCTCCTCAAGTCCTTCGCCCATTTTTAACTTGGGTTGTTTGTCTTTTTGTTACTGACTTGTAGGAGTTAGTTATATATTCTAGATATTAAGCACTTATCAGATATATGATTTACAAGTATTTTCTCCCATTGTGTAAGTTGTGTTCTCACTTTCTTGATAATGACCTTTGATGTGCAAACGTTTTTAATTTTAATAAAGTTCAACTTATTTATTTTGTTTTGCTTGTGCTTTTGATGTCATATCTATCCAAATCCAAGGTCATGAAGATTTACCTGTGTTTCCTTCTCAAGATTTTATGGTTCTACCTCTTATATTTAGGTCGTTGATCCATTTGAGTTAATTTTTGTATATGATATGTAGTAGGGTTCCACCTCATTCTTTTGCATGTGGATATTCAGTTTTCCCAGCACCATTTGTTGAAAAGACTCTTCTTTCCTGGTTGAATGAACTTTCACTCTTGTCAAAAATCAGTTGGCCATAGATGTATAGGTTTATTTCTGGATTCTCAATCTATTCCATTGGTCTGTGTGTCTATCCTTATGCCAGTACCATACAGTTTTGATTGTAGTAAGTTGTGAAGTTGTGAAATATGAGTCCTCCAATTTTGTTCTTTTTCAAGGTTGTTTGGGCTGCTTAGCGGTCCTTGCAATTCCATATGAATTTGAGGATCAGCCTTTCCATCTCCGGAAAAAAAAAAAAAAAACCTGTTAGAATTGTGATAGAGATTGCACTGAATCTGTAGATGGCTTTGGCCAGTATTGCCACTTCAACGATCCTAGATCTTCCAATCCTTCAACATGGCGCAGCCTTCCATGTTTTCAGGTCTTCTGTGATTTCTTTCAGTAATGTTTTTAGTTTACAGTGCACAAGTCTCTCACCTCCTTAGTTAAATCTATTCCTATTTTATTGTTTTGGAAGCTATTGTAAATGGAATTGCTTTCTTAATTTCTCTTTTGGATTATTACAGGCATATAGAAACACAACTGATTTTTGTGTTTTAATCTTGTACCCTGTAACTTTGCTGAATTTATTTATTATTTCTAGTAACTTTTTATGGGTTATATTTTTCTATAAATAGGATCATGTCATCTGTGAATACAGATGGTTTTACTTCTTCCTGTCCAATATGGATGCCTAATATTTCTTTATCTTGTCTAATTGTTCCGGCTAGAACGTCCAGTACAATGTTGAATAGTAGTGGTGAAAGTGGGCATCCTTGTCTTGTTCTTGATTTTAGAGGGAAAGATTTCAGTCTTTTACCATTGAGTATGAAGTTAGCTGTGGGTTTTTCACAAGTGGCCTTTATTATGTTGAGAAAGTTACCTTTTATTCTTAGTTTTCTATCATGAAATGGTGTTGGATTTTGTCAAATACCTTTCCTGTATCAGCTGAGATAATCATGTGATTTTTTAAATCATCCTATTAATGTAATGTATTACATTGATTTTTTTTTTATGTATTGAACCAACCTTACATTCCAGGATAAATCTCACTTGGTCATGATGTATAATCCTTCAAATACGTTGTTGGGTTTGATTTGCTAGTATTTCATTGAGAATTTTTACATGCATATTCATAAGGGATGTTGGTCTGTGATTTTCTTTTCTTCTGATGTCTGTCTAGCTTTGGTATCAGGGTAGTGCTGGCCTCAGAGAATCAGTTAGGAAGTGTTCCCTCTTCTTATATATTTGGAAGATTTTGGAAGATTTATATATTTGGAAGATATTTTTGGAAGGATTGAGGTTAATCTTTAAATATTTTGTATAATTCATCAGTGAAGTCATCTGGTCCTGGCCTTTTGTTTGTTTCAAGGTTTTTGATTCCTGATTTAATCTCTTAACTTGTACAGGTCTGTTGAAATTTTCTACTTTTTCTTGAATCAGCTTTGATAATTTGCCTAGGTTATCTACTTTATTGGCATACACTTGTTCATACTATTCTTTTATATTCTTTTTATCTGTAAGTTTGATAGTCATGACCCAGTTTCATTTCTGATTTTAGATATCTGTGCCTCCTCTCCTTTTTGTCAGTCTAGCTAGAGGTTAGTCAATTCTATTGATCTTTTCAAAGAACCAACTCTTGGTTTCATTGATTTTCTCTATTGTTTTTCTATTGTCCATTCTATTTATCTCTGTTCTAGTCTTTATTATTATTCTAGCTTTGGGTTTAGTTTAATTTTCTTTTTCTCATTCCTCAAGGTATTAAGTTATGTTATTGATTTGATGTCTGTCTTCTTTTTTAAATATAGCCATTTACAGCTACAAATTTCTGTCTAAGCAATGCCTTTACTACATTTCATAAGTTTTGGTATGTTGTATTTTCATTTTCATTTATCTCAAAGTATTTTCAAATTTCCTCATGATTTTTTCTTTCATCCATTGTTTATTTAGGAGTATATTGTTTGATTTTCACATATATGTGAATTTTCCAGTTTTCCTTTTGTTATTGATCTCTAGCTTCACTCCATTGTGGTCAAAGAAGATACCTAGTATCAGTTCACTCTTTTTAAATTTACTGAGACTTGTTTTCTGGCCTAACATATGCGCTATCCTGGAAAATGCTCCATGTGCACCTGAGAAGAATGTGTATTCTGTTATTGGTGGTGGTGGGGGGGGGGTGTTCTATATGTCTGTTAGGTCTACTTGGTTTATAGTATTGTTCAAGTCCTCTATTTCCTCCTGTTTAGAATGTTATATCTTCTGTCTAGATGTTCTATCCATTAGGGACAGTGGATTATTGAAGTCTCCAACTATTATTGTAAAATTATCTGTGTCTACATTCAATGCTGTCAATGTTTGCCTCATATATTTTGGGGCTCTGCTGTTTGGTGTGCATATCTTTATCTGTTATATAATCTTGATGAATTGATCCTTTTATCAGTATATAATGTCCTTCCTTGTCTCTTGTTAACAGTTTTTGTCTTACAGTCTTTTTATCTGATAATAGTATAGCTACCTCAGTTCTCTTTTGGATACTATTTGCATGGAATATCTTTTTCCATTCTTTCATTTTCAATCTATTTGTGTCTTTGGATCTAAAGTGAGTCTCTTGCAGACAGCATATAGTTGAATGATGGATTTTTTTTTAAACCATTCTACAAATCCCTACCTTTTGATTGGATAGTTTGATCTATTCACATTTAAAATGATTGGTGATAAGGAAGGGCTTCCTTCTCCTATTTTGCTATTTGTTTTCTCTATGTCTTTGTATTAGTCAGAGTTCTCCAAAGAACAGAATTACTAGGATGTATATACATATGTTTTCTTTCTTTCTTTCTCTCTTTTCTTTAGGGAATTGCCTCATACAATTGTGGGAATTGTAAATCCAAAATCTGAAGGGCAGGCCAGTGGCTTCAAGACCCAGGGAAGAGTTCATGTGGCAGTCTCAAATCTGAAGACAGTCTGGAGGCAGAATTCCTTCTTCTTCAGGGGACCTCGTCTTTTCTCTTAAGTCCTTCAACTGACTGGAGGAGGCCCACCCACATTATGGAGGGTAATCTGCTTTTCTCAAAGCCTACTGATTTAAATGTTAATCACATGTTAAAAAAAAATATCTTCACAGCAACAGCTAGACTGGCATTTTACCAAAAACCAGGTACCATGATCTAGCCAAGTTGATACATAAAATTCACCATCTCAGTCTAATACCCTTTTTGTTCCTTATTTTGTCTATTACTGCCTTCTCTTGTGCTTAGCTGATTTTTTGTTATGAACTATTTTGATTGCCTTCTCATTTCCTTTAGTGTATATTTTTAAAGATATATTCTTTGTTGTTACCATGGGAATTACACTGAACATCCTAAATTTATAACAATCTAATTAGAATCGATAGCAGCTTATCTTCAATAGTAAACAAAAACTCTGCTACTCCACAGCTCCACCCTCCTCCCCATTATGTTGTTATCATCACAGATTGCATCTTTATTTAACGTGTGCCCAATAACATAGATTTATATTTTTATGTATTTGTTTTTTAAATCATGTAGGAAATTTAAAATGTAGTTACAAACCAAAAATACAATAATATTGGCTTTTATATCTGTCTATGTATTTACCTGTATTAGGGATCTCTATTGCTTCACACAGTTTGAGTTACTGTTCAGTGTCCTTTCATTTTAACCTGGAAGATTTCCTTTAGCATTCCTTATAAGACTGGTCTAGTGGAAACAAAGTCCCTCAGCTTTTCTTACCTGGGATTGTATTAATTTCTCCCATATTTTTTAAACATCTTTTTTTGTTCACCTTAAGCTAACATCTGTTGCCAATCTTCCTCTTTTTGCTTTGCTTGAGAAAGATTCACCCTGAGCTAACACCTGCTTTTGCTGCATCCCATGTAAGTTGGTATTCATTTTCATTTGTTTCCATATATTTTTTTATTTCTCCTTTAATTTCTTCAATGATCCATTGGCTGTTCAATAGCATGTTGTTTAGTCTCCACATCTTTGTCCCTTTCTCAGTTTTTTCTTGTAATTAATTTCTAGCTTCATAGCATTGTGATCGGAAAAGATGCTTGTTATTATTTCAATCTTCTTAAATTTATTGAGGCTTGCCTTGTTTCCCAACATATGGTCTATCCTTGAGAATGTTCCATGTGCACTTGAGAAGAATGTGTATTCTACTGTTTTTGGATAGAGTGTTCTATATATGTCTATTAAGTCCAATTGGTCTAGATTTTCATTTAATTCCACTGTTTTATTGTTGATTTTCTGTCTAGATGATCTGTCCATTGATGTGAGTGGAGTGTTGAGGTCCCCTACTATTATTGTGTTATTATTATTGTCTTCTTTTAGGTTTGTTAATAGTTGCTTTATGTACTTTGGTGAGCCTGTGTTGGATGCATAGATATTTATAAGTGTTATTTCTTCTTGATGGAGTGTCCCTTTGATCATTATGTACTGCCCCTCTTTGTCTCTCTTTACCTGTCTTATCTTGAAGTCTACTTTGTCTGATATAAGTATTGTAACACCTGCTTTCTTTTGTTTGCCATTAGCTTGGAGTATCGTCTTCCATCCCTTCACTCTGAGCCTGTATTTATCACTGGAGCTGAGATATGTTTCCTGGAGGCAGCATATTGTTGGGTCTTGTTCTTTAATTCATCTTGCCACTGTGTCTTCTTATTGGAGAATTCAATCCATTTACATTTAGGGTGATTACTGATATATGAGGGCTTAATGCTGCCACTTTATCACTCATTTTCTAGTTCTCTTGCATTTCCTTTGTTTCTTGTCCTATGTATTTTGGTCTAACAATTGAGTTATGTAATTTTTAATGCTGTGTTTCTATGTTTTCTCCTTATTTATTATTTGTGTCTCTGTTCTGCTTTTTTGTTTAGTGGTTACCATGAGGTTTGTATTCAAAATCTCATAGATAAGATATTCCGTTTTCTGATGGCCTCTAATTTCCTTAGACTAAACTGATTCAGTCCCTTACCTCTTCTCCTAAGTTGTTTTTCTCACATCTTATTCCATCTTGTGTTGTGAGTTTGTGATTAAAAGGACAAGATTATCTTTGTTTTTGGTGTTTTCCTTTCCACCTCCTTCCCTAGGTTTGGGAAGTTCTCTCCTATTACGTCTTTGAACATGCTTTCTGCTCCATTCTCCTTCTCTTCTCCCTCTTGAATACCTATAATTTTTATTTTGCATTTCCTAATTGAGTCAGCTATTTCTTTGAGACTTTCTTCATTTCTTTTTAGCCTTAGTTCTCTTTCCTCCTCTACGTGGAACATTTCAACATGTCTATCCTCGATTATGCTGATTCACTCCTCTATGATGTCCGCTTGAGCATTCAAGGAATCCATATTTTGTTTTATCTCTCTTCCATTGTGTCTTTCATCTCTAATATTTCTGATGGATTATTCTTTATAGTTTCAATCTCTTTTGTGAAGTAGCTCCTGAACTTGTTGAATTCTTTCTCTACATTCTCTTTTACCTTGTTGAGTTTTTTTATGATAGCTATTTTGAGTTCTCTGTCATTTAGATTACATATTTCTGTGTCCTCAGGGCTGATTTCTGTGTACTTGTCATTTTCTCTCTGGCCTGGACATTTAATATAATTTTTGATACTGCTATAAGGTGTACCTCTGTTTTTGCACATTGTGGTATTATTTGGTCACAGTTCCCACCTATCACCACTGGATGGGGGTCAAGAGTGGCATATTCTGAGCCCTTTGCGATCCGCCAAGATCCCAGGCACTGGAGTTGGCATTGGGGGGCGGAGGGGTGCTTTCTTCTGTGTGCTCTCACTTTGGGTTTTCTCACTCTGCCCCCGCTATCTGCTCTCCTGGGCTGTTGGCTTGATGAGGTCACCCTCACACTAGCTTTCACCTCGGTAGGGGCTTTCCCCTAGGCTGTGAGGGCCCTCGGGGATCTTTGATGTTCCCACAAATGATGTTCCCCTCCCCACCGTTCCTTCCCTCTTGGAGGTCGCCCACAGTCCTGGATCCTAGTCTTTTGGGGAGGGAGCAAAGTTTTCTCTTCCCTGTTCCACCTCCTCTGAGGGGGGCTCCAGCCTCTCTGCCTTCTGTCATATCGCTTTGTGGGTTTCTCACACATCTTTTGTGTTGTGTTTGGCTGTCCCCTATTGGAGTATGAATGTCTTTTTCATTGTATCTCTATATGGTTCCTTTTTATAAATTCTTTCTCTTTATTGATATCCCCTATTTGTTCATACATTGTTCTCCTGATTTCCTTTAGTTCTTTGTGTATGCTTTCCTTTAGCTCTTTGAGCATATTTAAGACAGTTGGTTTAAAGATTTTGCCTAGTAAGTCCAATGTCTGGGCTTCTTTAGCAAAAGTTTCTGTCAACTTAATTTGTTCCTTTGAGTGGGTCATACTTTCCTATTTCTTTATATGCCTTGTGATTTTTTTGTTGTTGTTGTTTAAAACTAGACATTTGACTAGTACAATGTGGTAACTCTGGAAAACAGATTCTCTGTCTTCCCCAGGGTTTGATGTATTATTATTTTTATTGTTGAAGGTTGCAGTCATCCATTTGTTTAGTGACTTTTCCAAAGTATTTTTGCAAAGACTATATTCCTTAATATATATGGTCACTGAAGTGTCTGTCCCTTAGCTTGTAATCAGCTAGTGTTGTGACAGAGATTTCCTTGAGTCCAGAAGCTAAAAACAAACCTCTCTCAGTCCTTGTAATTTGGCTCTGTGCTAAGCACTCCTTGAATGTTTGGTCAGGCTTGCACTGAACCTAGGGATCACCTTGAGGTAAAAGCTTAGGCTCTTCTCAGATCTTTCTGAGCATGCATCTTGCCCTGGGAACTTGCATGGCTTTCTAAATTCCCCTGTGTATATAGGTGCTTCTCCATGTCCTAATTTCCAAAACAAACTCTCCTCTAGCATTTCCTTCAGGCTTTAGGTAGTCAGGCTCTTGGTAGTCTTTAGGTAGTCTTAGGTAGTTTATTATGTCTTGAGTGTAATCTTCTGCCATAGCTTCTGTGGATTCTTAGTTTGCCTTGCAGTGTTTCCTAGCAATGTCCACAGCTTTTCTGGCCTGAGTTCTGAGTTCCTATCTCCAAATACAGTCACACTGGAAGTTATGGCTTCAAATATGAACATTGGGGGAACACAATTCAGTCCACAGTAAGGTCTTTCACATATCTTGTCAGATTTATCCCCATTTCATATTTTTTTATGATACTGTGAATGTAATTATTTTTAAATTTCAATTGTTTGTTGATAGCATTAAAAAGTACAACTGATTTTTGCATATTGATAATGTATCCTGCAACCTTGCTAAACTCAATTTTTCTAGTAGCTTTTGTGGAGATTCCATCAGATTTTCTACATAGATGATTATGTGGGCCATGTATAAAGACAATTTTATGCCTTCTGTTCCAATCTGCTTTAATGGAAAGGAATCTGCCTTATTTTCTTTTCTTGCCTCAGTGCAGTGGCTAGAACCTCCAGTACAATGTTGAATAGAAGCAGTAGGAGTGGACATCCTTTCTTTGTTGCTAATCTTAGGGGGAAAACATTCAGTCTTTCACTATTAATTATGATGATAGCTATAAGTTTTTCATAGATTTTTTTTTTTAAGATTTTTTTTTTCCTTTTTCTCCCCAAAGCCCCCCGGTACATAGTTGTATATTCTTTGTTGTGGGTCCTTCTAGTTGTGGCATGTGGGACGCTGCCTCAGCGTGGTTTGATGAGCAGTACCATGTCCGCACCCAGGATTCGAACCAACGAAACACGGGGCCGCCTGCAGGGGAGCCCGCGAACTTAACCACTCGGCCATGGGGCCAGCCCCCATAGATTTTTTTTAATCAGTTTGAGAAAGTTTCCTTCTATTCTGAGTATGCCAAGAGGCTATTTTCGTTTTGTTTTTTTAATCAGGAATGGATGTTGGATTTTGTCAAATGTTTTTGTTCTGCATCTATTCAGATGATCACATGGTTTTTATATTTTAGTCTATTACTATGGTGAATTACACTGATGACTTTTGAATATTAAAACAACCTTTCATTCCTAGGATAAACCCTACTTGGTCATAATGTATTATGCTCTTTCTATATTGTTGGACTTAATTTGTTAACATTTGTTCAGGAATTTTTGCACCTATGTTCATTAGGGATATTAGTCTGTAGTTTTCTTTTCCTTTTAGTAATATCTTCAGTTTTGATAACAGGATAATGTTGGCTTCATAGAAAGAATTGAGAAGTATTTCCTCACTTCAATTTTCTGTAAAATTGGTATTATTTCTTCCTTAAATGTTTGGTAGAGTTCCCCAGTCAAGTCATCTAAGCCTAGAGTGTTCTTTCTGGCAAGGTTTTTAACCACAAATTCAGTTTTCAAAATAATCATATGACTTTTTAGGTTATCTGAAAAGCAAGCTTTGGTAACTTGTATCTTTCAAGGAATTTGTCCAGTTCATCTAAGTTGTCAAATTTATTGGTCTAAAGTTGTCCATAATATTCCGTTATTATCATTTTAACATGTGTAGAGTCTGAAGTGATGTCAGCTTTGTCATTCTTGATATTGGCAATTTGTGTCTTTCTTTTTCTCCTGATCAGTCTGGCTATTGATCCACTCAAAGAAATAGCTTTCAGTTTCTTTCATTTTATTTCTCTCTTTTCAGTTTTCAATTCACTAATTTTCACTCTGATCTTGTCCTTTCTTTCTTATTCTTGGGTCTCATTTCCTGTTGTTTGTCTAGTTTCTTAAGCTAGAAGCTGAGGTCATTGATGTGAGAATTTTTTTCTTTTCTAAAACAAGCATTTAGTGCAATGAAAACCAACCTAACTACTGCTCTAACTTTACCCCACAGGTTTCGATGCACTTTAATTTTCATTCAGTTTAAAATACTTTATAACTTCCCTTTTGTTTTCTTCTTTGACCCATGGGTTATTTAAAAATTTGTTATTAAGCTTCCAAGTATTTTTTCTGATATTGATTTCCAACTTAATTCCATTGTGGTCAGAAAACATACTTTGTATGACTTGATTGATTTCAGCTCTTTTTTATTACCCAGAATATGAATTACTTGATAAATGCACCATGTGCTCTTAAAAATAATATGTATTCTGCTGTTGTTGGGGTTGTTTTCTATAAATTTCAAATAGGCTATGTTGGTTGATCATGTTGTTCAAAGTTTCCATATACTTACTGATTTTCTGTCTAATTGTTCTGTCAATTATTGAAAGAAGGATTTGAAACCTCCAAATATAATTGGAAGTTGCAGTTCTGTCAATCTTTGCCCCATGCATTCTAAGGCTCTCTTAACAGGTGCAAAGATGTTTAGGATTGTTATATTCTCTTGATGAATGCACCGCTTTATCATACAACACTATACGCCCATTTTTCACTTCCTTGCCTTTCTGCTTTTGTTGTCATACATTTTACTTCGTGTATGTTATACAACCCAGAATACATTGTTATTATTTTTGCTTTAACAGTAGAATATCTTTGTAAAAGACTGAAATAATAAGAAAAGAAAACCTTTTGACCGACCTACGGAGTTACCCTTCCCAGCGCTCTCCACTCCTTGTGTAGTTCTAGATTTCCCTCTGCCATCACCTTTCCTTCTCCTCAAAGGACTTCTTATATTGTTTTTTTTTTTTTTTTTGTAGTTGGTCTTCTTGTGATGAATTCCTTCAGTTATGGCATGTCTGCAAAAGTCCTTATTTTGCCTTTGTTTCCTAAAGATATTTTTCCTGGATAAAGAACTCTCAGTTGACAAGTTTAAAAAATACTTCAAAGATGTTGTTCTACTGTCTTCTGGCTTTTATTGTTTCCCACAAGCTATCATCCCTAGCTTTGTTCTTCTGTACCTGTGTTTTCCTTCTCTGGCTGCTTTTAAGATTTTTAAAATCACTGGTATTAAGCAACTTGGTTATGCTGTGCCTTGCTGTAGCTTTCTCCGTGTCTCTTGAGCTTGTGGTTCATTGAAATTCTTAGATCTGTGGGTTTATAGTTTTCATCAAATTTGGAAAATTTCAATCCATTATTTCTTCAGATACTTTTTCTGTGCCTCCTTCTCTATCTTTTTCTTTGGGAATTCCAATCACACATATATTAGGTCAGAAATTCCACAACTCACTAATTCTCTGTTAATTTTTGTTGTTGAATCTTTTTTCCCCTCTGTTTTATATTGGGTAGTTTCTACTGTTGTGTCTTTAAGTTCACTAATCTTTTCTTCTGCAATGTAATCTGCCATTAATCCTATTGAGTGTCTTTTTCATCTCTGGATGTTCAATTTACTTTTTATATTTTTGTATTCCAAGTGTTTACTTAATATGTTCAATCTTTTACTCGTTTCTTGCTCATACAGAAAACAGTTATAGTAACTCTTTTAAGTGTCCTTGTCTACTACTTCTATCACTTATGTCATTTCTGGGTCACTTTGGATCATTGGATTTTTTTTTCTCATTATGGGTCTAACTCAGATTCCTGGATCCATCTCTTCCACTCAAGGAGACCATAGGGCTCATCTTGTCTCCTGTCTCTCAGGGATTACTGTCTTTCATTGCCCCGTGTTCAATGTCTTAAGAATCATATGTCACATATTTTGTCTTTTTCTTCCCAGTTGTTTCAGGCCGTTACTTCCTCTTGTCTGGGAGCAGAAGTTTCTATTATTTAAAAAAAAAAATGCTGCATAGGATTACATAGTGTGTATTTACCAGTTTTAATTAGTCCCCTATAGATGGAGATTTGGGTTATTTCTAATGATTATTACTACAAACAATGCTGTAATTATGAACCTTGTACTCACAGCATTTTACATGTATGCAGGTATGTCATTAGGGTCCATTTCCATAAACGGGATATCTGGCTTAAAGAGCGCATGCATTGGACGTTTAGGCAGGCATCACCAAATTTCCTTCCATGAGCATGCACCATTCTGTGTGCCCACTAGTTACTTCTGAGAATGCCTGGCAGGCAAAGTGAGTTGTCAAAATTTTGGATTTTTGCCATTCTGACAGGTGAGAAATTTCATTAACATTTCAATAACTGTTCTTCCAGTTTTTTCCAATGTGCATATGTACATATACGCATAAATTTCTGATGCCTCATCTCGTGCCTGTCCTTTTCCTCCCCATCCACACATTTATGTCATGCATACTACTGGAAGACCTAACAGAAGACAGAGCCGAGATCTAAACTTGGCTACAAAGTCCAACCTCTACTCCACAGTCACAGCGCACGAAACAATGCGCAGTTTCCGCCGCCTGGAGAGCTCGCCTTATTCTCTGAGAATCATTTCTCTTTGAAACTGTTCCTGATGGGCTCAAGCTAGATGTCACAGTCCCAACACTTTTACTGTTGCATTTAGCTCACCCACTGGTTTGTGATTCTTTGCATTCTCTCCTAGGGTTAGGGATGTGTGTTTCGGCATTCCACAGCCTAGAACGATGCCGGACACTGATTAGACGCTCAGCAAACTATTTGACCAGTGACTCACTGAGAGAGTAACACCAAAAATGAAGATGGCTTCTCGACGGGACGGGGAAGGGTCCCTTTGCCTGCGGGCCCAGCAGCCCGGGCCACTCCCTCCCAGCAGCTCCGGGCTGCTCCTGCCCTCCTGCCCGCGCCCCTCCCCCCCGCCCTGCCGCCGACCCGCCCCTGACCCTGCCGCCCGCCCTCCACGCTCCTCCCTTCGGCCCCGCCTCCAGCCCAGGCTGAACCCAGATGCTGCTCGGCCGGAGCGCCGCCCGTGGGCCTGGAGGCCCACTCTACGGCTGACGTCAGCACGCCGGGGAGGGGCGGGGTCGCCGAAGGCGCGAGCGTCGAGAGCGTGGGCTCGCCCCTGAGCCCCGGCCTCGGAGAGCTCTCTCCCGGCCTCTCTGCTCCGAGCCGCCTCCGCTGCCGGAGGCCGCCCATCGCCGGCCGCGCTCCAGTCCGCCCGCCGGCCGCCGAGCCGCGCCTGCGCAGCGTCCCCGGCCCGAGTGGGCCGCGCCGGCGGCCATGGCGCACCGCTGCCTGCTGCTGTGGGGCCGGGGCGGCTGCCGGCCCCGCGGCCTGCCCCGGCTGCTCGTGCCTGGCGGCGGCGTGGGCCCCGCCGAGCGGTCCTGTCTCCAGACGGTGAGTCCGGGGCCCTGCGCCCTCCGCCCCCGGCCCGGCCCTCGGGCCCGCTTCCGGCCCGGGAGAGTAGGCGTCAAGGTCACCGGCCCCTGGGCGGGTTCCTCGCGTGATGAGGCTGCGTGCGCTGCCATCAGTGCCAGGAGGCCTGCGTTTCTGGTCGTGCACCCCGTGCTCCCGTAAGCACGCTGTGCGTGGCAGCCCTGGGCGTCGAATTGGAACTTTGAGAACATGCCTCTCCAGCAGAGTCAGGTCTTTGCGCGTCAGGGAACCCTAAGTGAGCCTCTGGGAGGGTCGTCTCACTTCATTCAGGGCGAGCCCGTGTTACAGATAAGGCAGCTGAGAGCCCAGAAGGTTAGGGAACTGTCGTGTTTCTGGCCTTGGTTGCCTTCGTTTCCCCTGCTTTCGTGACGTTGGGAAGTAGAGTGCGTGTGTTGTGTAGGTGCTTTAAGGGTCGGCAGCAGGAGCGTGGTGTTATGAAAGCGGAGGTTTTGGAGTTAAGTTCCTTAACCTCTCTGAGGCTCCATTTTTCCATAGGGCTATCCGAATGGGGCCGTTGCTGGCGTTCTGGCTCTGGCATGTAGTAGATACCAAGAAATGTTAGCTGTGATTATTAATAATGTCATAGTAGAGACTGTGCTTCTTGTTGTTGGTAACCAGCGCATCCAGTGCTCCCACGGGTGACGATGCTAATACGTTTTTCTGAAGTGGTGACACTGTGCTGACAGAGCCATGGCAGTAATCTGTCTCAAGGAAAGGTTCGTGTGGTGAGTAGTCGATGTCAGCTATTTCTGGGACACAGTTTCTTGCTGGCTGTCAGTTCTTTAAAGTCCAGCCTTGCACTGGTGTACCTGGAGGTGCACAGGTAGAGGCAAAAGAGGGAGGTGGTTCGGGCCCTGGAGTCTCACGGGAACCTGCCCCTTACTGACCAAATGCCCTTGAGGAAACTCTCTCAGCCTCTCCACTTGGAAGGGTGTGTTACTAGTACCTGCTTTTATGGTTTTTACTCTTTGAAGCTCCCTTGCAGTCTTGGATTATCTTCATCTCTTTCCCACTCCATACTGCCCTGCACTAGGCCTTTTTTCAGTTGCTTGCGTTGCGTCCATTTTCCTGTTGCCCCTTGCTCTCATACCTCTCTTTTTGCCCTTCGTGAATGTTGGGCTCAGACATATAATGAGCAAGTGGCGATCTGCCTTGTGAGTTTGCAGTTTTTATGTCAGGAATCCCATGTAAAAGGCCTGTCTTTCAAGTGGCACTGTTGTCCCTGTGATTCATTGCTGCTGACGTATAAGGAAGTCCCCTGCACTGACTGCAACAGCTGGTTGATTGGGGGTCCATGACATATTCCCTGGCAGTGCTCTGAAGCTCTGGATGGGGACACTGGGGCATTACTGTGCTACTTGCAAGGGAGTCTGATGAGGGGATTTTCCTTTAGGTTCTGCTGCTGTTAAAGGTGAGAGACAGAAGTACTAGTCTCACAGTGAGATTTCTGGGGAAAAGATTTTGACATGTGAGATGTCAGTTCTTGGGTATTATGCTCAGAGGAATAAGTCTGATGATAAAGCAACTAAAAACTGCTCATATTGTCAAGCATAAAAGCTAATCCTCTAAAATGAGGTGCTCTAAACTTAAATTTTGTGAATTGCTATCTTTTATATTCTTTAGTGGGCTTGGATTGGATATGCAGAGGAGAAGAGTTTCATTGATGATCCTTTTATAGAAACCACCTCAGTGTTAGATGTGGTCACAGATTATTGCCAGAGGTATTCCAGGTCAACACAATTTCAAATAGAGCCTACAGGGGGCTTATTAGTAAACAGACTTCTATGGAGTACATACCGTGTGCCCATTTCTCTACTAAGCTTTCTGGTGACAAAGACTTGCTTTATATGGTGATATAAAGAACTCTTGCCCTCAAATAGCTTTCAGAAATATTTGGAAACGATCATTTAAATCTAGGTATTGCCATACAATTTTAAAAGTGCTTTTACAAAAAGTGTTTTTTAATATGTTGTCACATTTGATCCTCACAGTAGTGTCCTTGGGAACTAGACAGGCAGAGTTGTTTTCTCCCATTACAGATGTGTAACTGAGGCTCCTAATATCATGAGACTTGGTTGAAGATCGTCATGCGAAAAATTCAGATTTCCAGCTTTAACTAAATTAAAAGTTATGACACTGACTGAACTATAAGTCCTTCAAATCCCAGGCTAGATGTCATTTTTCTTGTGACATCCCTGGGTCCCTTAAACGTGTAATCACTTCCTCTTCTCTGCTACCCCTCTTCCTTATACTTACAGGTTTTGTATTGTTGCACATATTATACTATCCTGTAATGGATCTGTCCCCGAGACTCTCTTCCTTTCACTGCTGAGTTTCTTGGGGGTAGGGACTGGTTCTGACCCCGCTGTGAACTCTCCACTGCTGGGCAGCATCTGGCCTGAAGTAGGCGGCTCAATAAATCAGTGTGACCAGCTTGAATAATAGGTCATTTTAATCTACACCCTTAATGGATCTGGCATTGGAAAAACTTTATTTATTCACTTATGTTACATTTTTATCCATTATCGGTGGTTATTTTGTAGGTCATGTGTTCCCAGGGATCAGGGAAGGCATAAAAACAGAAGCCCCAGCTTTCTCAGATCAGCATTGCTGTCAATCAAGAACAGTGTCAATGTTTCTGTCCTATTTTGCTGTATAGAATCATTTATTAATTTGAAGTTAAATCAACTCTTTTATTTGTTTTTTTAGTTGACTCTTTTTATTCACATACCATAAAATTCATCATTTTAAAGCGTACAATTCAGTGGTTTGTAGTATATTCACAGAGTTGTGCAGCCATCTCCACTGTCTAATTCCAGAGCGTTTCATCACCCCGAAAAGAAGCCGTGTAACTGTTACAATCACTCCCCATTTCTCCCCAATCATTCCTCCAGCCCTAGGCAACCTCTAATCTAGTCTCTGTGGATTTGCCTATTCGGACATTTCATATAAATGGAATTATATAATATGTGACTTTTTGTGTTTGGTTTCTTTAACTTAGCATAGTGTTTGCAAGATTTAGCCATGTAGTAGCGTTTATCAGAACTTCATTCCTTTTTATGGCTGAATAATATTCCATTGTGTGAGTATACCACGTTTTATCTGTTTGTTAGTTGAACGACATTTGGGTTGTTTCCACTTTTTGGCTATTGTGAATAATGCTACCGTCAACATTAATGTACAAGGTTCTGTGAGGACGTATGTTTTCAGTTTTCTTGAGTAGGAGTGGAATCCTGGATCATATAGTAATTCTATATATATCATTTTGAGAATGCCAAAGTTTTCCAGAGTGGCCGCACCATTTCCTGTTCCTACCAGCAGTGTATGAGGGCTTCAAAATCTCCACATTCTCACCAACATTGTTATTGTCTGTCCTTTTGATTATAGCCACGCTAGTGGATGTGAAATTGTTTTATATGGTTTTGCGATATTCTGTTTTTCTCATCAGACATAAAGGCAAATTATGATGGCTGCCAATACAGATGAACTTCACTTTGAACTTTCTCATCTGTATTTAAAAGCTTCTCCTCCCAAAAAGTGGTGGTGAATTTTCACTTTGCAAAAAGATAAGATTACTTGAACTTTTTCACTGCCAAATTTGGATATATCCCTTCAATGCACCTTGCTGTTGGTTGCTTCTAATTGTGCAGCTAAAAATTTAATAGGGAGCTTCTTCAGTTTGTTTACATTATACCTCAATTTATCTAGACTGTATTTACAAACAACTTTTTAGCAACATAAGTTATTTAAAGCAGAGATATATCCTAATGGGACTTGTATAACCAGGGTTCTCACTGGGGTGACAGTATAGCAAATGTCTTTAGCAAATGTTACTAGTATAAGGATTATTGTGATGTTGGACCATAACTTTATCTTTGAACTAAAATAAACTTAGTATTATGTTTACGAGCAGCATTGTTGTGTAATTTCAGGTAAATATTCTTGCAGTATTGTAGATCCTGCAAATGAGTCAGCAAGAAGCAGCAGATTTTCTGTGTCAGAGTTTGTCTTTTGAAAACTGCAAATTAAGTAAACAATGCCAAAGTGACTGTGTCGGCAGAGAATTGTAACTGGGCTGCAATTCTAATTTATGTATGATTTTGAAGTACTCTTGTCTTCTGGCTGGTAATTTGTGTCTCCTGGTTCTGTTGCTGGGGTGGAGTGGCACAGTGCCAGACAATCCTAGTCCTCCCTTGTAGGGGTCATTCCATGCTAGTCTGTAACCACTTGTTGAAAGGAGAAACGTTTCATCCCCTTTATGATATTAGCAAATGAAGCTCTTCCTTTTAAATTCTTTATCTTGATATAACCTTGATGCTTTTATTTATATGTCATGTTGCAGCTTTACCGATATGCTACAACTCAAGCAACAAGCGGCAGAAATTCTCTTTTGACAGATGTAATTGCTGCTTATCAAAGATTCTGTTCTCGACCTCCAAAAGGTAAATGCTTAGATGTGACCACAGTGTTCTACATTCTTGTTAAAGAGCAGTGCTGTCAGCAGTGTTCACTAGGCAGGTTCAAAGTGTTGTTTCAAGTTGACTCTTAATTTGTGTCTCCTCCTGTCCACTCCCTACCTTCTGTCTGATTGGGATGATGAAAGTGTGTCCTCTTCACATGTAACACTTTTATGGGTAATGAAATTGGCATGAAAATGGAACTTTTTTCTTTTACATCTCTGGGTTGTGAACTATATTATTTAGACTTTGATTTACTCCTACACTAGAAATGTTACACTTTTAGCTTATGTGTTTTAATGATGTATCAATTGCTTTAAAAACAAACACACACCGGCCAGCCCCCTGGCATAGTAGTTAAGTTCGCACATTCTGCTTCGGCGGCCTGGGGTTCGCTGGTTCGGATCCCACGTTTGGACCTACGCACCGCTTGTCAAGCCATGCCGTGACAGGCATCCCATGTATAAAGTAGAGGAAGATGGGCACGGAGGTTAGCTCAGGGCCAGTCTTCCTCAACAAAAAGAGGAGGATTGGCAGCAGATGTTAGCTCAGGGCTAATCTTTCTCAAAAAAAAAAAGATTACACATAAAACCTGATGGATTTTGGTTTGAGGATATGTTTTTTTTTTCCTTTTCTAACAGGATTTGAAAAATACTTTCCTAATGGAAAAAATGGAAAAAAAGCTAGTGAACCTAAAGAAGTTATGGGAGAAAAAAAAGGTACCTTTTAAAAAAGATTGTTTGAACTTGCTGTTTTCCCATAATATATGATGTTGGTGATAGGTTTCACTGAAGAAAGACAGTGTTATCTTAAGGTAGTTCTGAAACCATAGGTTACAAGTGTATATAAAATTCCACACACCCTGTATTTCATTTCACCTTAATTTTCTGTTCATATTTTCTCGACATTTTTCAAATTGAATTAATTTAAGGTCACCTTAGAGACGCTGACTGATCAATATCAGTCATATTTAACTGCATATTTGGTAAATATATTTGACACATAATTTAAACCACGGAGAAAAATCTTAGAAACCGAATACATGCAGTTTATTTGACACATATTGTGGTACAGTGCAGTGTTTTTCAAATTGTTCCTCAGACCCTTATTTTACCTCAGGGATTCAGAGAGGGTTTCTTAGGGCTGGGTGGCTGAGGGCACCATGTGGGCCCTGAGCCACCTGTCCCCCATGTCACATGTGTGAGAGCATTTAGCACAATGCCTGGCGTATGTTGACATTCAGTTGGCATCCTGTCTTCTTAGGGAAATGTAAGGAGAAATATACAGTCCTTGTTTTTAACTGAACTTGGATGTAGTTGGAGAGACATATGCTCAAAGAGCACAAGGAATGAGAGCAAGGCTCAGGGAGAATGGCTCGTGTGGGCTGATTGGAGCATTGGTGGCAGAGGCGGCATCTGCAGTGTTGCCTGCGGGCATGGTGGGTGGCCTTTTAATCTTGATTTGGGGTCAGATTAATGATAATGTGCCTGCTTTTTCAATACAACCTGTTGTAGCCAGCCCTGATGGCCTAGTGGTTAAAGTTCAGCGCTCTCACAACTTCAGCACCCAGGTTCACTTCGCGGTCACGGAACCACATCACCTGTCTGTCAGTTGCCATACTTGGCTGTGGCTCACGTAGAAGAACTAGAAGGACTTACAACTAGGGTATACAACCATGCCCTGGGGCTTTAGGGAGGAAAAAAAGGTGGAAGATGGGAACATATGTTAGCTCAGGACAAATCCTTCCCTGCAAAAAAAAAAAAAAAAACACAACCTGTTGGATACCTTTTGTGCATATTCCATGAGAGGCATGGAATATTGTCAGACAACTTTAGAAATGTGCATACTCTGTTTCCCAGCCCTGTGCCTCCTTCCAGGTAGGACTTGCCTCTCTCAGACCCTCCCTCACTTGAGACAGGGGTGCAGAAGAAGCTCCTTGTGTGCATCATGGTGGAGTGAGCATGTCAGGAAGCCAGAGTGCCATGCAGTTACTGTGGGTGGCTGGGTGCTGCAGCCTCCCATCCTGCACAGTAGAGCAGTGACTTCACAGCAGTTGAAGATGTTAGAAGGGTATTTATGGGTCTTTGAAAGGATAGAGAAGTAGGAGAGAAAAGGAAGGTGTTAGTGACTGCATTAGTTTCCTAGGGCTGTCATGACGAAGTACCACGGCTGGGTGTCGTAAGCAACAGAAATGTATGTCTTTCAGTTCTGGAGGCTGCAAGTCCGGAATCCATGTGTTGGCAGGGTTAGTTCCTCCTGAAGGTCATGAAGGAAGAATCTGTGCCAGGCTTTTCTCCTTGGCTCGTAGATGCCCATCTTCTCCCTGTGTCTCTTCACATTGCCTTCTCTCTGTGCATGTCTGTGTCCAAAGTTCCCCTTTTGATAGAACACCAATCATATTGGATTAGGACCTACCCGTATGGCCTCATTAACTTGATTATTTCTATATCTCTCCAAAGAAGATCACTGGGTGTTAGGACTCCAACATATGACACAGTTCAACCCGTAACAGTGACTAATCTCAGATTCTTGCAAACTAATTCTATGTGGGTGAGGGTTTTTTTTTTTTTTTTGCCAGTTATCAAAATGTCTTTCCCACAGAAGAAACTATCAGCAGCGTTCACTTTGTGAGAGTGGGAAAGGGGAACCCTCACTTTTTACCTTCAAGTGGGGACTCAGGAGTTCACTTACCTACCTGCATTCAAATCCCAACTGTCACTCACTCACTGTCACTTAAGACTTCAACAGATTATTCAATAAGTACCTAAGCTACAGTTTCTTCGACTGTAAAATGGGTATACCGTCATGTGTCACTTAACAGTGGGGATATGTTCTGAGAGATGCCTCATTAGGCGATTTTGTCATTGTAGGAACATCAGAGTGTACTTACGCAAACTGTCTACGGTATAGCCTACTACACACCTAGGCTATACGGTACTAATCTTATAGGACCACCATCGTATATACGGTCTGTCATTGACCAGAACCTCGTTGTGTGACACGTGACTGTAGTAGGATGCTTATTGGGTTATTGGGTTACTGTGCAGACTTCATGAGATAACATATATGCAGCCCTGGTGAGTGTCCATGAATTTTAACTCTTTGTATTAGTCTCATCCTTGCTCATAGTGCTTTATTTAGTAACTGTTAGTTACCATAATGTATTTTGCAGTGTCTTTTATTAAACTGTATTAATGAAAGCCTTGTTGAGAGATATAAAACCCTGCTATGCTGCTGTATACACTGTTTAGGAACAGAATCGAAGCCAGCTGCTGCCCCGCGCCCTTCTGGAGGAGGAGTTGGTGGTGGTGGAAAACGAGGTGGCAAGAAAGATGATTCTCACTGGTGGTCCAGGTTTCAGAAGGTTTGATTTCAAACTGTGTGTTAATTTTTAAGGTCTGAGGTGTCCCCGGAAAAGGTTGGGAGGCATTAATGGCATTGGGAGAGATTTGCGTCCAACATGGTATACATCATATTGTGACATTTCAGTCTTCACAGAAACTCTCTCCTTTGCCCAGGGTGACTTTCCGTGGGATGACAAGGAATTCAGGATGTACTTTCTCTGGACTGCTCTGTTTTGGGGTGGAGTCATGTTTTACTTCCTGTTCAAGAGCTCTGGGAGAGAAATCACCTGGAAGGACTTTGTCAATAACTATCTTTCCAAAGGAGTAGTAAGTATTTTATGGGATTGGTGTCTGTGGTGGTTGAAAAGGTGAATTTCAGTAGATTAGACCAATAAAGTAATGAATAGTCAACTAGTTAGCCAAATTTGTCCGATATAAGGTTGCTATTTTCATATTGGACTTTTTAATGCTAGAAAGTACTGCAACCAAAAAAACCTGTTTGTTTTGACCCAACAGTCCCCAAATTTACCACAGAATCCTTTATTTCACTTCATACCAGAACCTAGTTTAGGAACCACCGCTCCCAACTGTTGCTCTGGAGTCCTCCCTCGGCTCCATCATTTCCTCGTGTGCCCTCAGTTGCCTCTTTTCCCTACTGTAGTGTGCCAGCCTCTCCCAGCTTCTTTACGTCTTTACTGCTTTTACTCTCTCGTGGGCCATAAATAAGCGACTCGGTGTTTAAATGCAGACAGGCTCTAAGTGAGGGCTCGGGAGCCTCTGTCACCACTGGTTGGGTCTTTACCCAGTAAGACCCTATTTCAGCATACTTAAGACGCTATTGATTGTAAGACACCTTATTTTATATATTACTAAGAAAAATTTAGTAAGCTGCCAATGAAACTATGAAATGCCATCAGTTGTCACATGTGTCCCAATTTCTGAGATGTTAAAATATGAAAAATGTCCATCTTAGAAGTGATGAAATAAAGTGATAGTGAGAACCAGGACCAGGCCTGCTCTGTAACCTTGGGGAAGTTAGGTAACCTCTCAAGACTGGATTTTCATCAATGAAATGGATAAAATAAAGATAAGGTATTAATACTTACTGAGGTAGTATAAAGAATCTAAAATTATTTTTAAAGGTTATACAGTGAAGGGCTGACTCAGTGGCGCAGTGGTTAAGTTTGCGTGCTCTGCTTCAGCAGCCCGGGGTTCACAGGCTTGGGTCGTGGGCGCGGACCTACGCAGTGCTTGTCAAGCCATTTATAGTGGCATCCCACATAAAATAGAGGGAGACTGGCACAGGTGTTAGCTCAGCAACAATCTTCCTCAAGCAAAAAGAGGAAGATTGGCAACAAATGTTAGCTCAACAACAATCTTCCTCATCAAAAAAAAAGAAAGGTTATACAGTAAGCTGAGGATTGGAAGAATGGGAATGATTACCTACTCAGGGTTTTGAAGCAAGTGTTTCTCTCGTGAAAGCAAGGATACGCTATGTCTAATTCCAGGTGTTTGTGGGAGCCTGCTTTCTAGGGAGTAACTCCTGTCCACGTGTGGAGGGGGCTGCAGCCGTCCTTCCAAGTTGGGGGACAGGTCTTTGGGGAGGATTCTCCATAGCTGCATCTCCTTCTGACCCACTGGTTCATGGAATCTGTCTGCTGTTGCCCCAACAGTTGTATCAGGGGTAGAGTACTTGAGTCATTCCTCTCCAGACTGCCTACCTTTAGGAACAGCCAGTCCCCTGTTCCAGCTCCTCCTGGAATTATCTGGGGCTCCCTCACTTTCCATTTTTGACTCACACCCTCTAGGCTTCCTGCCACAGCAGACTTAATGGCAGCAGGAAACAAGCCTCTCCCCAAGGGCTCGTACTGCAAATCAGTCAGAAACCTTGGGATGAGGTTTTTAAGAGTGTTCTTAAGAATCCTGTATGGTTAGGAGGTTACAGAAAAAAACAAATTTAAACCGTTTTAGCCCTGTAGAGTGGCAAAAATTAAAAAGTCTCATAATAGCAAGTAAGGATTAGAACAACAGGACTGTTTTAGCAGGGAGTGTGAATTGGAGAGCCACTCTGGAGAGCTATCTGGCAGTGTCTGGTAAAGCCTTACCGATCTATCTATAGGTACACATTGCAGGGAAATTGTCGAAGATGTGCCCAAGAAGGTGTATGCAGGAATGTTTGTAACAGCGTTGTTTGTGGTAGTGAACATTTTGAAACAACCTAAATGTCTGTTTACAGAAGAATGGATATGTAACTTGGGGTTTGCTCATAAAATGGAATAGTCTGCAGAAGTGACATGTCAGCATGGGTAAACCTCACAAATATAACAATAGGAAGAAAAAGGAAATTGTGGAAGAATATATGCTAAACAAGGCCATTTTTAAAGTTTAAAAACAGGTAAAAGTGAGTGTACGTGTAGGGTTATATCTGCATGTGGCACAAGTACCAGGACATGCTTTGGGACGGTCAGCCCCTAATGTGGAGAGTGGCCGCCTCTGGGGAGAGGGTGTGACTGGCAGCTTCAGCAGTGTCTGTGATGTTTTCTTTCTCTAGGCAGAGTGGGGGAACAGGGAGCATCTGTATGTCACTCATTATTCTTTATATGTGTGAAATATCATCTGCGTTTTAAATGAGCTGAAGAATATGTCAAGTGTTTTCTGTAAATTTCTTTAAATATTTAACTTTTTAAAATTCCAGGTAGACAGACTGGAAGTCGTCAACAAGCGTTTTGTTCGAGTGACTTTTACACCAGGAAAAACTCCCGTTGATGGGGTAAATGATTTTATTAATTGATGTGAATTCGCTGTAAGTTAACTTTTCATATTTAAAGCTGAGAAGCACACATTCGCTCGCATTGTAGTGCTCTGTTCGCAGGATCTCCTGGAATTGGACACTGCAGCAGTTGTAATCTTCACTAACGTAGATGAGACTGTGAATGTTGTGTGTACGTAACTGTGATACAAGGACTGGGTTCGTCGTTTGTGTTTGGGTTTCGTTTTGGTAATCATTTTGGCTGTACCTTTAGGAAACAGTGAGTGAAATCCCAGTTTTCACTACTCCAGTATCATCTGTGATTTTTCAAGACTGAGAAAACAATTGTTTGGTTAGAAAAAAACATGTTAAAATCTGAATTGTTTATGTCTTGAGACAGCTTTTTTCAAATCAGTTTAAGAAGCATTCTGATCATATCTCTCCCAGCAGTTTCGTGATACTATATTAATTTCCATTTCTTCTCTTATTTTTAAAATACTTGGTATTTCCTGTACAGCAGTTTGAACTCTGTTCCAGAGATCCTAGACCAGGTTGAGGGGGTTATTGCGGGGAGGTGGGGGCAGGCAGATAACGTTCCCAGGTGACTCCTAGTTCTGCTTTGGGCCTTACCCGCCAGGCCTAGCCCTGCACCCTTATCATCTGCTGTCTTAAGACCTTCTCCTCAGGGCCAGACCTCTCTACCACGTTACAGCTCTTCTCTTGGACGATTTTGTTTAACCATTTCCTGAGTCATCCTGCCTAGATGGGGCAACATTTAAGGACAACTAGGACTTATGGTTGCCGTCTCTCTCTGATCGCATATCAGTAAATGTAAGAATATCTGTAAAGTTATATGGCTCTGGTGTTTCAATCACTTTTTGGAAAGTTATTTTAATTGTCCTAATTTTTCCCCCATTCTCTTGACCTCATGATGTTATATCATGTTATAAAACTTACTCTCCATCTTTTGTTTTTAGATACGTGGAGAGAAATACCAGAGTGATGTTCCCCACTCAGTAACACTGGTTGGTGGGAGGAGTATGGGGTGACATATTACTCTCTTCTCTGTACACTTCTGAGTCGTTTTGAGTTTTATAACACAGACTTACTGTTTGGATTAAAAAAAATTTTTTTTAAGGGATTGCAGGTTAAAGGAGGAACTAAGTCTTTTTGTGCTGTAAAGTGTGGCTAATACTTGCACAGTACTTGGAACAGGGTCTAGTATATAGTAAAACTCTATAATTGTGAGTTGTGTTTTTGTGGTTGTGTAAGAGAGGCGGTATGATGTGGTAATGAGGGTCCCTGGGCATAGAGCCAGACTACCTGCATTCAGATCCAGCCTCTTAGTAGATGTGTAACTGTGGGCAAGTGCCGTCACCTGTATAGTTTTCTCATCTATAAAATGGGTCTGGTAAGAGTCAGGACTGATATTCAGCCAGTAAACACCAGCACAGGGTGGAATACGTCTATGCTGTTGGCTAACATAGCCATTGTCTCAGGCCCTTCAGGGTCTCTCCCTGAGCCCGCAGAAACCTACTAGATCGAGTGAATAGAGGGTAGCGCTTAGCACACTGAGGCGCACTTCTGTTCTCATTCGGTGGTGGGGATGCCTTCCAAAGGTTCAATGATAGGACCTGCTTCTTAGGGTGGTTCTGAAAATTGAATGAATTGATATATGTAAAGGGCTTAGAACAATGCCAGACACTTAGTAAGTGTTCAGAAAACTTTAGCTGTTATTACTGTGTCACGTTAGCGTTAGTTTGGGAACAGGTAACTGAGAAATACCTGGGAAATGGAGAAGAGAAAAAGGATGCATATTTCTTTACGAAAAGGACTGTCTTTTCAAATGGATTTTTCATTCTTTTGAGTTTATTATTTTAGAACCACTGAGGAATATTGCTAAAGAAATACTTATTTGCCAAGGATTGCCAGGTTTTCTCACTGAGTGAAACTTAATCACCGCATCATTAAAACTAGTCTTTTATTATTGCTATTTTAAAAAATTAATTAGTTAATTAAAAAATTTGTAAATTTTCAGTATTTCTGAAAAATTCTTGAAAAGTTGAATGCTTTAGTGACTTGAACCCTTTGTTTCCCCTTCCTTTCCCTAACAAAATTAGAATATTTCATTTTTCTGTTTTTATAGCAATACGTCTGGTTTAATATTGGCAGTGTGGACACCTTTGAGCGGAATCTGGAAACTTTACAGCAGGAATTGGGCATAGAAGGGGAGAATCGGGTACCTGTTGTCTACATTGCTGAAAGTGATGGGTAAGAAGCAATGAAAACACAGAAACATGGGGAAGACTGTTCACGGTGCTCTGTGTGGTTCACTCTATATTATAATGTTATGCATTATATTCTTAAGCAGGCCTCTCTCAGTTTGGCCAGAGTTCTTTTTCTAAACCATTAGTAACCTACTGGTTTTTGCTAGTGACTGATTGATTTTCTACACATTTATATTTATATTGATTAGGGAGTAGTTTGGGGTATTAATGTCCAATGCACTCTCTTTTTCTAGGATTGTAGCATAAAGAGCCCCTTTGTGTTGAAGAGTGGCATTCCCACTTTTTACTATCATTTACATTTATATTTCACAGAGTTTTCCAGGATTTTTAAGTAACTCTTCTTGCTCTCTCATCAGAGCTGCTTCTTCCCTTAGAGGTTATTTGTCTTTAGTGAGGCCACTTACAAGTCTGGGTCTTTCAAGAAGGGTCCATTGATTGCAAGAGTTGCTTGTCTTTGAGCTTACTTGGGAATTGTATTGCCTTTGAGTGTTCATCCACATACACCCAGCTAGATCTCCTGGGAGTCACTCTATTTGCATTAAATGCAGAAGGTATACCTTGCTGTAGAGGTACCAGTTCAAGAGTGAAAGTAGAAATAAATTTTAATTTTTCTGTATATTTAAAAGAGCAGAAAAACAGAAAGCTAGTGTGTTAATCAACCTGATGGTGTTACTCAGTTTTAGGAACTTTCTTGAATCTTGGTTTGTGTAGACCTATGAGCTACCTGCAGTATTTAGATGCAGATGGCTATTGAGGTTATTTCACATATGATATATCCCTCTGCCCCAGACTGTCATATAATTATTTAACTCTATAGGCTGGTGCTGAAACATTACAAAAAGTTTTGTTGCATCATTCTTTAAACCTTTATCATCAGTGCATTTTTTTTCCTCCGGAAATAAATTTTTCGTGATTCTTGCTGCCTGCTGTGGCAGCATTTAGAATTTTGTAATAGGTGAAAAATTAGAAAGCAAATCCTGGCATGGGTTTTGTTTTGTTTTGTTTTGTTTTTGACCTAAACTTGTACAAGATTTTGTTCCAAATTTCTTAGGGTAAGTTAAACTAAAGTTCATTATATTACCTTTTAAGGATATATCTGTGGTCATAGTTGTGTTAAAATTAACTTTGTTAAGACAGACAAACAAAAGGCAAAAGGCATCCCCAGACTATAAGTCCTTTCCAAGCAGTTCTCTCTAGAGCAGCGTGAGGTTGCAGGGCGCACCGCTTCCACTGGGAGTCTCTGTTGCCCTGCACAAGCCGCACACAGTGGCCTGTATGATGCTAGTCAAGAACACCACACTAGCTCTCACCTTTGTATACAGGGCTTTCGAAACTGGTATCTGTTAACTTAGCAAGGGTTCGATACTTGGAAGGCATCTCTTCAGAGTAGTTGATGCATTTCTGTAAGAGAACTGGAATTTCTACCTATGCTAATACCAGCAGTTTTTTAAGTGAGTAATTCAAAAGAAATTTCCTAGAAACTCAGATATAATGATGGTAAATCACAATTAAGTCTGTACTGTGCATAAGTGGTGGTTATTGGGATAGGAATAAAATGTCAGTGAACAGCATACATCATAAGAACAGATGGGTTTTTTTTGGTCTTCTGTGGTTCTGCTTCAGTGATATTGACACACTAAGATTATCCTTGAGCTTCAGATAAAATATTAGAATATTCAGGTTGTAGAAAAATAGAAAATGGGGGCCTGCCCAGTGGCATAGTGGTTGGGTTTGTGCACTCTACTTGGGTGGTCTGGGGTTTGCGGGTTCAGATCCTAGACATGGACCTGCACACTGATCATCAAACCATGCTGTGGAGGCCTCCCACATACAAAGTGGAGGATTGGCACGGACATTGGCTTAGGGACAGTCTTCCTCAAGCAAAGAGGGGAGGATTGGCAATAGATGGTAGCTCAAGGCCAGTCTTCCTCACCAAAAAGAAAGAAAGAAAGAAAGAAAGAAAATGTATGCAATTATTATCCCAAGCAGTTAGCAAAAAGTGTATCTTGCAAAACATTTAAAAAGCCAAAGATTAACAGTCTTAAAAACCTGTCACTGTTCTGTGTGCTTCCCTTTAGTTCGTTTCTCCTGAGCATGCTGCCCACGGTGCTCATCATCGCTTTCTTGCTATATACCATACGAAGAGGGCCTGCTGGTATTGGTCGATCAGGCCGGGGGATGGGTGGACTCTTCAGTGTTGGAGAAACCACTGCCAAAGTCTTAAAGGATGAGATCGACGTGAAGTTCAAAGATGTGGCTGGCTGCGAGGAGGCCAAACTAGAGATAATGGAGTTTGTGAATTTCTTGAAAAACCCGAAGCAGTATCAAGACCTAGGAGCAAAAATACCAAAGGTAAAATGAACTCGCAGAAGGTTGTTTTCCACTCATTAGCCCCAAATCTTTTGAATTATGTCTTGATCTCTGAAGTTATAATTTTGTAAAGTTTGGTTACTTACTATAATGTGGCTGTTTTTCTCCTTCCTCTCTCTTAACTTATTAGTCTCTGCTTAACTCCAGAGTATTTTTGGGTCAGTTGTTCTGTGAATTTGTCTTTTTGCATGTGGTGCGTATAGTCCTGAGAAGATTTGTGTTCTCTCTGCTTGGAAGCCTTCCTTGATTTGCCTTCCTTCCTCCCCAGTCTGATTTAGTTGCCCGAGCTTTCGGCAGCTGTAGTACCTTGAGCATGTGCTCCCTGCCGTCACCTGGTTGTCCCTCCCTCAGCAGATGTGGATGAACCCTCTGCCTGGGCTTGGCACTGAGGTTCATGGTGCAGGATTCGGTGGAGAAGACAGGAGCACCAATTTTCACCTCCCTCCTCCCAGCAGACGTCCCTGTGCCCGCTGTGGGCCATAGGCGGCCTCACTGATGTTTGTACTCCCAGGGCCAGGCTAGGTCATTAAGTAAATGAATCAAAAAAATTGAACTAGTTCTTTTAAAAATCCATTAATAAAGTTTACTTTAAAGGAATCTTTTCTAACAGGAATCATCATTTTCTTGATTTCATGTCTTGCCCACATGGATAAAAAGTCATATTTTATAACTTTATAATTTGCTATTATTTAAGTACTTAGGATCTCCACAACTTAAGTAATTATAGTGTTTGAGCAAACACTTCATTTTTTTCTTTTTAAGTTCATCATTGGTCATTATATTTTTACTTCATTTGTGAAATCTTAAAGGGAAGAAAATGTAAATTGGGAGTGTGGTGTTTGTGTCTCCTTGAATCATTTAAGTAGACCGCAATTGGTTTGTTAGTTTCCTAGCTTAAGTCACCCTTTATATACTGTTAGAAAGGTCTAAAAAGAAACTACTAAAAATCTTATAAAATAAGGGAAATATTTAAAATTTCATATTCTTACCAGTTTTTTTTAAAACAAAACAGTCTATAATAATCTTTTTCTTACACTTCTTACTAACATAAAAATGTTCTACCATAGTTCAAATGTTTAAGAAATGCTTAGTGTATATTACTGAAATTTGTAGACAGATTTATACCTTAGGAGTTATTTATGGATATGCAGTTTTTCTGAATTATAGTTAAATATGTTTTCTCTTTTTTTATCTGAAGGGTGCCATTCTCACTGGTCCTCCAGGTACCGGGAAGACGCTGCTAGCTAAGGCCACAGCTGGGGAAGCGAACGTTCCTTTCATCACCGTTAGTGGATCCGAGTTCTTGGAGATGTTTGTGGGTGTGGGTCCAGCTAGAGTAAGTCTTCTCTTCTGTTCTGATGGTGTAGCTTCTTCCCCCTTCCCTCTAGTTCCCTCCAGATGGGGACTTGGTGAAGATGGCCCTGTGCCCTGGTGTCCTCTGGAGTGACCTCTCACCATAACTGCCCCGGACACTCTTCCAGGGCAGACTCTGCTGCACGACCTGTGGCTTCCGCCCAGTCATCCCCACCCCAGCCAGGACTGCAGGCTGTTAAACGGATTGTCTGTCTGTTGTTGAGTTGTAAGAGTTCTTTATATATTCCGGATACTAACTCCTAATCAGATCTATGATTTGCAAATATTTTCTTCCGTTGTGCATTGTCTTTTCACTTTCTTGATAATGACGCACAAAAGTTTTAAATTTTGATGAAGTTCGGTGTATCTGCTTTTTTCTTTTGTTGCTTGTGCTTTTAGTGTCATATCTGAGAATCTGTGGCCATATCCAAGGTGATACATATTTACTCATATGTTTTCTTCTAAGAGTTTTATAGTTTTGGCCCTTATGTTTAGCTCTGTGGTCCATTTTGAGTCAGCGGTGTGAGTAAGGGTGCAGCTCCTCTCCCTTCCGTGGACATATTCAGTTTTCCCAGCATCGTTTGTTGAAAAGACTGTTATTTCCCCATTGAATGGTGTTGGCACCCTTGACCATAAATAGACATGAAAGTTTATTTCTGGACTCTCAGTTCTGTCCTATTGACCTATATGTCTGTGTTTATGCCAGTGCCATTCTGTCTTGATTACTGTTGCTTTGTAGTAACTTTAGAAATCAGGAAGTGTGAATGTGGATTAATTTTTAAAGAAACACTTAAATTTTTGCTGTTATGTATTTTACCAGTATCTAAAGTGTTGAGTCTTTTTTGAAGTGCTTTAGAAATGCCAAGTGCTATCACAATTACTTTTCCAAACATTAGGATACAACTTGCAGTCAATAACAAACTGTTGTGTTATCACTTGGCAGCATTTTTTCTTTCTCAGTGGCAAGTATAGTAATACCATTGTTGGCATCTTCGATGAAATGAACTATCATAGGTGGAGTAAGTGGATTTATGTGGGTTTTGTAAGGCAGATACGTCTTAGAAAAATAGAGGAGCGTGGGGGAGTTGAGTGTTTATAATGATGGCCCGTGGAATCTAATATGGGCAAGAGATGAACTGAAGACAGGAGAGGAGCTGTAGATGGTGGGAAAGCAGTGGGCCTAATGGGATGTAGACCTACGAAATAGGTAAAGAATTGGTTGTGGGAGATGCTTGAGTACATAGGCCGGTCAAACTGGTAGGAGAGTGGTCAGAGAGTAGACTGCCTGAGGCTGGCTGTTTAGAGGGGGCCCTGGCAGTGCTGGCCATGTCAGTGGAGCAAAAGGTGATTGAAGGGTGAGTCAGGGAACCGAGAGACCAAGACCCGTTCAGATGTGGAAATCACTAAGAAAATAGCACCTTGTGAAGGGTGTGGGTCGGGGAGTGGGACATCAGGCCTGTAGAGGATGAGAGCGGCCAGAGGGTAGATTGCCTGCCACTGGGCAGGACCCTTAGCGAGCAGGGCATTTTCCAGCAGAATTATTTTGGCAGTAGTAACAGGGTGTGAGGTGGACCCCAACTTCAGCTGGCCTGGAGGGAAAGATACAAACACCTTCCAGTTGAGAGCTTTAGCTTTGCAGGAACGGCCAAATTTTAGGTCGGTCATGGAGGTGAAGGAAATGTTCAGGGAAGAGCTTGAGAGGGTAGGGGGTTGTTGATGACAGATCTGGAGTTCAGTGGGGGAGGCCGTAGAGGGATGTGAGTTATGTTAGGGCATGTGTTTAGAGCAGTATAGGACTGAAAACCTAGAATTCCAGGCAGGAGAGGATGATGGAGAGACTTCTGGTGAGTGAAATAAAAAGAGGTGTGAGCATAGGGAGTTTGTCTCTGAATGTCTTAGGGGCAAGACGATGGGCGAGACCCTGAACTCTTAGCTGATGGTGAGGCCTGGAGATGGCTGTTTCTTCTTCAGCCCGCTTAAACTATTGACCTGGGATGTGCTTGTGGGACAGAATGTGTGTGCAGGGCCTGCTCCTCTTGCAGTGGGGCTGAGGCAGGTCACCGTCGGTCGTTCTGGGGTGATCACTGTCTGGGCCTGGGTAGGTCATTGCCTTTGCTTTCTGTGTCCGTGTTGCCTGGGTCTGTTGTTAGTCAGTCTCTGCTTGTTAATAACTGCCTCAGGCGTGACATGTGCACCTCGGAGCAGTTTGAGCTTTAAACTGAATGTAAAGATTTATGGCTGAACTTTTACCGTTTTGTAGGCTAAAAATGTGTAGTATGAGTTTGTTGATGTTTTAAAAATAGCAGATATCAGTAGTGCTTATTACATATACATTAATGTATGAGATTAGAGAAATAATATTTGCTCACCTTAAATCAGTTACCCACCAAGCTACTCATCATTTGTCACTTCACTTCTTTGCCGCTGGTAACTTTTAAATATGTACCGCAGAGTGTATAACACAAAAGGTTGTCTTCCTATGGGATAGGAAACTTGATGTTTATTTTTAATTAGAAGGATAAATTATACTGACTTGTCTGTTATTTGTATTTTTGTCCAGGTCCGAGACTTATTTGCCCTTGCTCGGAAGAACGCCCCTTGCATTCTCTTCATTGATGAAATAGATGCTGTGGGAAGGAAGAGAGGAAGAGGCAACTTCGGGGGGCAGAGTGAGCAGGAGAATACACTCAATCAGCTGCTTGTGGAAATGGATGGTGAATATTCAAGTCTTTTGTATTGCAAATTGCGCTTTCTAATTGTTCCGCGTATATCTAAAAGGAGAATCCTTATGCTGTTATCCAGTACAGGAAAAAAAGCATTCTCTAAGACAGCCCTTTTTAGAGGCTCTTTTATACCAGGAGTTAATAGCAAAATATTCTTGCCTGGCAGCCTGCCATAACTTAATATTGATGTTAAGATGGTATTTGTACCACATGTTGAATAAGAGAAAAATTGGTGAAATGATTCACAGAAAAATTATAGTGTCATTCTCAAAACCATTTATGATTTGGAAGCATCTGGAAAACCCATGTGTAACCAAGTGTGGATTTGGCAGATTTCAAATACTCTTCCAGTAAGAGAGTAGCAGTCTTTCCACGTCAGTCAGCTTTCTCTTTTATTGAGGAAAGCCAACTCTTAGGATGTGCCACCTCCTTCCCGCTGTCAGATACGTCGATGCTGTTGTGTGCTTTGAAAGGGGAAGCGTGCTGCCGAGTATTGAACTGGTTTACATTGCTGAGCTGGGCATAGTGTTGAGAATAAGAAGGTTGAGCCCCCTCCTCCAGTCTGGCGGTTGGTCCATGTGTAGGCCTGCGTGAATCAGAGTGCCACATTTAGGGGAAATCAGCACCTGAGCCCTCTCAGTGCCAGGGTTCTGAGACTATGGCATTGGCATGTGATAAAACCGAGCAAGTTGAGCCTGGAGAAGAGGTCAGGAGTAGAGGTTGGCACCTTTGCTCACATATATGGTAGGTTGTCCTGTGGCCCAGGGACTTTAGGCACATTGTATGCAAATTTAATCTTAGTGATTTTAAAACATTTTAAAAATTGACAGCATAATCTAAATTTCTAGTTAAATAAATTAAAATCTTTAGGGGTCCGGCCCAGTGGCACAGTGGTTGAGTGTGCATGTACCGCTTCAGTGGCCTGGGGTTCGCCAGTTCGGATCCCAGGTGCGGACCTACACACTGCTTGTCAAGCCATGCTGTGGCAGATGTCCCACATATAAAGTGGAGGAAGATGGGCACGGATGTTAGCTCAGGGCCAGTCTTTCTCAGCAAAAAAAAATGAGGATTGGTGGCAGATGTTAGCACAGGGCTGATCTTCCTCAAAAAAAAATCTTTGGTAATTTGTCTTTAGAAAATTGATTCTTAAAGCTTTAAGTCGTATATGACTATTATCATTAAGGACAAGATGACTAGTAAGGAAAATAATTTAAGTTTGTGAGTTAAAAAGCACTAGATAATAAACTGAAGAAAGATTTTAACATAACAATGTATCTGTAGTGCTCATACATTTTGACAGGCACATTGTTGCTTTCCGCCTCATGACATTTAATAATGATTGCATCTTTGTTATTTTCAGGTTTCAACACCACAACAAATGTAGTCATTTTGGCAGGCACCAATCGGCCGGATATCCTAGACCCCGCACTCTTGAGGCCAGGGCGCTTCGATAGGCAGATCTTTATTGGTGAGATGATTTTCACTGGGTTCTATCCAGTCCTCATGAAGAGAGAGATAACCATTTCACTATGGTTTTTTTCCCCTTAAAAATAATTTCTCAAGGACCACCGGACATAAAAGGAAGAGCCTCTATTTTCAAAGTTCACCTCAGACCACTAAAACTGGACAGTGCACTGGAAAAGGAGAAATTGGCAAGAAAACTTGCATCCTTAACTCCAGGGTTTTCAGGTGAGTGGAACATAATCTGCTGTCCTGTTTATAAGTCCTTTAAATCAGTGACAGTTACCAGGTACCAGTTCACTTTGTTACCTCTCACCTTGGGGCCTCACAAGTATATATTTTTACCTTTTTATTATGGGAAATTTCAAATATAATAGGAGTTGAGAAAATAGTGTAATGAACCCCTCTGCACCCATCACCTATCAGGAACAATTATTGATTCATCTCCAACCTTATTATTTTTTTATTTTTGAGGAAGATTAGCCCTGAGCTAACCTCCATGGCCAATCCTCCTCTTTTTGCTGAGGAAGACTGGCTCTGAGCCAACATCCATGCCCATCTTCCTCTACTTTATATGTGGGACGCCTACCACAGCATGGCTTGACAAGTGGTGTGTAGGTCTGCACCCTGGATCCGAACCGGCAAACCCCCAGCTGCCAAAGCAGAATGTGCGAACTTAACCACTGTGCCATTTGGCCAGCCCCATTGTCCAACCATATTTCATCTGTACTCTGCCCTCTTCCCTCTACCTTTGGATTATTTTGTGACAAATTCCTTGACAACATATCATTTCATCCATAAATATCACAGAAGTTATTCCTAAGAGTTTTTTAAAAAACAATTCTATTGAGATAAAATTAGCATACCATAGAATTCTCCTCTGTGAAGTGTACAATTCAATATATTTTAATATATTTACTAAATATAAATGGAGTTGTATAAGCATCACTGTAATTTTAAAACATTTTTCATCACCCCAAAAGAATCCATTAGCAGCCACTCCCTCCACCCCCAGCCCTAGGCAACCCCTAATCTACTTTTTGCCTCTATAGATTTTCCTTTTCTGGATATTTCATGTAAATAGAATTATCCAACATGTGGTCTTTTCTTTCTGACTTCTTTTATTTACCATAATGTTTTTAGAGTTCATCCGTGTTGTAGCATGTGTCAGAACTTCATTCCTTTTATGGCCAAATAACATTCCGTTGTCTGGACATACCGCATCTTACTTATCCATTCATTCATCAGTTGCTGCACACTTGAGTTATTTCCGTCTTTTGGCTTTTGTTATGAATAATGCTGTATTCACATTCACATACAGTTTTTGTGTAGACATATGTTTTCATTTCTCTTGGTTCTATCCCTAGGAGTGGAATTGCTAGATCACTTTGTGAGGAACTACCAACCTGTTCTCCAAAGTGGCGGCACCATTTTACATTCCTGTTAGCAGAGTTCAGGGTTCCAATTTCTCCACAGCCTCACATCCTCATCTCAGTCTGTCTTTTTTATTGTAACCATCCTAGCAGGTGTGAAGTGCCATCTCATGGATAGTGTATGGTCAAAAGAAGACAGACAACTTAAATGGCCTAGAGGTCCTAAGTTTTTACTTGTTTCTTGTCTTTGGACTTTGGAATATGTAGCATTTTATTTACTTTTGTTTATTTATTTATTTGAAGTATAGTTGGTATATAATATTGTATTAGTTTCAGGTGTACAGCATAGTGATTTGACATTTATTTATGTTACAAAATGATCACTCTAAGACTAGTAACCATCTGTCATACAAAGTTATTACAGTATTGTTGACTCTGTTCCCAATGCTGTACCTTACATCCCCATGATTTATTTATTTTATGATTGGAAGTTTGTGCCTCTTAACTCCTTTTGCCTGTTTCTGCCTTTCCCCTGCTCCCCCTTCCCCCGACAAGCAGCAGTTTTCTCTCTGTATATGAGTGTTTCTGTTGTGTTTCCTTTGTTCATTTGTTTTTTGTTTTTATTTTTAGATTCTACATATAAGTGAAATGACAGGGTATTTTTCTTTCTCTGTCTGGCTTATTTCACTTAGCATAATACCTTCTAGATCCATCCATGTTGCAAGTGGGAGGACTTCATTCTTTTTTATGGCTTAGTAATATTCCATTGTGTATATATACCACATTTTCTTTACCCATTCATCTACTGATGGACACTTAGGTTGCTTCTGTATTTTGGCTATTGCAAATAATGCTGCAGTGAATATAGGGGTGCATCTATCTTTTTGAATAAGTGTTTTTTTTTTACTTCAGATGATTACCCAGAAGTGGTGTTGCTGGATCATATGGTAGTTCTATTTTTAATTTTTTGAGGACTGTCCATACTGTTTAATATTTGTTTATTGAGCACATACATTGTGTTAGAGCTTTTGTGTTACCATATACTTTATCTGAAAAGTCAATTTAAGGAGACTTAGAGATCTAGTAAAGCATTTGGCAAGCCTCACATGTTTAACTTCTGTTTAGCTGAATATACTAGGCTACTTTAATGCTTATGTTTTCCATTATATTTCAGCATATCGCCTAATATTCACATAAGTCACTTTCCCAACAGAGATGGTGGAACTAATTTAATTAATGGGCATTTTTAAATACTGTCTTAGTTTGCCCTTATATGAGCCATATTATCTATGAGGGTAAATAGCTGCTTGTAATTATCTATTTACTATAAATACTTGGATCTCAGTTCAAAGGCTTAGAATTATACCAGGCTATTACTGAATGCTAGAACAGCTCAGGGTGGTCGTGCATCAAACTGAATTATATTTATGTAAAACCCTTACCCAGTCTGCTGCTGGGTGAGAAATTGGCTGGGTTTGGTCATTCATAATGTGTGACTAATCAAGTTTGAGTGTATTTGGTGGGTAAGCTTTTCTCTGTGTTCATTTTGTAGGAGCTGATGTTGCTAATGTCTGTAATGAAGCTGCATTGATTGCTGCGAGACACCTTTCAGATTCTATAAATCAGAAACATTTTGAACAAGCAATTGAACGAGTGATTGGTGGTAAGGCAACTGAATGTAATTCTCGTCAAAAGGCTGATAAAATGAATTTGAGGCCAGGGATTTTTCTGTTTTGTCTAGACCTAGAAACGAAGAACATTATATGCGCCTGGCCCTGGGGCTCCCGTGCACTTGCTGTGTTCCTTTGGTGCTGCGAGCCTCCTGCCCTCCCCTGTGGTCTATGTGGAGATCAGTGGTGTGGGTATTGAGTGAGTCTGAGATGGCAGCCCGCACACTGCCTCATTCACATGGGCAGCAAGCAGCAAGGTGTCTGCCCCGGAATTATACCAATCTAGTTTTTTGAAAATGCTCACAGCCTTCCTATTTCCAAAAATTTCATTGCATGAGTTAAATGTGCTCTATGCTAGATAGATACTGCTGTGATGGATAAACAGCTGTGTCAACTGTTTGACCAGGAAATGCCCACCCAGCCGGCACAGTGGGCAATGTACATTACGTGTTTTCCTTGCTTTCTAGAGAGCGTATGATTTAATACCCATAAAAAAGATAACATGCAATTCAAGAACTCGAGCATTCAAAGGAGGGGAAAGACTGCAATTGGGAGGGCTCCACAGAAGAGGTGGGATTTAAACTGTTCAGTAGAAAATGGGACATGCTGTGTAAGCGGCCTGAACAGAAGGTGGTTTGCAGCTAGCAGTGTTACACCCTGTGTTTGTGGAGGGAAAGTAAACTGGTCAGACTCAAGTTCCTGTGGGAAGTAAGGCAACATTGAAAAAGTTATTTATGTCTAGCTTTAGAAAGCCTTGAATGTTAAGCTCAAGGGCATTTTTGTCCTGTGGCCAGTATTGAACTAATGTGGGAGTTTTCCTGAGCCACTGAGTAACATGGTAATCTGATATTTTAGGAAAATGAATCTGGCTTTGAAGAAGAGGGAAGCATGTGGAGGCAGAGAACCTTGTAGCCGTTCGTGTGAGATAGCAGGCCTTAGCATAGGGAGTCCCAATGGTAAGAGGCAAAAAAACGACAGCCTGAAAGACCCCAGGAAGAATAAGGTGCTCCAAGAGGCAGCTGGTTTGGCAGAAAATGAGATGTGCAGAGTGTGAGACAGGGCAGGACGTGCACGTGGACCTCTGTGCAGCACTGCAGTGGGCTGGGCTGTGCTTCCCGTGGTGTGAAGGTGGGTGAGAGTGCTCAGGGAGGGGCCCACACAGTAAACATGGCCAAATGCCCGTATTTGGTAGCAGAGGGGAGAAAAGTGAGTCAACAAAGTGACCAAAGCTTGTGTGCCACAGGCCTGGAAGGTACATCAGCAAATGAGACTAGGAAGAGATGCCATTAAAGGAAACCGAGGAGGCTGGAAGAGAAGGGAGACAAGGGCAAAGACATGTTTATAAAGGAGTTGTCAGCAGGATCAAGTGATGCGGGGATGTTAAGGAAAATGACCTTTGGATTTGGCGGCGTGACTGTTCTTGGTGACATTTGACATGAAGAGTTTCAATTGAGTGGAGATTCCAGTGAGAAACTAGAACTGGTATAGTGATGTGCTTAACCTGGGTTAGACACTAAGTAAACAACTATTGAATGAATAAATAGACCACTTATTCTAGAAATTTGTTATTGAAAAGAAAAAATCTAAGATGATAAGAGTTGTGGATGGAATTAAACTAATTCACTGGAGACAGGTGAAAACTGTATTTGAGCCTCTTTAGGTCAAGGGGAAGCCATCAGTGCTTAGTAAAAAACTGAGTGAAAGACCAGGGGACAGCACGTAGTGCCGGAGCCCCTGCTCAGAGGGGACGATGCTGACCCACCCACACCTCAGCTGCTGGAAGCCAGCCATGAGCAGTCGTTCTGTAGTAAGATGGCATACTGAGAAAAGGAGGTAGTCCTGTGATAAACTATGGGGAGAAACCTGGTTTTTCAGCAAGAACTGCTTATCCCTGGAAAACAGGGGTGGTTAACTCGCCCTCTGTAACTTTCTACCCTTGCCGCTATGTGGTGTGTACTTGTCTTGGGCTGCATCACTCAGAACATAGCACTCTCTTTTTAAAATCTTCCAGACTCCTTCATGTGTAATCACTTGGGGGTTCTCCCAGATGAGTTACCTTGAACACAACAAAACCGTTGTCACAGTGTGACGATTTGTCTTAGTACAAAATACACAGTCAGCTTCCGCAGTGCAGAGGCACAAAGGAGCTTCAGCGCCCGCCTCTCTCCGTGCAGAGAGGAGTCCTGCTTGGATCAGGGGTCCTTCAGCTCGGCAGTCGACATGTGGGCCCGGCACAGCGTCTCCTGGGCTTATCTTCTCAGGTCTGCTGCTGCTCTTTGAAGCCCTGGGCTGTTTGGTGAGCATGCTGGGAGCTGCAGCACCCCTGGCCAGCTGTCTCAGTAGATCTTCCCGGATCTGCACTAGTGCACTTCTCCCTCTCACTGTGGTCTGTCTTCCGTTGGGCGCAGACAGCAGGCAGTCTCTCTCATGGCAGGCATCTTTGTTTACCTAGTGCTTGATAATTCCAGATACCTAGACTCAGCAGTGAGTTCTTTCCAGGCTTCTTTGTTTTCTTTGAATTTTATATGGTTTATATTAACCGAAGTGCTGAGTTTTATTTTGCATTTTTGTTTGTTTACCAAAAACAAGATAATGTGGCTCAAAAAAATAGGAGCGTTAAGAGAAAAGTGGACCTGGGGGTAGGGTAGTGCATGCATTTTTGCTGTAGTTGGCTGTATTTTGAAATTGATCCTTCAGTTTTATTCTGACCTTGATTGGGAATCTGTGGATTGTTATAGGCAGCTGTGTCTCTAAGTCACATTTTAGATAAGGCAGTATGTGGTAGTGTATAACTGTCTTTTTGTGTTGATGTCAGTAAAGCAGTGGTTTTTGTTTTTTTGTTATTATTTTGTCAGGCTTAGAGAAAAAGACCCAAGTTCTGCAGCCAGAGGAGAAGAAGACCGTGGCGTACCATGAGGCAGGCCATGCGGTTGCTGGCTGGTACCTGGAACATGCAGACCCACTCTTAAAGGTGAAGCAGTTTGTGTTGAACAGTAAGCAAGCCAAGTGATTGAGTGAGCAATTACTTGAGAAAAATGGCACTCCCACACAGGATAAATATATAAAGAAATTTGGCAAGAATGTCTGGTAAGGATGGTGGGATGAAGATGTTATGCAAACCCTCTGACAGATATGTTATAAAATTTGGAAATAAAACTATTATTTAAAGGGACCAAAAAGTGTCCAAAAGCAGACCAAAGCTGAAGGAGAGTTTATTCTTGAAAAGCAGCAGCTGCAGTGGCTTAGAATTGGGAGTTTGTGGCTTTCTTGCCTGAGAGTTTTCCCTAACCTCCACGACCACAATGGTGGAAAATGCTGGCCTTATCATATTGAAGTGGCAAAAGAAAGAGTTCAGGATTTGAAGAATATTGAAAACTTAACAGGAAAATCCTGGAAGCAAGAAAGCCACAGAGGGCTCAAACCCAAATCTGAGTAGAAACTGCCCAAATCCCTGGCTGATCACTAAACTGTGCATGCCCTGGGGGCCCCAGAGAGCCTGGCCCAAAAGTGAGCAGAAACCCGAGACAGGAGACAGGAGCGCACCAAGCGAGGCTCTGAAGTTTCTGCGTTTTCAAGTGAGTGTATTCCCGAGGCTGGTGCAGCAGGGAGGCAGCAGCCTCGCTGACTTGCCGTGTCAGGGCACAGCTGCAAAGTGTAAGGGTGAGTAGAAGGGATTACACTGCCCAATTTCAAGGCTTTGTATACAGCTACAGTAGTGAAGACTAGTATTGGTGAAAGGGCTAACACATAGATCAGTGGGACGGAATAGAGTCCAGAAATAGACCCTCACAAATAATTGGTTAATTGATTTTCAACAGAGATACCAAGTAATTCAAGGTGGGGAGGATTATCTTAGTAACAAATGGTTCTGGCATTCAGTATTCATATGGAAAAAAGTGAACATTGACTTTACAACATATATAAAAAATTAACTTGTAATAGACCATAAAAACTAAATCTATAGAACTTCTGGAAGAAAACATAGGTGAAAGTCTTTGTAACTTTGAGTAGGCAAAAATTTCTTGGGACACAGATAAATCCCAAAAATTTGATAAATGGGATCTCATCAAAATTAAAACTTTTTGTCTTTGAAAGACACCATTAAGAAAATGAAAGGCAAGTCGCACACTCTGAAAATATTTGCAATACACTTATGTGACAAAGGACTTGTATCTAGACTATGTAAATAACTTTTAAAACTCAAGAATATAAGCAACCCAGTAAAGTGGGCAAAAGATTTGGGTGTGTACTTCACAATGAATAGACATTAAGCACATGAAGATACTCAATATCATTAGTCATCAGAGAAGTGCAAATTAAACTGTAAGGAAGTACTGAATGGTTAAAATTAAAATGTCAGTCCTAAGTATTGTTAAGAATGTGGAGGGGCCAGCCCAGTGGCGCAGTGGTTAAGTTCGCAGGTTCCACTTCGGCAGCCCGGGATTCGCCAGTTCAGATCCCGGGTGCGGACATGGCACCACTTGGCACGCCATGCTGTGGTTGGTGTCCCACGTATAAAATAGAGGAAGACGTGCATGGATGTTAGCTCAGGGCCAGTCTTCCTCAGCAAAAAGAGGAGGATTGGCAGCAGATGTTAGCTCAGGGCTAATCTTCTTCAAAAAGAAAATGTGGAGCACCCAGAACTCTGATACATTGCTGATGGAAATGTGAAACGATACAACCATTTCAGAAAACAGTGTTGCAGTTTCTTATAAAAATAAACAAATGCTTCCATACGACCAACCAGTCCCACTCCTAGATATTCACCCAAGAGAAATGAAAACGTAACGTCCACACAAAGATGTTTACTTCTTTATTTGTAATAGCACTAAACTGGAAACCACCCTGATGTCCCTCGAGAATGAAATGGCTGTTTGGTGTGTTTATACAATGGAATGCTACATAGCAGTAAAAGTGAATGAACTATTAATACACAGCAGTGTGGGTGAATCTCAGAAACAGGGAAAGAAACCAGACGTCATAAAGTACATACTGTATGATTCCATTTATATGCAATTCTAGAAATTGTAACTAACCCACAGGGACGGAAAGCATGTCTGCAGTTGCCTAGGGCTGGTGGTAGGGAGAAAGATTGACTAAAAGGAGTAGAAGGGGACTTCTTGGGGATAAAGAGAATATTTTGTATTTTCATTATGGTAGGAGGTTATGTTTGTCAAGGCCCATTGAACTGTACATTTAAAATGGGTACATTGTCTATAAATCATCCCCCAATAAAGTGGGTTTTTTAAAAATTAAAGGAATTTACTCAATTGCGAAAAGAGGACTAGAAAAGAAAATGAAGGCTGCTGAGCGTCTTGGTCTGTCTTCCACTTTGTCCTGTAAAGGAGAGATGGCTGCGGCTGACCATCGGGTTTAATGAAGCCTGCGCTGTTTTTGAGCTGCCATGAGGGGTCATCACTCACCAGTGGTCCTTTTGTCAAGACTGAATAATGTCAATTGAGTTTTATAAAAGGACAGGAAATACATTCTAGAACTCTAAGGTGAAGTTACCTTAAGAGAAGATACACGTGATAGTCACTCCTGCTCGCTCTCCTGTTGCCAGGGCCGGCGCACTGCCCAGCTATTGTGCTTGTTTTCCATCCGTGAGTTTATCTGTCCACAGATAAACGTTGTGATGAAATCTACATTTGGAGATGGAATCCTCAACATTTTATGTTTTCTGCTTGCCAGGTCTCCATCATCCCTCGGGGCAAAGGACTGGGTTATGCTCAGTATTTACCCAAAGAACAATACCTGTACACCAGAGAGCAGCTCTTGGACAGGATGTGCATGACTCTGGGGGGCCGGGTAGCCGAAGAAATCTTCTTTGGAAGAATTACAACTGGTGCTCAAGATGACTTGAGGAAAGTAACTCAGAGTGCCTATGCCCAAGTAAGTGGATGAAATGGAGTGTGTGTTCCTTGTTTTCTCACATTTGCACGAGAAATGGACATTCGTGAATGGCTCTGAAACAATACTGTTGTGTTTGTGGTTTAGGCTTTTCAGGCAAGGATTATTTCTTAAACGAAATCTGAAACAGTCAACTTATGAAAAGAAACCTTTTTTTTCATAGTATAGTATTTAAAGTTTCTTACTAAGAGTATATAAAGCATAGAGAGAGAGTTTAAAGTTCAGTTACAAACCTCCATGGCCCCACGGTGGAGTGCAGCCCACACCTGGACTCTCCCAGGTCCTGTCCCTTCTCAGTCCCCTCCCCTGACTTTGCTTATGATCATTTCCCTGTTTTCTTTAAGTTTGTCCCTGGTGCACACATCCCCAAACAATATAGTTTTGCTGTCTTGGAACTTGCTATCAGTGACTTTCTTTGGGAACTCCTGTTATTCATATGTCAGCATCCTTCTGGGTCTGTTACTTTCTCAAATCCTTTTTAATGACTCATTTAAAAGATTTTTTTTTTTTAATTTACTTGTCCTCTTTACCTTTCTTTTTCCTAGGGCATTATTTGTTGTGGTTGTTTTCTCTTGTTCTTTCTAGTTTAATCTTCATTTTTAAAATACTTTTTTTCCTTTATCTAACTTTTTCCTGTGTTCTTCCACCTCGTCTAACTTTTTCTGATTCTGATTTATGGTATTCTTTCATACTTTCCTTTCACTTTCCTGAGTTCTCTTAGCCTTTTTTGAAGTTGTGGTTTACAGTTTTCATCTGTTTTATGGACTATCTTCCCATCCCACTTTTCTTATCTGTGGAGACACTATTCTGCTCCTTACTTTTTTCACATAATAACTTTATAAAGGGTTTTCTGCCCATTTTTACATGAAATTTGTTTTCCTGATCTCTTAGGAGGGAGGTGGATTAGGATAGTTGTTTTGTTTTTATGGTTTTAGAGTTCTCTTTTCTGTTAATTTTGTGAACTTTTTAAAAACATAGCTTCCTACTTTCTGAGCTCTCCTGCTCTGTTCTTCCTCTCTGCTTTTATCTGCTCCTTCTCTTTTCTAACCAGTTTGGATTTTACTTCCAGAAGCTTCTTCATAATGTGGGGCTTGGACTCAGGGAACGGGAAAATGCAAATGCCCCTTCTGTGTTCAGTTGTTCCCAGGTTGGCACACCACTCTTTCTAGCAAGAGCCTCTTGGCAGTTTGGGGTTCTTATTCTCTTGGGTCTATTAGATGCTTCTTGCTTCTCCTCTACTTCCATTCATGCAGAGAGTCTTGTAGCTATTGGGCTTTGCCCCCACCTGTTTGTGACCTAATTTTGTTGTAGATGTCTGTGGCTTTCTGTTCTTGTGTTCCTCGTTGAGGAGTTTAAAACACTATCCATTGTCTACACAGAACACCCTTGTCTACTTAACCAACTCAAGGCCACCATGTAGATTTTGCAGGTTAAAGAGTAGTGTTACAGTGAAGTGTGTGGATTTAATGTCATTGTAAAGACTTGTTCCCATTTTATAAAAATATGGTAGCCTTGTAAGCAAAAATGGATGCCTACCACTGATTATGTATTCTTTTTCAGATTGTTCAGTTTGGCATGAATGAAAAGGTTGGGCAAATCTCCTTTGACCTCCCACGTCAGGGGGACATGGTATTGGAGAAACCTTACAGTGAAGCCACTGCAAGACTGATAGATGATGAAGTGCGAATACTTATTAATGATGCTTATAAAAGAACAGTAGCTCTTCTCACAGAAAAGAAAGCTGATGTGGAGAAGGTAGGTGCAAGTTGTAGGAATAGTTCCCTACACAGTTTTGAAAAAAAGATTAAAGTGATGGATTGACTGTTTTGCCTGGTTTATAGACGTCGGTATTCCCCGTATCTGGCTAACTCCTGGGTTCTTTCATTCATTCTGGTTTGTGTCTGCTCTCTTTGAGGCGGTACAAATATAGTGCTGAGCGAAAGCAGGCATGATCCCAGCTCTTATAGCGTGATCCCAGCTCTTACAGCTCTTAGGAATATGAGTGGGGGATTAATGAAGACTATTAATAATTACCAAATAAACAATTGAATTTGCACTCCCCCCACTGAATATTTTACCTGTACTCCTAAATATGGAGCACGATGGACAGATTGGGATTTACCATTGTTCTTCACCTCCAAAATAAACAGGTAGTGAAAGGGCACATTGACACATGAAAGTAGGAATTGACACATGAAAACTACCTTTGGCTTAATTATGAGCTTCCATGAACAAACATGTTTTGTGTTTCCCATTGTTGTACCTCATTTGATAGCGTCTACAAAAGGGAGGGATCTTTTCTGAGTTCAGTCGATTTCTTGCATCTAGTACACTCTTTTCTTTTTCTTTAAAGATTTTATTTTTCCTTTTTCTCCCCAAAGGCCCCCAGTACATAGTTGTATATATTTTCAGTTGTGGGTCCTTCTAGTTGTGGCATGTGGGATGCCGCCTCAGCATGGCTTGATGAGCAGTGCCATGTCCGTGCCCAGGATCTGAACCAGCGAAACCCTGGACCGCTGAAACGGAACGTGCGAACTTAACCACTCAGCCACCAGGCCGGCCCCAACATCCAGTACACTCTTAATTATTCAGAATCCATGCAACCAAAATTAAAATTTTTTGTTTTTAAATATTCCACACTCTAATGAAAAAAACATAAATGAAAAGCCTTTTATAAGGTATTGACACAGATGAAAGCACATTCTAAGATGTACCATTCAACCAGCAAATCTTCAGGGAGCCCCACTGTGAGCTTGTCCTGTGCTAGGCAATTCCAAAAGAATCCATGATGTCTTTTCACAAAAGCGCGCAGGACAAGTGGAGAGAGAGAGCTAGTGTCCGTGAAACGCTGGAAAGCTTACAGCAGGAGCTCCGAGAACGGAAAGATCAGAGTTGTCAGAGAAGGCTTTACATAGGGCTTAAATTTTACCTTAAAGGATAGTCAGGTTACAGTGAACAAGGAAAGGAGAGGAGAGGAGGAGCTCAGCTTGGAGGCCTGGTGAGCAGAGCAATGTGTGGGGAGGGGGCAGGATTGAGCCTGCCTGCCGTGGAGCACATAGTGGAGGGAAGGGGACTAGAGTACCCAGGGCCTCCAAAGCTAGGTAGAGAATCTGGAAAACACAATTTTACAAATAGAAGTGGACTTCAAAATGATCTGGTCCAGTCCCCTTGTTTTATAGTGGGGAATCCTTAAAGAATCGGGAGTGGAGATGATTAAAAGTTCATCATTTAAAAGGAGAGTGTGGCAGCAGTGTGCCAGCTTGATTGGGATGGGAGAGACTAGAATAGAGACCAGCTCAGAGGCTGTTTTAATATTCCTGAGATGGTGCCGTAGTGGCAGCAGAAGTAGAAAGGCAAAGGCAGATCTAAAAAAAAACGATTTATTGATTAAATGTAAAGAATAAAGGAGAATGCCCTTGGGATGACTCCAAGACTCCTCCTAGTGGCAGGCACAGGCTGGGGACGGGAGGAGAGGTTCAGTCTTGACACCCAAGAGCACTGAGCAGTAGGTATTTAAATGGAGTATGGATAGGAGGTCTAGACCAGAGATGGGATCTGGTGGTGATCCCCCCATAGCCAATTGCTGAAAAGAAGGAAGTAAACTTGTAAAGACAGTGGAGGGCATAAGAGCTCATTGGAGATTACTACTCTGAGAGGACAGCATGTGTGTACACAGGTTCAAGAGGAAGGATGCCAAATGTGTCCAGGAATTTCACCCAGTTATCTACCCTTCCAAATGTACAGCACACGTACTGACAATGGTAACAAAAGAATGTTTGTGAAAGGACAACTGGTTCAACAGAGTGAGGATCTTGAACCACTGCAGAGTTCTGAAGTACTTTCTGGTCCATTAGAGAAAAATCAGTTAATAATGTTATGGGTCCGGCCTGGTGGCATAGTGGTTAAGTTCTCACACTCCGCTTCCGTGTCGGATCCCGGGCATGGGCTTACACACTGCTCATCAAGCCATGCTGTGGCAGTATCCCACATATAAAATAGAGGAAGACTGGCACAGGTGTTAGCTCAGCGACAGTCTTCCTCACCAAAAAAAGTAATAATGTTGAGCCAGCCAGGAGAAGGGAGTCTTCAAGAGGAGAGGTGGCTGAGCCTTTGCTACTGAGACTAGTGCCTTCCAAACTCTAGGCCTCAGTTTAATTCATCTATGGGACAAGGAGTCGGACAAGTTGATCTCTGAGGGCCATGCTTTAGGAGAATAAGAGTAACCAGCTAGCATTCATCCTACATCTTATGTTTACCAGGAACTACCTAGGATGTATTAAAAAACCCCTGCAACCTCATGAGGTCACTACATTATTGCCCTCATTTTACAGATGAAAAAACTAATGCATAAAGAGGTTAAGTAACTTCGCTTAAGGTCATGCAGTGGGTAAGTGGCAGGACCAGGACTGGACCCAGAGGTCCTGTCTGCAAAGCCTTTGCCATTAACCTCAAACCAGGCCTGAGCTGTGGAATGTGGCCAGTCCCAGCGGAGATGTGCTGTGAGCACACAGGGTTTTGAAGATTTCGTGTGAAAAAAAGAATGTAGAATATCTCAATAATTGTATCATTACATGTTGACACGATAATTTTGATATATTTGGTTAAATAAAATATCCCAACTTAAGTGGTTACCCACAACTGTGTAAATAGGCAAGTTGAGAATTACAGGTGGCCTAAGAAGAAATCCTAACCTTTGATTTCTCTAGATCTTATGCCCACAAGCAATATAGTAAATAATCACAGCATTTTAGTCTTCTGGTTATGGTTTTAAAGAGTTTTTATATCTTAGAGATATAGACAAAAATATATATGGACAAAATGATATGACATCTGGGATTTTCTTTAAAATAATCCAAGGAGTAGATGAAACAGAAATGGCTCTAAGTTGATAATTATTGATAGTGGCTACATGGGTGTTAGTTATCCATTCTTTCTACATTTTTTTGGTACATATTTGAAATATTGCATAAAGTTTTTAAAAATTGAAAAGACAAGAAAATTGTCTTATTACTTGGTATCTTCAAAAACATAGCATTTAATGTGAAGTACAGATATGTTAAATTTCTAAGTAGGGAGTTACCTCAGGAACTAATCTCTTTTATGAGGTCAGTTTACAGTATAACCTGCTTTGTTTTCTTTGTGATGGTCAGACACTCTAGCGTAACCGCTCTTCCCTGCCTCCTGACCCCATCGCTCACCTCCACAGACATGGTTGGTCCGGCGTCCCTTTTCTGGCAGCCTGTTGAAATGTGTAGTGTCAAATTTGTGGTTCAACCATAGAAATGACTGGAGCTTCAAGATACATATTTTTATATTAACCTTCCTGGCTTCATTTTGTATCTCTGCCTTATTTGTCTTTATTTTTTTTGATGAACTTTTTAAATTTCCTGTTCACCCTATTTCCATCTTTTCTCCAGTTCCACCCCACTACCACTTTTATTACTTTCTTGTGTATCCTTCCTGAATTTCTTTATGTATTTATAAGCACATAAAAAGATACACTTCTCCCCCTTTTAAAAAGCAAAGGCAGAGGCTGGCCCTGTGGCCTAGTGGTTAAGTTCGTACACTCTGCTTCGGCGGCCCAGGGTTTCGCCGGTTTGAATCCTGGGCGCGGACATGGCACCGCTCATCGGGCCATGCTGAGGCGGCATCCCACATGCCACAACTAGAAGGACCCACAACTAAGAATATACAACTGTACAAGGGGGCTTTGGGGAGAAAAAGGAAATAAATAAAATCTTTAAAAAAAAAATACAGCATACTATATATATTGTGCATCTCGCTTTTCTTGTTGACACTCTCTCTCCGAGATGTATAGAGAACAGAGAGATTCTAACAGATACACAGTCGTTCATTGAGTGGATGTACCAAAATGTTTTTAGCTACTCCGTTATTGGGTGGACATTTGTTTTTCCAGTATTTTGCACATCTTACTCTAAAATTATGTGACCTTATGCATACTTTTTTCCAATGGTCTCCAGTCTTTTTTTTGGAATGGGATTGCCTATAAATACAAACATTACTAGCTTTGAATAGACTTTGCTGAGTAACTGTATTTAACGGCGCTTGTTCATATTTCAGGTTGCTCTTCTATTATTAGAAAAAGAAGTATTAGATAAGAATGACATGATTGAACTTTTGGGCCCCAGACCATTTGCGGAAAAATCCACCTATGAGGAATTTGTGGAAGGCACTGGCAGCTTGGATGAGGACACCTCGCTCCCAGAGGGCCTTAAGGACTGGAACAAAGAGCGGGAAAAGGAGAAGGAGGAGACCCCAGAAGAGAAAATGGCCAACCAGATCCGCGGAGGAAGGCCGTTTTAGCTTGTCCTGTTGTGATTTCAGTTTGCACATTATCTCAACTCTAGCTTTCTCAGAAGAATGAGAACACTGCTGAGTTGATCTTAACCAGCTGCTGACCCAGTGGAAATGGTGGAAAGAGGAGTACTTAATCCTCAGCCTCAGAAGTCGGGGTAGGGGTGGCAGGGTGACTGGCCCCGGGGAGAACATGTGCCCCCGCCTGGTCGGGCTCTCCGACAGTGACTGGGAGAGTGCGGACTGGCACCCCGTGCCGCTCCCCGTCCAGCATCAGTGGAGCCAGCTGACGTGTGTCAGGGATGATCTGTGAACACTTGCCAGTGTGCGAGAGGTGTATTGTTCTCTTTCCATCACCCGCTCTTCATGCCTCTTTCCCTTCAGAGTTTCCCTCTGCGGATGAGCTGTGAAATTAAACTGGAGTCCTGATAAGAGTATTTTCATTTGACTTAATATTTTGAAGATTAAATCCAGATCACATGTTGCTGTTTTAATGGAATGGTTTTCTACAGAGAGCTGTAACATATTTAAAAATATGAATGTATTATGTAAATATGGCTTCTTTAAATCAAAAATAAAGTATAAACCACTATACTTTTTTTCTCCTGAACACACAAAAGGTCACTGTTTATGCTTGAGGTACTTTCTTTTAGAAAACATAATGGAAAGGAATTAAACGTTCTTACTTTTTAGAGAGAAATTTTTCAAAATCTCAGTCTTGTTGGTTCTCACAAGAGGCTTGGTAACTTCTAGATTTGTATGTCCTGGAATGATGAACTCCGGATATGAAGTGTATTGATACCAAGTCAGTCAGTGCGAGAATCTGTGATAATGGCATCAGTTTACACCCTCACTAGGCCGGTCATGACCAGATGTTGGTCATACCGTCTGCGTCTGGAAGTTGATATGTAACCTTGGTGGGCCTGGCAGGCTGTCCTAAGCCATCCCCTGGATTTCCAAGAAGGGAACTGACACTAAGTTAGGGAGGTCCCTGCAGCCTAGATTTCCCAGGACATGTCTGAATCGTAACCTGTTACTGTTACTATTAGAAAAGTTATGTAGTGCGTGTGGTTCCAGAAATGCCGAAGTCTGCAGTGTAGCAAACTTAGGCCAACAGTTTTAACCAAAAGATGGCACGAGGAAGATGTACTAAGTCTTCGAATGCCGCTATCTGGACTTGCAAGCACCAAACATTTTTGTATTTTTAATATTTTTTGGCAGCCTCCTTTTATGTTATTCCGGCTTCCCTTGACCATTCTTGATGTATTTAAGTATGTTGTGGAAACAGTGATTTCTCACTTAAAGCAGAATCAGGTGGCATCTGTGGGGCAGCACTGGTCCTGTGGAGTGGGAGATGGCCTAGGCAGGCCATTCCATCCCAGGACCACTCTTTCTGGCAGGCCAGAGATGCCAAACTCCAGCTCTCCGGGCCACAGAAGCAGCTGTTTGGACTCCACTAACTCAGCATTACAGGAGCATGAGAGCCCTCTCAGCGCCTCTGCCCAGGGCCCTGCAGAAGGAACACGTTTACCGCCTCCTTTCCTCGCAGGATGTGTGTGGGAGGCGGCTGACCGAAGAATTAAGGCTGTAGGACCCACTTGGCCATCGGGGTGATGAGTGCTACTCTCCACACAAGCAGCAGACCCTGAGGAGACGCTCTATGCTCCACACCACTGCAGGGGGAGGTGCCAGCATGTGCTATTCCAGCGAGGCCTCCTGGGGGGAATAAAGTGGGTCGTGCCAAACGTGAGTCACATTTGAGTCAGTGAGAAAAGGGACAAAGCTGTGCGTGAGACTGTCGGTCAGATGGTAAGCCACATCTCCCCCTGCATTCTAATGAGGTAAGTACACTCAAGCCCTGGAGTCTTAGACAGCCGGCCAGGATGGCCCGGAATGGCTCCCACCGCCCTCAGCACGCCGCCTCATCTGTGCAGGGACAGTAAGATCCACACTCCGGAGTACTGGTGAGCCCTGTGGGGCCTTAACAGAGCCTGGCCCACAGCAGGTGCTTACGGCACTTGTCCTGTCTCTTCCAAGGGCCATTAAACCTAGCAACTTACTAGCTTAGATGTAGATGGTAAGAGAGTCATTTTTACCATAGTCTCACACAACAGCTCAGGTTTCTGCAAAAATGAGGTTGCTTCTTAGCTCAGTGCAAGTCATGCTGCCGTGTTTAGTGACTCACTTTCTGTATGTCCAAGGCTGAGACAGCACAGAATGCAGTCACTGGATGTGAGCCATGGCATCAGAGCACGGGTGCCGTCAGGTGGGCTGGGTTACACTGTGCAGGAACCCTAGATCTCAGTGGCTCCAAACCAGAGGTTGGATTCTCTCTCACTCCTTATCTGACAGAGGTCAGGGGTGGGGGGTCGGGGGGCTCTACTCAGCAGTTACTCAAGGACCTAGACGGATGGAGACGCTGGGTCACCTTGACAGGCATCAGGGTCCCCACGAGAGGGAGGCAGAACAGAGTCTAGCACTAGCATTTAAACACTTCCACCTGGAAGTGACACACCACTCACATTCTTTTGGCTAAAGCTAAGTGACACGTTCACAGCTAACTTCAAGAGGGCAGGGAGGAGAAAGAAGCCTGCAACACTGGTGAACAGCAGTGTCTGCCAATTACTAGTGAAAGGAGCCTGGTCACGTCCTGTGGGGCTTGACTTTACAAGAACTCTTACAGAAGTTGTGACTAGCTATGGAACCATACAGAGGACATAGAAAAGGGCCCTCTTCCTCCGTGCTGGGCCTGGCCACTGGCCCCGGGCTCCCAGTCCCAGTGCTCATGAAGGAAGCACAGTAGCTCAGAGCCGACGCTGTTGGGTCTCCCTCACCCGCCAAGAGCTTCATGGAAGCCTGAAGGTCGTTTTCTGTGGCTCCTCTGGCAAATGTCAGGACAGTTGTTAGGGAAGGCTGGGACCAAGCAGCCCAGGACACGACATGGGGATGAAAGATTCTACGGGGTGTCTGAGTGCTGGTTGCAAATGGGGACCACAGGCTTTTCCTTACGTGTGCACTGCTTTCACGCTCAGAATTCTGGCTATGGGACCACCCTAAAGCCTCCAACTGAAGACAAGCCCCAGCCTCTGAGTTCTTTTAGTGAGCTGCTGGGGCAGTCCACTCAGGAAGAGGAGAGACCCAAATAACCACTGTAAAAATGCAAAGTCACAAATCTATCACGTAACAGAGGCTGTAAGAGACAAAGGAGCAGTTTCAGTGTTTTATTATGAATAGACTGTTTCAAAGTTCAGTAATTGCATACTCAGTATAAGGCAGCACCGCACAGCTTCAGGCTTCCTCACAAAGGATGAAAAAACACTATGTGTGAACTTCCCTGCTAATTCTCAGACATAGTTGAACACAATAGAAGGTGAGGTTTATTTCTTTAGCTCTTTATTTCTGGCCCATTAGTTCTTTCAAGTCCTCCAGCAGAAAATCCCTGTAGGCTGATGTTCAGATCGGGCAGCACTGCCGCTTCTCTGCTATCTTACTGTACTTTGTTCCATATGACTGACAGTACAATGTTGCTGCATTTCCCAGGGGCCTACACCCACATATTTGGACCAGGGCACCACTGGTGGCACCGGAGTTAAAGATGGTCTGCATTGCGGTATCTGAGACAGGGGGCTCCTCTATTCATTGATCTCCTCTTCGTCGTCCTCAAAAGCTTCTTCACCATCATTGGCCGTAGCTTCTTGATACTGCTGGTATTCTGACACCAGGTCGTTCATGTTGCTCTCTGCTTCTGTGAACTCCATCTCATCCATGCCCTCCCCTGTAAACCAGTGCAGGAAGGCCTTCCGGCGGAACATGGCAGAAAACTGCTCCGAGATGCGCTTGAACAGCTCCTGGATGGCCGTGCTGTTGCCAATGAAGGTGGAGGCCATCTTGAGGCCCCGAGGAGGGATGTCACACACGGCCACTTTGACGTTGTTGGGGATCCACTCCACAAAGTAGCTGCTGTTCTTGTTCTGGATGGCCAGCATCTGCTCGTCCACCTCCTTCATAGACATGGGGCCCCGGAAGACAGTGGCCACGGTCAGGTAGCGCCCGTGTCTCGGATCACAGGCCGCCATCATGTTCTTGGCATCGAACATTTGCTGAGTCAGTTCTGGCACCGTGAGGGCCCGGTACTGCTGACTGCCTCGAGCTGTCAGGGGAGCAAAGCCAGGCATGAAGAAGTGGAGGCGGGGGAAAGGGACCATGTTCACTGCGAGCTTGCGGAGGTCGGCGTTGAGCTGGCCTGGGAAGCGCAGAGAGGTGGTGACCCCACTCATGGTGGCGGACACCAGGTGGTTTAGGTCCCCATAGGTTGGCGTGGTGAGCTTCAGGGTGCGGAAGCAGATGTCGTACAGGGCCTCGTTGTCGATGCAGTAGGTTTCATCTGTGTTCTCCACCAGCTGGTGGACTGACAGGGTGGCGTTGTAGGGCTCCACCACAGTGTCGGAGACCTTGGGGGAGGGCATGACACTGAAGGTGTTCATGATCCTGTCGGGATACTCCTCTCGGATTTTGCTGATGAGCAGAGTGCCCATGCCCGACCCCGTTCCTCCCCCGAGGGAGTGGGTGAGCTGGAAGCCCTGCAGGCAGTCACAGTGCTCACACTCCTTCCTCACCACGTCCAGCACCGAGTCCACCAGCTCGGCTCCTTCTGTGTAGTGCCCCTTCGCCCAGTTGTTCCCTGCGCCAGTTTGTCCTGGAATAAAGCCAAAGAGAGAAGCATGCAATTTAAATAGGGCGGGATGGGAGGGGACTGCTCATTATTATCAATACTTTTTAAATAGGATGGAACAGATGTGTTATGAAGTGATTAGACAATAGTGTTGGCCAATGTTAGGGGCGGGAAACAGGCACCCACCAGCATTGCTGCTGGGCTCATGAATTAGTGCAACCTCCTCAGACAAGTTAGACACCCATGAAATTTTAATATGTACATGTTTTGACCTGGTCATTCCATTCTTATTTTTAGATAGGTAATTCTTGCACATGGTAAAATTTAAAGGGAACAAAATTTTGTACACATTAAAAAACAAGTTACTTTCCCATCTCCTTTGAGCTTTCCCAATTTTGTACTAGGTACAAATATTTGCTTTTCAAAACAGTAATCCTTTTTCACGGTAATGGAGCCCCTCATTCATCATGGAGAATTACTGTTGCAAAGTTTTCTGAGCACCAACTATTTGTTTTGCACCTATAATGAAATGCTCGGCACAGCAAGTCATCCCTGCCCTCAAACTGCTTCCAGACCGGGGATGTAAGGAGCTAACATCCCTGAAAGATTTTTGTATTTTTATCCCAGGAGGTCAAGTAACTAGAAAGAGACCTTCTAGCTGGTCTACTTTCTGCACAATGGTACATTTTCCCCAACATGCTTATTTATATTTTACTTTATGGAAGAAACATAGAATCTGAAAGGCTGGCTCTTAAAACAAAATTAAAACCCTATTTTTCAGTTCATTTCATTATAAAATTGAAGATCTATCAGTAGAGAAGTCATATTTTTCAAGATGTAAAAATAATACCTGTGTGTGTATGAATGGACGCCCTCAACGAGAACTGGTAAAGAGGCCCGGGGGGAGCTTATAGTGGTTTTTACTTTCCTGGACACGCACATCTCTTGTACTCCACACACTGTTGCTTTGAAGCCCTGAAAATATTTTAAAACTCCACACCCCACATACATTTTTAAGTTGACATCTAATTTGTTTTCATAAATGAAAATAGTTGCAAATGATATTTTAATTTCTGGGATACTAGAAATACTCTTTTAAAAACAAAACTGTTACATCATTCTGTTAAATGTAGCCAACAGAGTCTATAAAAGTCAGAAATAAACCCTAAGTTGAAATTGACTGTTTTAAAATTCCTGTGATCACAAGGTGTTTAAAATGTCAATATAACCATAGTTCTTTAAAATGTGTTCATTTATCCAAGGGTGAATATTAAATATTGCCAGAATGAGACAGGGTTTGGCATCAACTTTGTTCCTCTTCTTTATTTTTACTTATATAAATAGGGAGAAATCTTGTCCACATAAATATGTAAATAAGAATGAGTCGTTTTCTAATAATCTCATTCAATTATTTGATCTTCTTCAGTTACATGCCAAAAATCAAAGCGATCTATCATCAAAAAGTATTTTTAATTATCTTTCAGCCAAAAACTCAATTTTGTGGAAAGGAGAATTGGAAGCAAGCAGACTTGCATCAATCATTCTTTTCTTCTGTTTCTGGAAGACACCAAAAAAGGCTTTACCAAGCCTTACCTAAGGCTAACTCACTTCAAGGCACTTTGTTGAATTCAATATACTTAGAAAGAACTGGGAAAACTGAAATTTTAATTCCAATACAACTTTTTAATGAAATGTTTTAAATATATTTTTGTCAAAATTTTTAGGTTGCAAGGGCCGCCCCATGGCCTAGTGGTTAAGTCCGCGTGCCCCGCTTTAGCGGCCCAGGGTTTCACTGGTTCGGATCCTGGGCACGGACATGGCACCACTCATCAGGCCATGCTGAGGTGGCGTCCCACACAGCAGAGCCAGAAGGACCTATGACTAGAATATGGAACTATGTACTGGGGGACTTTGGGGAGAAGAAGAAGAAAAATAAAAAAAAAAAAGATTGGCAACAGATGTTAGCTCTGGGCCAGTTTGAAAAAAAAAAAAATAGGCTGCAGATTTAGCTTATTCGGGTTATAAAAACTATTGGTCACATAATCTACCTGGCAAAGGCAGTTCTCATCAGAGCAATCCTCAAAATTGGACTTACTTTCTGTCAGAGAAACATGACTTTATTTTTCAATTCAAATCAATGTTAATATGCATTTCAAGGAATATCAGAAAAACCCCTGAGAACTAAATTCTGGAGCACACTGTAAGGTAAATTACAAAAGCAGTAAAATCAGAGGAAATGATGCAGAGACCTATTTAATAAATTATAAAAATGAGGCATTGCTATTTCTCATTATTCTAGTAATAAGGCAATGTAGTAAATAGTTAAAATGGTAAGTTATTTAGGAAGCAAAGAAGGTTATTAAAAGGTATTATAATCTTTAATACGTGGGTATATCAAATCTGGTTTTGAAACAAAGAACCATGTGTAAAAAATTTAAAAATAAATCCACTAGTACCCTTACCAAACTCTCCCTACGTAGTAAATGAGAGACCAGGTTGCGCTGCTGGAGAGGAGAGCGGGCAGGTGACCTGACGTGTCACGTGGACGCAGAAAACAAGAGGCGGCAGAGATGCCAAGGCCGCCGGTCCTCCCGTCGGGGCTAAGCACTGCTCTGCTGGCCTTGCACTGTACGGACCTCTCCCCGTTTATTCCAAAGAGGTTAACTTGACTTTTGGCTATACCTGGCTGGTGGCAACAACTCCCAACCACCAGGCAGAGCTCAGAGTCTCTGCTGCGGGTGGGCAGGCCCACGCCTGAAGCTGCGCACACCCATGGGGAAACTGAGCTGGGCACCAGGGTCACCACTGAGGCCGCCTCCTGAGCCCAGCCTCCTGCAACATCAGGTACGACGAGTAGATGGCAGACTCTCACACACTTTGGGGCAGGGACCCACTCACTGGAGGTTGGCTGACAGGCACCCCTGGATTCTGCTGTGTACTAGGCCCTAGTCTTGGGGGGAATGAGCGTTCTCTCAAATTCCTTTGAATCCTCCATAGCATTTATCAGGGCTAAGTACTGCGGGTGTTGAAAGAAAAATAACCGAAATTCTGTGATGCTTCAGGAAGTTTAAAACGGATTGACTATAAGTGACTTGTGTGACATACAAAGGGATGCTCTCTCCTCAAATATCTAAAGGAGGCCTACAAATCAGCAGGGAAAACAACAGCCTTTAGGAAAACAAGCAAAGGACACAAACAGTTCACAGAGAAGAAAATGCAAATAACTTAAATATTCTGGGGCCCGCCCAGTGGCGCAGCAGTTAAGTTTGTGCCCTCTGCTTCAGTGGCCAGGATTTTGCCAGTTCACTGCTTGGCAAGCCATGCTGAGGCAGGTGTCCCACATATAAAGTAGACGAAGATGGGCATGGATGTTAGCTCAGGGCCAGTCTTCCTCGGCAAAAAAGAAAATGATTGGCAGCAGATGTTAGCTCAGGGCTAATCTTTCTCAGGAAAAGTAATAATAATAACTTAAATATTTGACCTATTTCTCATAGATGAAATGCAAATTAAACAAGTAGATTCGATTTCTCCCCTAAGAAACTGACAGAGCTCAAAAGGTTTGAGCACACGGTGTTGACGAGAGTTTAGGGCAAGGCCCCTTCAAACATGAGCTGCTGGAGGCATGACGAGGACTGGCCTCTGTGGACAACAACTTAGCAAGATCTATCAAAATTAGTCCCTCAGACTCAGCAATTCTATGAATTCTCCTGCATATGTGCAAATGACAGACAGACAAATACTCACTGAGGAGCAGTTTGTAATAGTAAAGAAAAAAAGGACAATGCAAATATCTATGAACAGAGGACTGGTTAAATCAATAATCAATAATGGTATCTATGCAAAGGAAAACGATCGCCATCAACCCCAGTACTGAGATGGAAAGATTTTCAAAATATACTGCTACAGGGAAAAAACCCTGAAGAACTAAACGGTCTGTGTGGTTGGCTATCCTCACAGGTGTGTAATCGACATGCACGTATCAGCTGGTACGTGCACAGAATGTATCTGAAAGGATGCACCAGAACCCTTGAGAGCGGCGCCTCTGGGAAGGAGTTTGGGAGGGGGTGGCACCAGCTCAGGGTAGGGAGGAGATCCAATTTTCACCGTACACCCTTTGTTCCTTTTGAATCCTGGACCAAGTAAATGTTTCACCTGGCTAGCTAGCAAAATGAACACTGTTAACTGTATCAAAACATTTAAAAATGCATTTAGGGGGGCTGGCCCCGTGGCCGAGCGGTTAAGTTCGCGGGCTCCGCTGCAGGCGGCCCAGTGTTTCGTTGGTTCGAATCCTGGGCGCGGACATGGCACTGCTCATCAGACCACGCTGAGGCAGCGTCCCACATGCCACAACTAGAAGGACCCACATCGAAGAATATACAGCTATGTACCGGGGGGCTTTGGGGAGAAAAAGGAAAAAATAAAATCTAAATAAAAATGCATTTAGGAAATAAATTAGAGAAACATGCACTGAACTAATGACTATGGTTGTCTGAAGGACAGGACTGTGGGGTGTTCCGTTTCAACAATAGTATACACTGCTTATAAAATTTAAACAAACATGCACCTTATGACAATCAAGAGAAAATTAAAAGATGAAAACATACCTTTAAGGAAACATTTTTAAATGTCATCAATAAGTGGGGAATTACTAAAAGACAACGCACATACAGTGGAAAGGCGCTGTGACAGTCAAGGGGGATGTCCAAGTTATGTTACTCAACTCTCCCAAAAGCTGCAAAAAGGTATGCATGGCATGATCCTATTTTGCAAAACCAAAATCAACTGTGTGTGTATGCACGTGTGGACACGCGCATGTGTGCATGCCGACGAGTGCATGTGTACACAGAAAAAGTCCAGGCAGGACACAGCCCCATCGTCTACAGCACTTAGTTATCCCCAGGGAATGTAATCTCAGGGCCATCAGTAGAAGGGATGAGGGGCTTCCATTTTTACACCATATACTTGTGTATCATTTGAGAAAACGTGCAAACAGTTTTAACTTTTTCTTTTTTTTGAGAAGATTAGCCCTGAGCTAACTGTTGCCAATCCTCCTCTTTTTGCTGAGGAAGGCTGGCCCTGAGCTAACATCCATACCCACCTTCCTCCACTTTATATGTGGGACGCCTGCCACAGCATGGCTTGCCAAGCAGTGCCATGTCCCCACCCGGGATCCGAACTGGCGAACCCTGGGCCACTAAACTGGAACGTGTGAACTTAACTGCTGAGCCACCGGGCCAGCCCCAAGTTTTAACTTTCTAATGAAAACATTAAACACATTTAAATATTAAATATTGACGTTTCCTGTAGGGCAGAACTGCCCATCTGAAGCAGACCCCAGCTGGCCCCCGCACTGGTCTGTCTTAGCCCCACCTGACAAGTGAGCTCAGCCTCTCCCTCCTCCTGTCTTTGCCCCACTGAGCCTGTCAAAGGCACCAAAGCTATTGGCACAGCAGGACCAAGACTCTGTAGAGCGGGCCAGGGCTTGGCAGACGGCCCCTTCATGCTGGCAGCACACCAGAGGGCACTGGCCACTCTAGCACTCTCAGGTGGCCGTTTCCTTGTCTAGGAGATGACTGTGTTTTCTCTGACGAACAGAGAGATTCACTTTCTTCCCACCCAGTGGGGTCACACAGTGAAACCTGGCTGGCCACCCTCTCTTATCCAGCTCGAAATGGTCACTGTCCTTCCTATGTCCCCACTAACTCCTGTCCATCCCCTCCCCACCCAACCCTGCAGGCAGCAGCCTGGCCAGACTACACGGGAGGCCTTGGGAAGAACAAACTCCGGGCTAGCCTCATAGCTGGAGCTCAACGTAGAGCTCAACCTTTACAAAGGAAGGACTGTGAGTCCAATGGTCAAAAAGAGCCTAGCAATTATTTCATTAAAATGGAGTAGAAACCAACAACGGAAAATAAGTAGGTGGCTTTAGGCAGATCCAAGCCACAGCAAATCAAGTTCACTCTAGAGCTAAGTCTACAGCGACTCAACTTGACTCAACTTGACTCTCCTCCAGCTCACACCACTCACTTGGCTTCCTCAATATTTACAGCATGATTAGCCATGAAGTTGTCTCTGCTCTCGACAAAAGGAGGAAGCCTGTGACTTCTGAAAATATTTTGCTCCTGTCTCATAGCAACAGTTAAATATTTGGGGGTCATGAGTTGAACATCTTCTGTAAGGAGATGTTGTGACATTAATCAGAGGCTCCAGATTCTGGAACACAAGGCTGTAGTCTCTAAGCTTTGGCAGGCAGGCTGCAGCGCATCCCCCGGCTTTCCTCAGAGTCCACCCTCTGCTTTGCCTGCAGCTCACACTGGGTCATGGATTAAGCCTTAAGGCTGCGTATGTGCTTCCTGACCCCTCTTCTAGCCCTGAACGTCAAAGAAAAAGTTACAGGTGCAGAAGGAGGCTTAAAGGAAAGTTATCTTTCTGCTGTTTCATTTTCTCCCACAAAACTCTCTCCCACTATGCAATAGGCATGACTGCTATGCAACCAGCAATTTGTTAAGAAAAAGATTTTTTTTAACTATATCCATGTTCAAAACTCAAATGCAGAAAACTTTCTCTGGTTTATTTTAATTTACTAACTCTGAAACAATGAGCTATAAAGCCAACGGAGGGTGAACCATCTCCCACTCGTGGACAGTCCTGCCTCTTCTATTTACCGAACTTAAACCAGATGACTTAGAAACGAACAACATAGGATGTTTATGCATTCTGGACACTCCTCCATTCCACATAACAGACGTGTTATCCGAACGAAATAAGCACGTTCATTTAAACAATTCACAATTCTTAATTAAAAAGTGTCAATTTTTAAAAATTACTATTAAATACAGCTATCTCCCATCAGTAGAATCTGCTAAAAATTTTAAATACTTTGAATCAAAACAGGGATGCATGTTGTAAGAAAAAAGCAAAGATGTAATAAGCAATCCTGGAGACAGTTTAAATGCCTAGTGTCATTTCTAACATTTTGGAGGTTGATAAGGACGACAAATTAGATAAACAGGCACTATAGGTCTGTCTTAATTTGTTTTTAATATTTTTTATCCCATTTATCAATAGCTAGAAAGACAAGGCCAGACCTTTCTCACACTTTCTTAGTTTTCAGTTCCAATAAATTAAACCAAAGAAAACGTCCACAATTGCTGAAGCCGCTGCTCAGAGACTCTAGCCTACCATGACTTCAATTGCTTGTGATGCTCCAATCTCATGAAAATCAGTTCATGGAGTCAACTCTCTTTCAAACCTCAACAGGGCCTATCTGCACAGGAGGGATGGCCAAGGGTGAAGCCCGAGTCCTGAGCAGACAGCTGGGCTGAGTGAGCAAGTGAGGCAGAGAAGGCACCTGGCCTCCAGCGTCCTATTTGAAACCTCCAGAAAGTGGATAAACAAGTGCCATTGCCTCATCCAAGACACGTTTCTTATGACAGATTTAAAGCACATAAAAGGATATGAAGAATAATTTTTGTTTTGTAAGGAAGACTAGCCCTGAGCTGACATCTGTGCCCTTCTTCCTCTATTTCATATGTGGGACGCCTGCCACAGCAATGGCTTGCCAAGCAGTGCATAGGTCCGCACCCAGGATCCGAACCAGCCAACCCCGGGCCGCCAAAGCAGAATGTGCGAACTCAACCCATGCCACTGGGCCAGCCCCATGAGGAATAATTTAATGAATAGCTACATCCCTACTACCCACTATAAGAAATAAAACATACCAATGTTACATGAAGCCCAATATAACAAATATAAGTTTGAACATCTTAAATTGAAACAATGTAGAACTGGATAATTTTTTTCTATGTCCTCTCAAAAAGCAGCAAAAGTCGCGTGTGTGTGTGTGTGTGTGTGTGTGTGTGTGTGTGTGTGTGTTTCAGGTAACCAACCTTCCTCATAGGATCAAGGGTCACTGACTCAAATTTTAATATGGTGTCTGCAGGTTTCTCTATGTACGAGTCCTGTTTATAGGTGTGTGCAAGTTTTTTTCTTATACAAGACCCAAATTCAGAATTGTTCTGACATTTTCTATGAAGCAGTTCTTAAAGCACTGTCAATTATACTCTCCAAGTACCTCACAGAATGAGCATTTGGTTGATAGATTTCTTTCAAAGTTTACATTGAGGCAAAAGCACAGCAGAAATTACGCTCTCAAACATTGCTGGTGGCACTAACCCGACCGGAAAGAGTATGGCAAATGTATGGAGGCCAAAAAGAAAGAAACAAAGGGTGAAATATATGAAAGTATACTATGATGAGCATAGGAAATAATTTTCTTTTACTCTAGTTTTTAATTTTTAATAATGTGGTTATATATTAGTTTTTGTTGAAGTGAAAACTAAAAATAAATAAATACAAATAATTTAGAACAGAGGGGACCTCCCTTTTTAAAAGGGTGGTATATTCTCTTTTATGAGATGATGACAACCATGTCCCTTACCTTGCTTCCTTTTCTGAATTTAGTTGCCAGAAACCCAGAGCCACAACTGAACTCATGCTCCCTGTTAACTTTGTTTTAAACTGCCACGTTTTACGGCTATCTTTACTGTACGTTGTCTCGTATCCTTTTAGAAGCAGGAAAGATATGTATTTTACATAAATAAAACGACGATATTTTTATATATATAAACACATATTCACTTCTAATGTGCACCTGCCTCAGGAAGGACATCCACAAAGTCAGCAACAGGACCTGGCCTCCGGGGGGAGCTGGGCGGACAGTTAAGGCAGGGACTAGTTTTCCGCTGTATAACATTCACTATTTTTTGAATTTCATATCATGTACATATACGTATTGTCTATCAAAAAAGAGTACATTTTTCTTAATAATGAAATATATTAATTTTGTTTGGTAAAATTTACTTAGACCTAGGTAATTCAGGTTCAAGCAACCTTAGCTATCCTCTCAGATTCTTACCAGAAATTCATCGAACCTTCAAGGGAAGAAACTGTGAGCAGATCTCTACGTGGAGGTGCATTTTTATGGAGGTGGGAGAGACAGGGCCGTTGCTTCCCTCAGATTCTTACAGGGGCCTGGACCCCAAGACGCTCGGGAGCCTTTCGGGCTACAGACTGAAAAGCTGAAGGAGCCCGGAGAAGGGAACTGATACAGCAGAGCTGGCAGAGCTGAAACGAGCTGCCTGGTTTCCCTTCTCCTGAGTCTCCTGATCTCCTTTACCTGCCTCACAGCGCTCTCTCTTCTTGGCTACACTGACTCAGGAACCCAGCAAGGCAGTGCAGAAACAGTCTACAGCTGCTAAGAGCCTATACCCACTCAGTAAGAGAAAGCGAAAGAGAGTGTTGATCTGTATAAAGAAAGCGGGGGGAAGTCATCCTTTTGCTCTCCTCAGAACAGAGAATTTTAATGTTATCCAGAGTGCTGAGAGCAGTCGACGGCAATGACAAGGACTGACACCAGCTGCTGGGAAGGGCAAGGGGACCCAGAGTTCTCAGACACCACCGGAAGGCGTGCAAAGGGGCTGAGCTCTTTTAGAGATGAATGTGCAGGATCCATGGTGAATGTGCAAGCATCTTTGTGGAACAGACTCCTAGCACTGAAACTGTTGGATCAAATTTCTTGATTTCCTGAATCTCTTAGGTTGTTCTCTGAACAAAGTTAAAAAGTATTATTTCCCCAAACACCTTCACCAACACTAGCTGTTAGCAGTTTTTAAAATACTGGCCAATCTGATGGGAGAAAAAAATTATCTTGTTTTAATTAACTCCCCCTCATTCCCAATTACTAGTAAATTTTGTCCCTAGGTATCTACAATTTTATTGCTATTGTGAATAGAATATTTTCCCATTATATTTTATAATTGACTATTGCCTTTAAGGTGATCCAGTTTGCCTAGGACTTTACCCGTTTCAACACTGAAAGTGCAGTGTCCTGGGAAACCCCCCGGTCCCAGGCAAATCTGGACAGTCGGTGACCCTAGAGCAGTAATGTCTGAGTATTTTGATCTTGTGTCTGGCTGCCTTACTGAGGTCTTATAAGTGCTCATCATTGTCCAGCTGACAGCCTATCTGAAAAATCCAAGAGAATTATTATATCTGCAAATAAAAATACTGTGTTTTTCTTTAAATGATTTCTATTTCTTTTCTTTCTCTGGTCTTTGTGCCCTGGCTAGAGCTTTCAGAACATGGAATAATAAAAGAGACAACAGACATCTTTTTCTTTCCAACTTTGCTGGGAATATTTCTAATGTTTCACCAGTGACATTGCTATGGATTTGGTAGATAATTCTTAGATAGTTCTTTATTCTTAAATAAAGGAAGTTGCTAGCTTAAACAGAAGTTTTTTTGTCTTCTACAAATCAGGAACACATACTAAATTCTAGCAAATATCTTGCGGCATCTATTAAGATGTCTCTTAATCTATCAGCTGACTTCTTAATGTCCAACCATCCTTGCATTCCTAGGATGTTGTTGCTAACATTCATCAAACACTGACCATGTATAACGTATTCTAAATATTTAAATAACCGAGAATTTTCTGTTACCCTCAAAGAAACCATCTCTACCTGGTGCCTTTTGGGGAAGAGGTTGGAATGTAAAATTTTGATATATTCCATTTCTAAATCACAGTGCCTTTAAGCCAGGAATCAGCCTTAAGAGTCTCTTATTTCCTTGTTGAATGATTGAGGTATCCCTATTGATAAATATTTTTTTCCCTCTAGGAACATTTCTTTCTTTCTTTCTCTTTCGTAAGGAAGATTCGCCCTGAGCCAACATCCATTGCCAATCTTCCTCTTGAGGAAGATTAGCCCTGAAAGCTAACATCTGTGACAATCTTTCTCTATTGTTTGTATGTGGGATGCCTCCACAGCATGGCTAATGAGTGGCGTAGGTCTGTACCCAGGATCTGAACCTGAGAAGCTAAAGCGGAATGTGCAGAACTTTAACCACTCGGCCACAGGGCTGGCCCCTAGGCACATTTCTTAATAGTTACACTGGTCATTTTTGAGAAATAACATAAATGAACATGTGGTATCTCACATTAAAATACAATTGTCAGATGGAAAACTTTTAAATCTGCCACACATCCTGTAAACTCTACTTTGGCTCTTAAGATACAAATGGCTGTGAAGGGACATGTGCTTGCCTAGTGGCTTTTCACTTTCTCTCTTCATTCCCCTAATTTGGCAGACTATATTAAGGCCTTGAGCACTGCTGTCCGACAGAACTTTCTGCAATGATGGAGCTGTTGTTATTTACACTGTCTAATATGGTAGCCACTAGCCACATTTAGCTATTGAGCACTTGAAATGTGGCTAGTACAACTGAGGAAGGGAATTAATTTTATTTAATTTTAATTAACTTAAATTTAAAGAGCCGCATGTGGCTAGTGGCTACCACTTTGGGCAGCAGGGTCTAGAGCTGTCTTTGCTTGGGGCCCATTATGGTCTCCAGCAACACAGGTCTAGTTCAGAAAGGTAAAGAATGCAAATGTCCCCATTGGTGGACTATAAAACTATTGGTAATTTAGGTTTTCTGATGTAAGAAAAAGGGCACCACAGAGCCTAGTCCTGGTCTATCTGAAATATCAAAGGTGACAAAACCCTTGAACAAGTCATTATCAGAAGTTTTGCCCATCCCATTGGTTGTATGGGTTGTCAGAGCGATGGGGAAGGGTTGATACCTAGCGGTCTCAAACTCTTTGTGAATGTTCATCCTGCTGGGTCACCTTTATAACAGGTCATTGCCTGATTCCACTACAAGGTAATAAATTCATGTACCAACAAAATCTTCCAAGATTCTGTCTCCTCTGGTATACTTTGAAGTAAGCTTGACTCTAAAAACCTTAGCGACAGGGTGATGAAAGCTGGTAACACTAATGGTGCCACTTTATTTAATTCTACATAATTTTCTTCGAGAGTTTGCAAAGGGACAGGTGCTATTATCATTTTTTTAGGTGGAAGAAAGGAGGGGAGGATTTGCCCAATTCTGATGAAACAAAACTCACAAGGTGCCAGCCTTTAGAAAGAAAAAACTATCTATAGATAGTGAAAAAGAAATATGGGTATAAACACACTGAAGTTAAAAGATGAGCAATATAGCAACAAAAAACAAATGATTATCATATTATGATTATTTATGAGAGAGAGAAAAGTTAATACCTAAATAATTCTTTTAAATCAAGAACTATCAGTATCAGTATTTCATTTAGAGATACAGAGATTACCTGCCTAGAGAAAAAGTCAAGACTTAAAAGAGGTGCCCTGTGATGAGGCTGGGGACTGTTGATTTCCATTTAAGCTTTTCAATGCCATGTGATGCTTTTAATCTTGCACATAAATTAGTTAGATGTTTAAAAAAAAAAAAAATTGGAAGAAGAAAGTAGGAAAGATGGAACCTACCAAAGATGAAGTTGTCAGGCCGGAAGAGCTGCCCGAAAGGCCCAGACCGCACACTGTCCATGGTGCCGGGCTCCAAGTCCACCAGGGCGGCCCTCGGCACATATTTCTGAGCTGGAAGAGAACAAAGCCACCCACAAGGGTCACTTTCTGGTTTCTAGAGTAATGGACTTCCCCATAGCAAGCCCACCAGCACAGATGCCTGGAATGTATGAAGCAGGGCTTCTTCAGAGAGAGCACCTGGCTTTCTCAGAACCACCGAATCTTTGCACTAGGCGGGGCCTCGGAGAACACAATCCCACCCTTGAATTGTTCAGGCGAGGAAACCAGCCCAGGCATGAATGGGTGGAGGAAGTTCCAGGATTAAACAGGATAAGAAATCAGGTCTCCTGACTTCCTGCCCACTGTATTTTCCAGTTCACCCTGATACCTCTTTCCTGTTGGCAAGTTTTACTTTTTTAGCTCCATGGAAATAAACTGTATTTGTTGCAGCAAATTGCAGTGTTGCTGTGACAGTCTTTCTGCTTTTCAGCACCTCTTTCCTGCACACACATACATGAACCCAAGCTACAGTTTGAGCACCTCGTCACTGGTACCACTCCATGGACAGTCTCCCGGGAGAAACTCACATTTATGAATGAGTGTTGCTGTATAGCATTTTCATTTGCAAGCACACTTTGCCATTTGGGCAAGAAATTGTTCCCAGTGAGGATGGGGTTAATAAGACTGCACCCAGGAACTGTTCCACAACTCCTGACCTACTGTGCACACACCCAGATTGAAGAAAGGATATAACCAAGCTGGACCTAAGGGTTAACAGGAAGTGCAATGTACACTAAAATTTTTCTTAACGCTATCTAGAAATTTCACCTCTGTGCCCTGCTATTCCAGACCTTTTGTCATTGCTGCTTAATGAATAAAACCCAGTGATTTATGTAACCCGCTCTTCCCAGCTTCTGTGTGGACAAGCAGCAAATGACTCCAAAAACTGAGAGTGATCATCTCTGGGGATATATGTCATGTGTGTGGAAGGGCAGCTAATTTTCTGGGTGTTCTTTCAATATCTTCGTTATTTCTTGTTTTCTGAAGGGCATGTATCACTTTTATAACAAAAAATAGTTGCAGAAATAATGCATACATGTAGCCACAATACGTATGTAGATATTCAGGTCAGGAGTGATACTGTTTCCAAACTTGGAGAAACCACAGCCTGGAATTTTTACTAAACTCCACCAGTTACCCTGAATTGTCTGCAGTTTCAGCTTCCAGGGAGCATGAAGTTTTTTAGAAGGTCTGCAAAGGGCCAGAAAAGTCATTTAAGGGAGTTTTTTTCAAATTTTTTTGCCAAGAATCTCCATTAATACATTTTAAACAGGGGCGGGGAGGGGGGAGGCCGGACACGACCGACTAAGTTGATTTCACAGCACTAACGGGTTGTCTGGTTCAAGAGCTCAGACCCGCGGGATAGGCCGAATGCCGTGATTTGAAATAAACTGACGGCAGATTTCCCGCCCCAGGCAGAACAAGGCAGGAGCCCGGCGTGCTGCTACATCCGGAGAACTCTCCCCACCGCGAGCTGTCCTCACGTGAGGGCGGCACCCCAGCGCCAACGCCGGGTCTGGGCGGGGAAGACCGGGAGAAGGCTGCGGTCCCGAAAGGGGATGACCAGGGTCCGGGCGGGGATGGTCGGAGGCCGGGAGGCGGATGGCCGGGGTCCGGCGGAAGGGGGGGAGCGGGCCGAGCTACTCACACGATGACTCATTGTAGTAGACGTTGATTCTCTCGAGCTGCAGCGCCGAGTCACCCACGTAGCCTCCGGCCGGGTCGATCCCGTGTTCATCGCTGATCACTTCCCAGAACTTCGGAAGGGCGAGGCGGGGAACAGACGGTCAGAGCCCGGGGCCCAGGGCGCCCCCGCCCGCACCTCCCCCAGGGCCGCCCGGGCGGGGCGGGGGCGCGGGGCCGCGGCGGCCGAATTCCAGACGCGCCTGAGCAGCCGGCCGCCGCTCCCAGGGGGTGGGGAGGGGGCGAGGGCCAGGGGTCCCGGCTGAGACGCCCCCTCCTCGGCCGCCACTCCTCGGGCACTTCCCGGGTGCGGCGCGGGGCAGACGTGCTCCGAGGACCGAGGGGCACTGGGCGGTGCGCCCGAGCCGTCCGCCCGCACCGAGGGCCAGCTCCGACCCCCGGCCTGCAAGCCGCCCCCCGCAGGGGAGTCCCGCGCCCGCCCACCTTGGTGCCGATCTGGTTCCCGCACTGGCCCGCCTGGATGTGCACGATCTCCCTCATGGCGGGCGCCGGCTCTGCGCTCACGGCTCTCGTTCTGCGGACGGCGGCGAAGACTGCGGGCCGGCGGGCGGCGCGTTTGGGGACCGACCCCACGCCCGCCCTCCCCCGGGCACCCGACCAATGGCGGCGGGCCTCCCCTGCCCGGCCGCGCCCTGCGCCTCCGCCGCGCGCCTCCCTCCGCGCCCCCTCCTCCCCAGCCGCCCCGCCCCGCTCGCCCACCCCGGGCTGTCCCGCGCCGGGTCCCGGGAGGGAGGACAGGTGCTGCCGGGCGGGAAAGCGAGACTGAGGACCCCTCGGGCTCTAGCATCGAGGGGCTGTGCTGTAGACCGTCCCCTGCTGAGCCCACAGGGGCAGCCGCCGTCCCACACGGGGCCACCTGGGTGGGTTCCGGGACCGCCCGGCGGACTCAAATTCAGCGGGTAGAAGGGCTTTGGGACTCAAAAGTCGAGTTTTTCGGGGTGACCCCTTCGCCCTCCCGCCCACTTAACCCCGGGTTTACGTTCTTGTGTCCTCGCCCTCCCGCATCTCCGGTCCCGCAGCGCGGGTGCCGTTCCGTTCTGACGACCCCGGACCTTTTGTAAAGGGGTTTAGTGAAAGTGAACACAGGCATGGCTGGATCTGAAAATGGGCACTCCCTGCACCGTGGTCTACGCAGCTTCTCCACCGGGAGCCAGCGATGAAAAGCGCCTTGGCCCCGGGAGGGCGCAGAGGGCTGGGCTCCTAGGTCGGGGACTCCCTTTGCTGGTCGAGGGGAGGTGTGGATGTAGGTGTTCTTTGCTGGGGTAGGTGCGATGCTGGAGGGGACTAGAAGGAAGGTTTAATCATACAGAGCTCATCTTCTCTCCTCAGGGGCAGGGGCCACCTGCCACGAAACACAGACGGAGGCCCTGCAGAAGGAACTAAGTCCACCCTGGGGACCTGGAAACAATTCTGTTATGCAAAGCATGGCTCCATACTTATTTTGTAAAATGGTTCCCAAATGTCTCTCTGCAGCTCTGACCTCTTTTTGAACCCCAACCTCCCATTTCCCAGCTCCTCCTGGGAACCTGGTCCCCTCAGCCCCTCCAGGTGGTAAACAAAGTCCTCACTTGTTAGCTGATGGGCATTCGGGCCCCCTACCCTCTCTGCTCAGCTGCCCTCACTCCTGGCCAGGGACTGCTTTCCTCACACAGCCTGGGCCCTGCTGCGGCCAGCCTTCCCACAGGCGTGCCCCTCCCCCCATTCCACTCCTAGGGCAACTGCGCTGGCTAGGCTCACTCGCACCTGTACTCTTGCAGCAAATGCCTAATGCAGGCCAGGTGTAAATCAAGGGTGCTTCTGGGCGTGAATTAGGTCCTCAGGGAACAATAGCCCCTCTCCCAGGCTGGTCTTGTTGGGGGAAGGAATGACCACTGCATGGTGAGTCAGGGTGACTGGGATCTCAATTCCAGGCCTGTTTCCAATTAGCTCTGTGTGAACTCCCTTGGATTCTCAGGCCTTCAGTTTACTCATCTGTAAAATAAAAGGCTTGCCCTCGGGGCCCTGGTTCTGCGGGGGCCCCTTGGGTCTGAATGTGCATCCACCAAAGACTTTTGCAAGAGTTTCCTCAAGTGAACACTTTAGGTAGGGAGCTTCTGGAAACCCCGGGCTGCTTCCCCTCCCAGGCCAATGGAAATGCTGCACAATGAGGAAGCAACTATGTTCTGTAATTTGCACCAGCAGTTTCTTTTTAGAGATGTTAAAGCTTTGGGAAAATCCTAATGTGTATGTGTGTGGTTAGAAAGAGGTAGAGAACTTTTTCAGAAAATTTCTTTTGGAGTTTTTCAAATGTTTCTAATTTTAGGGATTAATTTCTTGAAACTTTGGATCCCTGCCCCTATCCCCTTGCACTCCCCTGCAATGCTGCTTCTCTGCCTTCTTGTAGGTCCCCACATCTCTCTTTACACACGGGACACTACCAGGGAGGCAGGTGAGGGGACCACAGCCTCACCTCTGCTCCCCATCGACTCTGAGCCTGAGATGACCCAGCCAAGCTCTTCTGAGTGTTCAGCACTCTAATGTTGCCATTGCTCAATTTAGTTATTGACTCCAAGGAAATGTTCCCTTTTTTTTTTAGGAAGATTAGCCCTGAGCTAACATCTGCTGCCAATCCTCCTCTTTTTGCTGAGGAAGACTGGCCCTGAGCTGACATCCATACCCATCTTCCTCTACTTTACAGGTGGGACGCCTGCCACAGGATGGCTTGCCAAGCGGTTCGTAAGTCTGCACCCGGGATCAGAACCGGCCAACTCAGGGCTGCCAAAGCAGAGCATGGGAACTTAACCACTGCACCACTGGGCCGGCCCTGGAAACGCTCCCTTTAAGCATCTGCTGATGCTGAGTCTAGTGCAGGGGCCAGGCAAGTGGAGGGCGTATGGTTCCTAAAAGAGCCTTTCTTCAGCTCAAGTCACTCAGTCCCTGTGGAATCAAGTCGCTAAGTAGTTTAAAGAAAAGTGTCTCCTTTAGAAGCTTCAGTAGTTTGCTGAAATAGCCACCTTTTCAATGCCAGTTCTTGGGTGGAAATTTGAGTCCCAGGTATTTGATGGAAACAGAAAGGAGGTGTCAGTGTGGCTTCAGGGACACCACTGTTATCTGGATTTGATGGGGGGAAAGTTGATTTATTGGCGTTTCTAATGGACACTCCCTTTGACACGCACCCCAGCCTAGCATCCTCACCATGAGGGGAGGAGGTAACTAAGGTGATTAAGGCTCATGGCTGGATGCTTTTGTACAGAACTTAGGAAATCATCACATCAACCCTCCAGGGCAGGTGCTATTGCCGATGAGGAAATGGAGGCTCAGAGCAGCCATCACCTTGCTGGCAAGTGGGGGTGAAAGGATTCCACCATGAGTCTGAGGTGGGTCCCTAATATTGACGGGGCCGGAGCAAGCATACACATATGTCTAAAGTTATAGAAATTACAAATGAAGCTTACACAAGTCATGGAGAGGGCATTCTGTCCTCCCACCTTAAAGACAGACAGTCATCCCTCGATATCGGGATTGTTTCCAGGACCCCCTTCAGATACCAAAATCCGTGGATGCTAAAGTCCCTTATATAAAACGGTGTGGTATTTGCGTGTAACCTAGGCACATCCTCCCATATGCTTGAAATCATCTCTAGATTACTTATAATACATAATACAATGTAAATGCTGTGCAAATATATTTGTTTAGGGAATAATGACGAGAAAAAAGTTCTACATGTTCAGTACAGACACAACCATGGGAGGCCTTTCCATCCAGGATTGGTTGAATCCGCGGGTGCAGAACCTGTGGACGTGGAGGGCTGACCACACCTTTGTACCTGGAAAGCCAGGTCCAGCGTAGGATTCCCAGACTCCTTGGGGATTTGCATCAGGAGTGGCGGTGAGAGGAGGGCTGGCCACCAGCCTCCAGCCCCAGCATCAGCTCGCCTCCCTTTCTTCTCGCCTCCAACTTCGTCTCACCTGGGAAGGATCTCCCAGGCATGCCTGTGGACACCCCAGTGCTCAGCCCAATCTTGTCCTCCCTCGCCCTTACAGAGCCGTCCCTGGGCCACCCGTTGGTGCACATCAGTGTCGCAGTCACCTGTGAGAGGAGGGGGCCCTGGAAGCAGGTTCCAGGATGTTTGGGCAGGGAGTCCTGAGGTCCTGGGTGCTGAAGCAGGGGAGTGGACCCCTAGTGGGGACATCCCAGCAGCCCTTTGGGAGGGATGCAGCCCACAAGCAGGGTCCTCTTGTCTGAGTCTGAGGGGATAATGGAGTTCTCAGTCCATGGCCTTGATACTCTCACGCCCTCCCGTCTGCTTGCTGTCTGGCCCCCGAGCCCTCCGTCTTCTCCTGCGCCTTTGATCACATTTCCCTTCTCCTCCACTGCCTTCTTCTGTTTCCTCCACAGTCAGTCATCTGCAGCAAGGACTCCGGGGTCACTGCCGAGGTCTGGACACTGGTGTTGAAAACCCCTCAGGACATAGGAGACAGGGATCACGTGCTTGCTCCTCCCGCCCCTTTTCTGTGTTGCTGTGACCAAAGAATCAGGGTCCCATCCTCTCCTCTCCAAATGCCAAGAAGCCCCCGGGGAAGGACCACAAGGGGCCATGTCAGGCTCTGAAACTGGGCTAGTGATGGCCACCCATGGTCTTATTTTCAAGTAAAACTCCAGATTTTGACAAAGGTAATGACATCGGACCATTGTGCTTTCATGTGATGTGACTCTTGGCAGATAGAGGATGGGTTCTTCAGAAGGGAATGACTATCCCACTGTCGGCGTGCCAGGAGGGCCAGTGCTGCCATGGGAATGGAGACTGGTGCTGTGGGAGGTGGGAGGGGTGTTCCTCTCTCTGGGCATTGCCACCTGGCCTTCAAGGACTGTGACAAACTGCGGCTCTCCTGTCACCAGGGTGAGCAGGCTCTGGCTGCACAGCCACAACCAAGGATGGAGGAGTCGCCACCAGCCGAAGCTCCAGGTTAACTCTCGGGTTAAGCTCCTTTGCCCTCCAGCACCTCCAGCACAGCATTGTCGAAGCTTTCTCTCTGGCAGGCCTCCGGCAAAGCGGAGCTAAGGTCCTGCTCCTCTGGCAAATGGGCGCCTGGGGCCAACGTCAGCGGTGCCTGGATGTAGCTGTGACCCCATTATACTCTCAGTCCCGTCCAGCTGACGGATCCTGGTCACACCTGGAAGAATCAAAGGTATACAGGTGGCCTGTAGACTGTTAGACGCTAGCCTGGGTTGAGCGCAGTCTAGGTAAGGATATTTTCTTGGGTTCTAATTCTTTTGAAAAATGATATTTCATATATAGTATTAAAGAAATATATTTGACCAACCAGAACAACATGCTCACAGGCCAGATGGACATGAGAGGAACACTTATCCAGGGGGCCCGGGAGCATCTGCACTGTGGTGGTGGGCTGCGCACAGTGCGCAGCGTGCTGGGAAACAGGGAAATGCAGGGCCAAGCGCCACCTGGTCGGACTACCATGGTCAGGGCCTGCCTCTGTCCCTCATGTGCTCTGTGACAGACCCATGCCTCACCTGTCTGCACTCACGCCCCCGATCTGTGACACAGGCTCACACAGCAGCTAATGTCTAGGGTGGTTGTAAGAATTAGACGAGATAACCCACACGCAGGCATGTTGTGAACTTGCTGTTTCTTCAGCCAGGCGGCCGTGCAGTGATCATGCAGACAGAAGGTGACCTTTCAGGGCTGCCCCTGACACCTGCAGGGCCCAGGGTAAGTGTACAGATGGAGGCCCATGTATCATAGGACTGTATTTAAAAGTTATCATGCAATATTTGCAATATGCTCTAATTTCCCACTTTGACAAATATGTACCTTTATGATGCTCTGAAGGCCAAGTTTGAACTTAGAATTTTCCAACATGATGCTCATAATTCTCTGCTGGAATGTGACAGAATTGGAGAGCAGGCCCCAGCCCTCGACCTGACCCTCTTATCTTTGTCCTTGCAGCTCCACTGTGCACATGGGGCCTTGTGTGTTCAGGGTGGACGTCTCACCTGCACCTCCAAGTGGTCCACCCTGCCCAAGATGGGGGTGGGGGTGGGGTTGGCGAGCACTGGGGGTGAGACCGCCGCAGGGAAGCAGGCCTGTTTGGGCCGCTAAGGGCGGGGCACCTAGACAAGACCTGGAACGCAGAGGCAAGTCCCCTCGGCCTTGCAGACGGCTCACTGTGTTGGGGAGATGCTAGAGGAGCCCAGCAGAGAGGCTCCTCTGGCCTGAATTCAGGGGCGACAGAGCTTCCAGGTGAGGGCTGGGCGGAAATGTGAGGAGCGCTGGCTCTGCCGTGGGGCCCCTGGGAGCTGGTGCCTCCCTACGTTTTCCTGGACTCCTCGCTTACCTCGCTGCTGGAGGTGGTGTCACCAAGTCAAAACTGTCAGTTAGGGGCTGGCTCCATGGCCGAGTGGTTAAGTTAGCGCGCTCCGCTGCGGCGGCCAGGGTTCGGATCCTGGGCGTGGACATGGCACCCCTCATCAGGCCACGTTGAGGCGGTGTCCCACATCCCACAACTAGAAGGACCTGCAACTAAGATATACAACTATGTACGGGGGTGGTTTGGGGAGATAAAGCAGGAAAAAAAAACCTGTCAATTTTCCACTTCTGGGGCTGAGAATCATGAGCATTTTTCATTTCAGATGTGACAAGGACTGTGAATATAATATGCTTTGAACTGTGACAGGCAGGTGGGCCACGGCAGCCACTTGGGACCCTGCACTCTAGTTATTGCTCTTGGAGGCATCATTTAATTTGTCTCCATGTTGATCATTTATTCTAGGGGGGTCTTAAAATTAAGATCACCTGGGAATTAAAATCTCCAACCACACCAGGGGGAGCTTCCAATTCTGTGGTGGGACGTCTCAGATGTGTGGACTTTGAGTAAGCTCGTAGGGGATTTCAAATGTGCACTCTTATTTAAGACCCATGGATTTATTTATTGTCTTTCATGAAGCACACATTTATTAAGTGTTGGCTCAATACCCCAAATTGTCCTTGGCTCTGACAATACAAAGATGACTGAGCCAGACTCTGCCAGAATAAGTGTCCCAGACAGGATGATAGCAGCAGGCACAGGACCTGGTGGGCATAAAGTTCTCGACTGAATTCCAAAGAGGGACAAGTCCTTCCCAGCAGAGAGAATATACGAACTGTTCTACTTTGACCAAGTATCGGGGGAGAGGTGGCTCCATACAAGTGGTAAGAATCGGGCCGGCCTGGTGGCGCAGCCGTTAAGTTCGCATGTTCTACTTCGGTTGGCCAGGGGTTTGCCGGTTCGGATCCCGGGTGCGGACATGGCACTGCTTGGCAAGCCATGCTGTGGCAGGCGTCCCACACATAAAGTGGAGGAAGATGGGCATGGATGTTAACTCGGGGTCAGCAAAAAGAGGAGGATTGGCAGATGTTAGCTCAGGGCTAATCTTCCTCAAAAAAACAAAATAAAATAAAAGTGGTAAGAATCAAGCAGCTAAAAATGTTAGCAAGTTCTGCAAACAACTTTCGTGAGCTAATGTGGCAGTTCAGAGTAAGTGGAAGCCCCAGACACAAGGCGATCCCACACTCCCCCTGCAGCTCATTTCCAGGGCCTCCATCAGGTGTCACCCGCCTCCCCAGATTCTTCTCTCAAATGAAGCAAAGACCTTAGGCTGAGGAGGGAATTGATTTAAGACCCACTAACAGGTGAGTAGCAGTTTGAAAAACACTGAGAAGGGTGATCTGACTCTGTGGTTGGATTTGGAGGGAGAGGAAAAGGGAGTGTGTTCAGGCTGGAGGCCCCCACTCCGGTTCGCTGCATTCCACAGCCTGCGAAATCCACGATCTCTGGCTGCCCGTGGCTCTCCCAACCACGGGCAAGAAGCACCCGGCTGGCCAGAAGGTCCCCTCTGCCTTATGGGGTGTCCTGGAGGATGCCCCTACCGGCCATTAGGTTATTAATTATTCCCATTTAAAAAATGAGTCTAGCCCTTCTAGGCTCAGAATTTCACAGGGCAGCAATCACTGCCGGTTTTACTGTAAGTTGCAAGAGGCTCTCTTCCGCAGAGGACAGCCCGGCCAGGGCGCCCGAGGGAGCTGCCGCCGCGGGTTGCCGTGGGGGTCCGTCCTGGGACGCGGAATCCCGAGGCCCCCGGGCCGGCAGGGTGCTTCCCCGCGTCTCACCGCTACCGTTTATTTCGGTCTTTCTGCATAAATCTAATTACAGAAGATCTGGAAAACTCCAAGAGTGTTAAGAATAAAGCTGCAAAGATTGTTCAGGATTAAAAAAAAAAAAAAGACGTCTGAGGAGAGGTGAAAAGCACCTTGGAGATGCAGCAGCCCAGTGCCAGCGTGAACCCTGAATGCATCCCAATTGTTGTTGTTGGGTTAATCTCTAACACGCATTTTGAGGACAGTTGGGGAAATTAAATGATATCTAGTTGATGCTATTTTTTAAAGTGTGATACTGATACTGGTTACACAGGAGAGCCATGCTGAACTGTCATGTGCACGCAGCTTGCTTTCAAATGCTTCATGAAAAAGGATGGGGGGGGGCTTGTGTAGAAAGAGAGAGGAAATGTATCAAAATGTTAACAGTAGATAAATGTCAACCGTTGGGAGTTCATTTTATTGTCGTATTATTCTTTCAACTTTCCTAGAGGTTTGAAAACTTCTCAAATAAGATGATGAGGGGGAGAGTGCACAATTTAGCCCAGCGAGTGGAGCGCACAGCAGCCTGGCAACAGCCTCCCGGTTCTGTAGGTAAAGAGCTGCCCCGAGGAGCGTGGTCATGGGCTTTCTCCCTTCACGTGGACAGAAAAGGAACGGATGAGTGCAGAGTGCCATGCGGCTGAGGGACAGTGGCTGGAAGGGAAGAGGAGGACTTCCCAAGGCTGGAGGTCTTGAAAAACAGGCTCAGTCTCTTTGATCCATGATGAGTCAAGTGTGGAGAGGGAGGAAAGGGGAGAATACCTATTCCTTCTGGAACTCTGAGGGGCCTCCGTGATGTTCACCTGGGCAGTAGGGAGCACAGCTCCTTGGGATCCAATTCAACCCCAACGTTAGCTGGACATCTATGATGTGCGAGGCACCAGGCTGGTCTGGGAGATAGTCGACTGCTGAGCTGCTGACCTACTGTGGGCAGATGAAGGACTGAAGGGCCAGAGCACTGAGGAGACTGGGCCCAGTTGTCTTGAGCAGCCCACCCCTCCCCAGCCCTGTGTCAGTGTTTGGGTTCATTTGGACAGTCGTGATGGTCGGGTGATGGGCACGCCCATCCACACTCCCCCTCAGGGCACTTTTGTGTAGCCTTAGGAACAAAAATAAAGATCTTGTTTTATATACCTTTCCTAGCCAAGGTCTGGGATGTGTGGTTAGAAAATATTTTTGTTTTTATGGAATTGCTAAACCCCTGGAGTGCCAGAGGAGGCCACATGGAGTGTGGCTCCTGCGGCCTGTTTTCTTCTACGTGGGAAGTGAGTCTGGACATAAACGGTGACGCTTAACCCTGCATCCTGGAAGTTCTAGGTTTAGATAAAATGTTTCCGAATTACCCAGTGAGTGAGGAAGACCACACGATCTTTAAATTCCCTCCCAGCTCTCACATCCTGTGACTAATCAGCAGCTGTCCTAACTTAAATCAGACAAAAACTAGTGGGTCTAAAAGGCAACCTGATTGTCCCATTTCATCTATTTCTAAGAAAGCAGTGAGCATATATCCACGAAGTACACAATGAAGAATAAACATTCATGTGTCGAGCTGAGTGTAGGAAATCAGGCTGATAACACAAATGACCGGACACCTCTCTGATGAACATGGAGCTGTTGCCGTGCTGTGCAGCAACGAGGCAAAAACGGGCAGCGTCTCGCACTTAACTGCAATCAAAAGGCTTTACCCAGCGCAGCCCAACTCTCTCCGTTTGTTAAATTTCCAGTCATAGAATCAACTCCAACACTGACCACTTTCTCTGATACCACACACAATATAATAGTCTTCAGCAGGTTCTAAAAGGAGGAGCTCTGAATAAGGCGACAGAACCTGCGGTCTAGTCCCCGATGAGCCCTTAACAAGTGTTTTGACTTCTGAGCCCCCGTGTCTTCCTCTGTAACACGATGGCGTTGCGTAGACCACATGTGAGGACCCTCGAGCCCGAACATCCAGAGCTTCCCCACCGCCCCGGCCACACTCTGACAGCAGGTGGGAACTTCCACCCCCACTCCCCTCACTCTGGCCCCTCATCTGGGAGACGCACAGCAGGGTGTGTGGGGCTGGGGGCTGAGACAGCAGCAGTCAGCCCTGGAGCTGTGGAGGAGGGGAGAGAAATGCTGGGATGGGGGTGGGGCAGAGGCCCAGAGGGGTGAGCCCTCAGCAGGGAGGCTGGACCATCCCTTGAGGTGACCTGGGTGGAGGGAAGGGGAAGGAGAGGAGCCTTCTCCTCGGGATTTCAAAAACCGGCTGAAGCAGGGCGACGTTCAGGACCAGCCTGGGCAGTTTAGATTATTTAAAATAGTCTTTATTTTATTTTTCTATTAAAAACTAAGAGGAATTTTGCAAGGTGAAAAGTTCTGGAGATCTGTCGCACAACAATGTGAATATACTGAACACTACTGAATTGTATACTTAAAAATGGTTAAGATGGTATATATTATGTTGTGTATTTTCTTCACCACGATTTAAAAAAAAGGGGTGGTGGCATAGTAGGCAAGTTTCACAAAAGTTGGAAAAGCCTGAAAAGTAACAAAAACAAAATCCAACCCCCCAAATACCATTACTTAATTAATTAATATTTTGACACATTTCCTGCCAGTCTTTTCTTCTACACTACTTTTCTTAAACTTAATTCGATTCGTGTTGCATGCGTGCTATAAAACAATGAACTTTGTAAACATAACTCCTTCATGTTAGTAGGATGCTTCATAAAAACCATTTTAATGGCTGCACAGCATTTCATGCGTATTCTAATTATTCCCTTATGTTTGGCCGTTTTGGTTGTTTCCTATCTTCCACTATTATCAATAATGCTTCAACAAACATCTCTGTGCATGAAATGTTAATTGAATTTAGAATTGAAGATTGGTTCCTATAAGTGGAATTAGAACCAGGTCAAATCTGATGACTAAAAGGATTTCGATGCATCTGTCAGTCCCCTCCTCCAGGCAGAGAATCAGTGCAGGAGAGAGCTTCGCACAACCTGAGGCTGAGAGCCACTTAGCGAGGAAGGAGATCCTCACCCACATTCTCCCTGATCTCTGGATGCCTGGCATTCTTTGAGGGGAGACAAACCCTTTGTCCCACCCTTAGCGAAGAAAGCCAGGACAAGCGCAGTTGGCAGGGGGCGTGATTTCTGGTTTGTGTGAATGAAGGTTTGAGACCCAGCCCTGATTAGGGGAAAAGGGATTAGAGAGGTGGAGGTGGCCTCTGGGTGTCCCAGGAAGTCACTGAGGAAGAGAAGGACACTCCCACCAGTTCTGCCCGGCGTCTGACCTGGAGCACTGCTCTGGTGTGATAGAAATGCCCTAATACAGCTCTATGCCCCACGGGGCCACTTAATCCACACCCCTCTTATAGGGACTGTCCTCGATGGTTCCATTTGCAGAGTGTTCTCTGTCCCTTTCTATGTGCCTTCCGCAGTGTCCTCTCCATGGGAATATTAGAGCACATCGCTCTCCCGCTAACAGGGGTGGCTGGGACTAGTGCCTCGTGGGGCTCTGAAGTCAGACAGAGCCGGTTCATTTCAGCTCTGCCATGTGGGGAAATGGGACTGTACCTCCACCCTCACAGGATTGTTGGGCAGGTTGTGTATTGGGTGTGTAAAGAGTCTTTTCTTTTGGTGTCTGGCACAAAGTGGGCACTCGACATGCTTGGCTCAGTGTATGAACCACATAAACGCACTGCTCAGTCCCAGAGTTGTAGAAGTTAGCTTTGTTTTGTTGAGGCCATTGGGCTGTAAAAAATTAAGTTTACATTAAGTAAAATAGAAATTGACCTAAGTGATTATGTGATTTGGAAGCTAGTTGCTTTGTGTGTGCGTGATAGAGAAATATATACTCAATCACCTTTATTTAAAGTGAAAAAAATTACCTAGTTGATATGACAATGTGTTCAGTTCTATCTTTTAGTCAGAAAAGAGAAGAGAGAGGACAGGAAGAGGAGAAAAGGGAAGAGACATACACAGAGAAGGGCAGACATGCTCACAGGAGGAATGAGAAATGTAGACAACACGGCCGCACATTTCCAGCCACGCATTTCCACAGAGGTATCTTCCCATGGGGGTGTCACCTCTGCCTGTCTCTCCGGGGACTCTCCCTCTGTGCTGTTGGACCTACCCACTGGCAGTCCCCGGGGGGTCAAAGCTCCAGGCTCAAGGCCACATCAGTCTGCTCTGTCTGGTTCTGTCATAGGATTCTATTTTGAGTCTTTAATGACAATTCATTGATTTACTCACTCTTTTTTTTTTTTTTTTGAGGAAGATTAGCCCTGAGCTAACATCTGCTGCCAATCCTCCTCTTTTTTGCTGAGGAAGACTGACCCTGAGCTAACATCCATGCCCATCTTCCTTTACTTTATATGCGGGACGCCTACCACAGCATTGCTTGTCAAGCAGCGCCATGTCCATACCCGGGATCCGAACCGGCGAACCCCGGGCCGCCAAATCGGAACGTGCGAACTTAACCGCTGTGCCACCGGGCCGGCTCCTATTCACTCTTCTTGAACAAATATCAAGTACTTACTATGTCCCAGACACTGTATTAGATACTGATTGTAATCCTCATGAAGTTCTGGTAACATTTGTGGCCTATAAAAAATAACAATTATAATAGTGTGGTGTGCTGGGAACAAATTATTCTTACTATTAAATGACTTGGAAAAAGTTTTTCATGTTAATATTAAGGAAGAAAGGTGATGGAAATGAATGAAGAAGGCTGTCCATAAGTCTGTGAGAGGGCAGGTACGGATGAAACACTGCTGAAGGAGGATTTCAACAGGACTGACTTGTCCAGGCAGAGCAGACTTCCCAGGAAAGCATGAAAACGACCGGCCGGCTGCCCAGGACCCAAAGGCTCCTTCTGCTAAGATGTGGGATCTGCCGTCAAGACTGGGAGGATCCAACAGTGGAGGCAACCACACAACTTCTAAGCTGGAGAGCAGAGAAGCCACTGATGCAAGCCAGCCTTGGGGCAAGGAGCGGACCTTGTGCGACACAGCTGAGCTGAGCCGTGCACAAAGTCCTGGGGAAGTGGGATTTCCTGGGACATCCTGAGACCTCGGCCTCCGCAGCCTGAGACTGACCAGCAGTTTCCAGCACCTTGTTCCTGATGAATCCAATGAGCGTTTGTATGCATGCCAGGGTACGTTTTTTGTGTGTGTGATAAAACCCTTACAGACCAGAACTTGTGTCCATTGATCAGTTATCTTTGTCTTTGCTTTCTGATGTCATCCATGAAAAAGATTTAATTTACTTTGTCTCTGCTCTGAAACTTGACCTTTGGTTCCAGTCATGGAACTTTGTTTGCCCGTGATTTGGACTCTGCCATGGGTCCTCTGGCCTGAGTCTCTTAGGTCTCTCCATGCCACCGAGCCTTCCTGGGAGCTGGAGCCTCTCCCTGTGCAGCCCCCACTTCCTGTTTCCTGTACTGCTCGGTCACCACCTCTGCCCATTGGTCCAACTTCCACTTTGTATCTTCTGCTTGGACCCGTGACAACACGCTCCATCTGCCTTTGGGACACTCGACCTCTGGAAGAGACCCTCAGGCCACTTCCTCACCGCTGCCTGGCACTTGCAGCTTGCCTGTCCCTGCCCCTGGACATCTCTGGGCCTTTTGGGACTTGTTCATCTTTTTTTCCAGCCCTTCCTATTGCCAGTTGGGCTGTTATGTAATGAAAGGTACCAGGAAAGATATTTAAAGCTATACTGCACTTTCACAACTAAAAGCACAAATGTGAATGTTCGTTTTTTTTTGCTACTTGTCCCTGTGGACTGGATTAAATTAAATCAATCTGCATCATCCCCACCCCCAGGCTGGAATGGTCTGATAAGCTCTTTTTCTGTTCCCAAGTTCCAGTGGGACATGACATCCCCATGCAGGTATGTTGGAAGTGAACGTACCGTTTGCCCCTGTATGTCTGCACCAACATTATCATGCCCACGGTCAGATTGTCCAGGTGCTCCAAATTTAGAAATCTTACCTCCTGGATTAGATTATAAAAGGTTAAGGTTAGAGACTAGATTTCCTGTATGTTGTCCATAATATTCAGCATATTACTTACCATGCAAATACACTTAGTCACCAATTGTGAATGAAGAAAATAGAATGGCAGAAAATTTACAGCACAAAAGGACTTTCTTTTTCTGAAAGGAGCGTCCAGAATATTATAATGGGAAAAAAAGAAAAATTTAATAATGCCTCCCTAAACAAAGAGGTTTTTACCAGGGTTTTCTCAGAGTTAAATATAAACTTGGAAGGCGTTTTTAAAATAGAGTCAGAATGGTCCACAACTAATTATGATCACCAGTTATTTGCCTGATTTCGTTTCCCAGTCATTCTCTGCTGCTCATGTTAGGACCTGAATTTTGTATCTAGTCGTAGTCTTGGCCCCAAATGCTCCATAGCGGGGGGGGCGTGGTAGGAAGGCCGGGCAGGGGGGCCGGCCCCGCCTTCCCGTTGACAAGCCCTGCAGCTTCAGTTCTCTGAGCGGCTGGGGTGGGGCAGGGGCTCCCTGCATAACAGGCTAGCTGGGAGAGCAGCGAGATGAGATAGCGCGTGTAAAGATGCCCGTAAGCCGTAAACTGCCAAACCAAAGTAATGTGAAATTCTTATTATTTCTTCTCTACAGTAAAACAAAGGCTATTTGGAGAGTTTAACTCAGTTCAGGATGAGCGCCCACTCCCCTCCCAGCTGTCCCAGCTGTTCTCAGGAATTCTGTGGTTGCCGCTCCCTCAGTTCTCAGCTGGCCCAGTGATTCAGAAAACATCCCTCCCCACCCGCCCTAACAGCTCATCCTCCAATTCTTTAGCCCTTCCCTAACTAAAGTGTCTCTGTGACTAACTTCCAGATATGTGCTGTATGGCTCACTCGTTTAGTAGGAGAAATAGAGCCACCTGTGCTGAGTGTGCACAGCGCCCAGGAAGGGAGCCTGATGCTCCCAGTGAGGTCTGATGACCGTCCTCTCCACAAAAGGCATTGTTCATGCTTTCACAGATGAGGAAACCAGATCTGAGAGAGGCCAAGTAACTGGTCCTGGCCACACGTTTACACTCTAGCTGCTTGTTTTTTATGTTTTTATTTTATTGTGTTGTGGTGAGAACACGTAACATGAGAGCTCCCCTCCTAACAAAGCGTACTCTATATTATTGTTGATGACAGGTACGGTGTTGCACAGCAGATCTCTACAACCTACTCATCTCGCTCAGTTGAAACTCTGTGCCTGCTGCTTACTAACTCTGTATTGCCTAGACCCTCGCTTCTTAAACAAGAAGCAGGACCCTGGAGCTCTGCGGCTCTATCTCCGCCGGCACAGTGCACCAGAACTGTTTCAGCTGCAACAGACTTGATCGGAAACTGGGGAAACAGGAACAAGCATTTTGTCCAACGCTCATTCCAGGGAGGGCCGGTGTGGGGGCAGGGGGTGTCACAAGGCTTTCCTCATCAGGTGAGATGTTCACCCTGGCCCTGCCCTTCCTATGCATCCATGCTGGACAAGAGCCTGCGCTCACCAACTCTGAGGACACACTGAGCAGCTGGCCTCTGCTCTGACCATGCCTTCTCTACCTTCTCATCTGGCTTCTGCTCAACAGAACAGCTGGAGAAGTGCTACCTCAAGGGCTGCCCGACTATTTTTATGTGGCCATCTGCCTTTTAGACCAGGGCTGGCAGGCAGCAACAGGCCTGAGGAATGCCACAGCAGGTGGGTGGCGCCCGGACAGCTGAGGACGCCTAGCCCTGCCACTGACTGTTGTTCCAGGGACGCTGAAAATGTGGTGCGAGGATACCAAGGAGAGAAAGAATGCCTTTTACACATCAGAGCTGGGACAATGTGGGTGCCCTTGATTCCTTTTCCATTTCTGGGATGAGATGAGGCCAGCTCTGCCCTGCTATTGTCAGGGTCTGGGTGGCAGACTGGGCCGGGAGCACAGTGTACAGGTCAGACGCTTTGGCTAGATGCCGACCTCAGTGCCATCAGAGGGGAGAGAGCAAATGCTCTGCAGAGGGCATGGGCCCAAAGGAAGCCTGGGGCTTCAGCTTGTAGTAAGACCCCGAGGTGTCCCTGCGACCGCCTTGACTGAAAGCTAAGCCTGGAGCAGACAGTCAGGCCCGCGGGTCTCCTTCCAGAAACCGTGCGAGCCTGCCTTGCCCAAGGGGCAGGGCTGTCATCAGAGTTGTGGTTATTGGGAGGGCTTGCTTCATTCACAGTGCCCTGGGAGGGAGGAAGCATGGAAAAAATCAATCAATAAAAACCCCTTCTCATTACAGAAAATTTTAAACATACACAAATTAGAGACTAGGATGACGAAACCCCAGGTATCCATCATCCATGTAGAAGCATTTTCTTAGACAAATCTTAAGAGTATACCTCTTTCCTAAAAAAAGAAGAAAAGGGTGTGTTTGTGTCAGATTTACAGCAAATGTTTGAATTCGCCCTTTCCAGGAGGAAATGGGGAAATAAATGGATCAGATACTTTGAAGGTAACATTGAATTTCTTACACCTTTCTTTCTCCTTTGTGGAAAGTGTGCTTACTTCCCAAACATTTATAGCTGCCTGCTACGTGCCAAGCTCCCTTCCAGGCTCTGGGTTATCAATCTATTGGACAGCATCTGCTGGATCTTGGGGTCCAAGGGAGGTGGGTCAAGGCGTCTGGAGCCCTGGGCTGGCACTGGCGAGACTTTGAGAAAGGCACTTAAATTCTAGATTCCAGGCTTCCTCGTGTGTAGAGTAATCATGATAACGTTGATCTTAACTGTATTGTTGTGAAAATCAAATACAATTGTCTTTAAACCATGAAAGTATTTCGTAATGTTAAAAATATTCAAAAATTTAAAGGAGTTATTTGGAACATGCTTGAGACAACAGGGGTCAGAGACTGTCTTGTGGGCCCCTAAAACCGCCCTCCTTCGAGATGGAGGGGTTGGAAAATTGAACTGGGTCTCCCAAACATCCCTGCCGCAAGGGTTCTGGATGCAAATGGCCCTTGGCCAGTTAGACGCCCCTGGCTGGTTTGGAAGCGGAAATCTCCTTCTTGCTCTTCCTGCCTCCAGCAGGACGGGGTTGCTCAGGCCACTGCCCCCACTGCCTCAGAGCCGGTGGGCGTGTTGGGGAGCAGTCGTGGCAGGAGCAGCAGCCCAGGCAGCCTTGACTCCATCCCTTCGGATGACTGACGACTGTGAGCACGTAATTGCCTCTGCGAAACCCTCTTCTACTTGAACTGTCTAGAGTAACTGTCCTTCCTGCATGGACCCCTGCCTGAAGCAGGCGATGGAAGAAGGGCCGAGGTCATGGGGCGCCACGGGAGCAGAGGGCCCTAACCCAGCCGGACCTCTGCTCTTCCCCCGTTTCTATTTGGTTTTGGTCTGTGCATTGGGCTCCTCTTAGGCTTTTCATGCAGCAGGGGCATGTGTGCTGCATGGACCTGCCTGGGCCGTGTGGCACACAGGTAGTTTTACACTTGGCAGCTCCGCGCAAACGTTGTAGGGTAGGGTGCCAGCTGTTCCTCCAAGGAGGACGTGTTTGTCTCGCCTGAAGAATGGGAAGGGGTGCTTTGCAGAAAGAAGTGACACACGCCACAGAAGACAACTAAGGCAGCGTTGGACTCTGGCACCTGGGGGCTGTGTTTGTTGATGCTGAGCGATCCTGCACACTCACCCCCAAAAGCACAGCGGCGTGAACGAAAGGCATTTCTTTTCTTTCTTCTCTGGCTGCTGCCTGGCTGCTTACAACTGCAGGTCCTCTGCATGTGGCTCCAGGCTGCAGGGCAGGATCAGACCTGCTCCACATGTCTCACTCTGGGTCCCTGCTGAAGGGGCAGTGGCCACCTGGGCATGTCCTTGTCATGACGGTCACAAGAGTGCCTGAGGCAGGCCAGGCATGCACACAGAAGGGTGGGCTCAGGCCCTATCTGCTAATATTCCAAGCCTGCCATCCTGGGGCTCCAGCACCATATGCACCAGGAGGGAGGGAAATAACCCAGTCTCCCAGGAGCTTAAGAGACGAGTCTATTCTAAGAGGAACAGGGAAGAAACTATTTCTTATGTTTGATGAATTGAGTTAATCTGATTTTTTTTTTTGAGAAAGATTAGCCCTGAGCTAACATCCACTGCCAATCCTCCTCTTTTTGCTGAGGAAGACTGGCCCTGAGCTACCATCTGTGCCCATCTTCCCCTGCCACAGCATGGCTTGCCAAGTGGTGCATAAGTCTGCGCCCAGGATCCGAACCAGCGAACTCCAGGCCACCAATCGGAGTGCGCAAACTTAACCACTACACCACCGGGCTGGCCCCTGATATTTGTTTTTATAAACTATTTTTCTCATGTTTGTGACCTGCTTTAGATATTTTTGTTATTGTTTTTGTTATTTTTCAAAGCTATCAGGAACTACATCTATTCTTGCCATTATTTAATAAAACCTTATTGTTTGTGTTTGTATTAATATTTTCAGTCTGTTTTAACATTTATTATCTTATCCCATCTTTATAACATTGTTGGTGGGAAGAAAAAATAAATTACACCCGTTTTACAGATGAGGAAATTAAGTCTCATAGATGTTAATAACTCCCACAAGGTTACACAACCAGCAAAATAGCTGAACTGGAACTAGCACCTAGATGTTGTCTGAGCCTTCAAGAAAACTCTATGCCCAGCAAACACAGGATGATGTTAAAAAAATGTCAAGAACTAATAGAGTGATGCGTTAATCAATCAATCAAAATACAAAATAATTTCTTTTTATTTCTAGCTAAACAAAACTATATACTATAGAGCTGCTAATTGAGTGATATAATTTGTAGCATAATTTATCAAATCACTTTAGTAATTTCTAATCACTTTTTTTTGGAGGAAGATTAGCACTGAGCTAACATCTGCTGCCAATCCTCCTCTTTTTGCTGAGGAAGACTGGCCCTGAGCTAACATCCGTGCCCATCTTCCTCTGTGTTATATGTGGGACGCCTGCCACGGCATGGCCTGACAAGCCGTGCGTAGGTCCACACCAGGCATCCATCCGATGAACCCCAGGCCACCGAAGCAGAACGTGCCAACTTAACCGCTGCGCCACTGGGCTGGCCCCATCTAATCACTTTTTGATTTTTAGCAAATGTTGACGGAATCTCCCTGTATAACTTGGTGGCTGCTAGCTAAATGATGCTGTTGTCTGAGCTATGATTTGACCCAGGAAATGCTCCAAATTCTCCCAGTGACATCAGTAGACGTTGCGTGACTTATGCGGAGAACTGCTCTTTCCATCAATAATACCGCTCCTGGTATTCATTGTTCTATGAAACTAACAGCAATTCCATTCGAAAGACGTCTAGACTTTCTAATACTGCCTAAGATTTTATTCAATATCTCTGTTTTAACCAAGCCATGAAAACACTTTATTGGAATGCCATATTTAGTTAGTTGGCCTCACCTTTTTTTATCTGTTTTCAAGCTATGGAGCCCCATGCACACCATCTGGCAATGTTTTGGGATTCAATAACTTGAAATAATGTAAAACATTATACATTTTTCACTTTTGTCATCAAACCACCAATGTACTTTAATGTAATTGATTAGACATAATCAACAGGAAAAAAAAGTTTTCTCCTGGAATTGAAATTTCAGTGTGTTTCTCTCCAAATGATGTTTCTTTTCTATAGTATCTTCTGCTTCTACTTCATAATTTATTTTGTTTTATATATTTGACCATTTCTATAATTTATAGAATTAATCTATCATCTTTCATAACTGAAATTTTTCTTTCTTATAAAACTAAAGGAAGTATTGGCACCTTTATTAGATCATAATCTACAATTTCCAAATCTCTAAAAAAATTTTTTTTCTTTTCCAAAATTTTAAGGTCTTCCATTTCACAGTTTTTTATTAGAGTGAATATATGAAGCCTGATACAATTTTTCTGCCACTTTTTCAGCTCTAGCCCCACAAACCGTCCATTGAGGTCCAACAGGTCTTCCTACTTCAGTTCCCAGCTTGTCAGGCATGTTAGTCAACTCTCGAGAATACTTGTGTGATGGCTGGCAGTAAATAAAAACTTTATTGAGGAAAGATTTAAGACGATTCCTGATTTACATAGTCTGTTTCATTATCCAGAAGTAATTTAAGTGAGGTGATTTAGAACTCTGGAAATTTTCCAAAACCTTGGCTGATAGACATTTTGTAAACATTACACTGGCCCATCTATACAAAACTCAGTGGAATTTTCAAGTAAATATTTCATATTGAAACCGTTTTCCTTGAATACCACAAATAAAGTTGCTATGTTATGTCAGATACTTTTCCAGCTTCATGGAATCAATAAAAGCTATAAAACTGTCTTCAACCAAGGACATGAATCTTGCATTTTAAGTAAATGATTAGAACGCTTTTATGTGAAACAGTTGAAGCTTCCTTGATAAGCTTTTATGGCCTTGATTTATGTTTTCCAAAAAATGTTCTCATTTTTTTGATTTGTTTATTTGGTGAGGAAGATTCGCTCTTTTTTTTTGCCTGAGGAAGGCAAATCCTCCTCTGTTTTTCGCCTGAGGAAGATCAGTCCTGAGCTAACATCTGTGCCAATCTTCATCCACTTTATACGTGAGTTGCCACCGTAGCATGGCTTGAAGAGCAGTGTAAGTTCCTGCCTGGGATCTGAACCGGTGAACCCGGGTCACCGAAGCAGAGCACACTGGACTTAACCACTATGCCACAGTGCCGGGACAAATTTTCTCATTTTAATAGATAGATATTTTAGAACAAGCAGGACCATTAGTTGAAATTGTCACATCTCCAACTCATGAAAACCAAGTCAATAAAACACTTCATTGGAATATCATATTCTATATGAATGTTTTCTTGAAGTTCTATGAAATATGTTTTGTCTGAAAATGCTTGATTTTTAAACACTTTTATTATGGAAAATATTAAAAATTTGCAAAAATAGAGAAAATAGCACAACAGACCCCCATGTCCCCATCACCCAGCTTCAGTAATGATCAATTCATGAGTAATCTCGTTTCATCTATATTCTCATCTACTTTTCCCACACTCCAAAGCGTCTCAATGCATATTCCAGATATTATTTATTTCAGCTGTAAATATTTCAGTTTGTAGCTCTGAAAGGGAGTCCCTTTGGAAATATAACCATTATTGTACCTCAAAAATAATTTTCAAATATTATGTTTGTTTATGTTTACCACATGATAGACAATTCTAAGAACTGTGTTTATTCTAAATGCTTTTCGGGACCTGGCTGAGGAGTAGGCGCCATCATGGTGAGCGTACTTTGCTGCGGTAGGGGCTCCGCCATCCGCAGCCATCGGCCGCGGTGTGGCGCTGGGGATGTACCCCAGGGAGGCAGGGCTTCCAGGGGTGTCCGAAGGAGGCAACTCCCGCGGTGGGGAGCTATTTTGGGGGGCCCGAAGGCCGAGGATGGGTCAGTCATATCAGCCTTCGGCCCGTCTTATCCTCTTTTATCATAGCTCCCGTTGAACAGGTGATCAAATTGAGGTTCCAGGAGGTTAAGTGATGTGACCGGGATGGGTCACAATGCCAGGAAGTGGCGGAGACGGGATTCGGACCCAGGCGCTGGTCCCGCAGCCACTCTGCCAGGATCTGTCACTCCCCGGCTTGCAAAGTTGCGTTCCAGGGGGTGTGGAGCGTCCAGTGTCCGGGTTTGGGGGCCAGGCCGGCCTCCGTTTGCGTCTCAGCTCCCTGCCCACCTGGGATCTTGCTTTCCCGGCCTGCGCCCCAGTTTCTTCGTCTCTTCATTGGACGACACAGTCCTTCTGTCTCAGATTTGAGGTTGGGGAGAAATGAGTCACGGGAAATGTTCTCCACGGGTCCTCGCATTCGTTAAGGATAAATGGGAGCTCCTAATTAAGTAGTTTCTGTTTTGTTTTTTTTTTACAATGCATCAGATAGTCTAGAAACATCTCAGGAAAGCAGGTGGGGGGGTGGTGTAGTGGAAATCATGGGCTTCCCACAATTTTCTTGGCGCTAAAGCGGGAAACTGGCTCGTGAGGTTGTTGGATTCAAGGAGACAGCGCGTGAAAGGTCGTTCTGGTATTGGTTCCGTGCAGAGTAAGTTCCAGATAATAGGGTCGTTGCCATTATCATTACTTAGAGTCTGCCCTTCGTTGAAATGTTGTGGTCACTCTCCATGCGTGGGAGCAAGTTTGGGGAACTTTAATAATAACTTATGTCATTGCAAAATAACAACTTTTGAAGAATTAAAGTTTTTTATTGAATAAAAATAAATAAATACTTTTCATTTGCTTTATCAGCTTTCTTTGATTAAATTTTTGAAAATTTCCCTTATTATAAATGGCTTGTGGTATGAATTTTTTTCCTTATCAACAATTATACTTTTTCTTTTGCTTATGAGCTTGAATATAACATGATTGCCATTCTGATGAAGTACGTTTTTAGTATTTTCTACTTGAATGAATCAAAGTTTATGTCTCTACCAATAATAAGCCACTCTTTTTTGTTGTTAAAATAATTAGGTTAAAGTTAATTTCATCCCAAAAATAAAATTTAAGGAAATCGAAAACATGCACTCAATATAGGTTTTTTTCTTTCTTTTAAAATTATTATCTCTATCAGGTAATAGGAGGGGGGAAATTTACAAATCTGAGTCATTTGCAATTGAATAGCTCTTATAACGCTAAAAAATGTTTTCACAGTCTTTGTAATGTTTCACCCTCACAACCGGCCTGGAGATCGGATTTGGAGTGACTGGATATTTTACTTTTATTGTATAGATTCAAAATGGTGTACAGAGAGGCTGCGCCCTGCCTGTGGCAGAACTGGTGGTGGGCCGCCAGGTGGAGGGGAGAATGAGAGCTTTGTGGACAGAGGCCCTCACACTGCGGTTTCCACTAAACCAAGTTTCTCTGAGTGGGCATCTAATTCTCACTCCAAGAAGTTTTATATTATGTACATATTTTTTTTTCAAAGATTGGCACCTGAGCTAACAACCGTTGCCAATCTTTTTTTTCTCCTGCTTTTTCTCCTCAAATCCCCCAGTATATAGTTGTATATTTTAAAGATTTTATTTTTCCTCTTTCTCCCCAAAGCCCCCAGTACATAGTTGTGTATTTTTAGTTGTGGGTCCTTCTGGTTGTGGCATGTGGGATGCCGCCTCAGCGTGGCTTGATGAGCAGTGCCATGTCTGTGCCCAGGATCCGAACCAGCGAAACCCTGGGCCACCGAAGTGGAGCGCTCGAACTTAACCGCTCAGCCATGGGGCCAGCCCCTATATTATATTTTAATTTAGATGATAACTTTCCATATCGTGTGCGTGTATTTCAGGACCCTGTGTATTTTTGTGCTTATTATTGCAGAGTGCCAAATAATCCTACTAAGAAAAGAGCAGAGGAGGACTTCCTTCATTTCCTTATTCCATTAATCAACAATCATTTACTGAGCACTGTGTATGTCTCACTAGGAGACGCTGCTCTAGGTCCTGGCAGATGGTGGGAGCGTGTGGAGGGAAGGTGGCTGCATGGAGGTTTTGCAGTGGCCTGAAGACACAATGTGATGGGAGAATTGAGCTCTCCTACAGTCGGCCGCAGTCTCATGGCAAGATGCCCTTTAATTTCAGCAAGCCTCATCTACACCGTTAAATTAATGTTAATTTGAATTCAGTGTTTTTCAGTTTTGTTTATATTTATCATGCAAATGTTTTAAGTGGTTGAATAGAAGCTATCAGCATAAAGGGTTCATATCTGATTTTATGTTTGTATATTTAAATAACATTATAATGAAAGTAACAGAGCTTCTTGGGGGTTTTCCTGCCCTCCTGCCTTGCACAAGAACCGTGCAGCAGCTGACCTCTGCCCTCCGACAGCACTGGCACACGCGCAAGCGCACCCCCGAGGCCAGGACGCTCGGTGCGAGGCCGGGGCAGGCTGGCAGGGGTCTTCCCCTCGCCCCGTCAGGGGTCCGGAGGCCGCTGTAGGACGGGCCCTGGAGAGCCCCTCCACCCCAGCGCGCTGCCCCTGGCCCCAACAGCCGCTTCCGAGGCGGGACCCCCACGCTCAGCGGCACCGGCCCGCTTTGTCCTGCTCCTCCGGAGAGTTATTTAACTTGTCCCGTCCACACAGGCCGAGACGGCGGGGGAAGCAAAAGAAGTTGCTGAGAGTCGGGCGTCGTGGAGCGCGGCCTCTGGGTTGGGGGTCGGCCCGAGAAGGCCCGCGCCACCGGGGAGGCCTGGGCGCGGGGCGGGGAGGGGCGGGCCGAGCGTGGCGGCGCTGCCGGGGCAGGGGAGACGCTTTATTTTTTATAATTCAAGAGCGCTGAAGTAGATGGAAGTTTCAGGGACCCAGAATTGTGGCTAAAAACCCCAAAACTGTCCAGTAGGAGAATGAGCTGGCCTTGTGAGGGACGTCATCCCCGAAAGCGTTCAAACCTAGGGTGACAGAGAGCCCGAGGGGCCGCTGTGGGGCGGCGGGTCCGGCACGCACCCACGACCCCTGCGACTCGCGCGGCGGCTACAGCGCGGCCCTCAGAGCCAGGCCCCTCGCCGGGCGTCCCCGCCTTCGCGCAGAGCCTTCTTTTCTAGAGCAAAACACCCTCGGGGGTGAACCCTGGTTTATTAGGTACGGGGACCAGCCGAGGCCACATCCTTTCGGGTTTCTGCTCTGTATGTTTGAGGTCTGCCTCTCCTCCAGCGAGGCCAGTGTCGGTGTGTGGCTTGAAAGTAATCCCACCCTCGCTGTTTCCTCCGGTCGCCTTCCCGCGAATCGCGGCCCAGACGGCGAGGGCAGCCCGGTGCCCGCCGAGAGCGCCGCGCGCAGCGCCCGCGACCCGGGAAGGGGTTTCGACGCACGCGCAGTTTCGGCGCCCCTGCCCCAGCCTTGCCGGGGTGGCCGGGTGTCCAGCCCCGCCTCCGTGATGCTGAGGCGGGAACAGAAGGCGAGAACTGGCAGGATGAGGGAGAGGCTAGGTTCACTTAGAAAAGATGGAGCGCTTTTGGAAGAGTCGGATCCTGGATCCTGGATCCTGGAGTCAGGGACGGAGGGTAGGAGGGTGGGTCACAGTCCCCCCAAAAGACTGGGGAGCTGAGTCGCGCGGACCTGTGCTCTCTCACCAGGTGGACCCTGGAAGCCCTCACCCCTCGGAGCTGTCCACACCCGCACAGACCAGGAGCCCCAACACCGCAGTGGCGGGGGTGCGGGGGATTGCGCCTTGGTCTGGCTGTGGAGCGGCAGAACGTTCGCCTCTGTGGCCAGGCCAAGGAGGACCTGGTTCCGAGCAGTGCAGGGCACAGTGGCATGAGGACGCAGAGCAGGGGGGGGCCGCGAAGAGGCGGTGTGACCTTCACAGCCGGCCCTCCAAAGGTCACAGCCAGTGGGGATGGTGGGTGAGGCCTGGATGGGACCAGACCCCTGAAGGCCGAGGCGTGTGCTGCGCATCAGCCCCCAGAAGGCCTGGAGTGACCTCCTGGCGCGTGAGGGGAGGGGAGACCACGCAGCGGAAGGGACGCTTGAAATAAAAAGTAGTGCGCTGACAAACAGATTTAAAAAGCCACAGTTCTTTCAATGTTATGTATGTTTACCACACACACGAATGTTGGGGGGAAGCTCTCCTCCTTGCGCACCTAAATCTGTGGCCTGAGGCTTAAGCCTGCTCTGAGTTTGGGGACGGTCGTGCAGTGGAGGCCTGTAACCGCAGGTTTCCACCTTGGTCCTCTCTGAGGCTTCAGACGCGGGAGTCCCCCGGGGCTGCTCTTTTCTCAGGTGCCCCCAAGACACACCAGGTGTTTGCAATTGTTCATCTGAGCATGGTTCCAACTCCTTTGAGGAAACTAAGATAATTGTAGCAAGGAACAAGGGTCAAAAACGGGAAAGGTGAGGGCCCACCCGGTGGCGTAGTGGTTAAGTTCCCGTGCTCCGCTTCAGCAGCCCGGGGTTCGCCGGTTTGGATCCCGTTCATCAGGCCATGTTGTGGCAGGCGTCCCACGTATAAAGTAGGGGAAGATGGGCACGGATGTTAGCTCAGGGCCAGTCTTCCTGAGCAAAAAGAGGAGGATTGGCGGCAGATGCTAGCTCAGGGCTAATCTTCCTCAAAAAAACACAAAAAAACAAAAAGAAAGAGAAAGGTGGCAGACAGGAGAGGGGATGCTGCCCACAGTTTCCTTTGCATACAGTTTATCACAGAGGAGCAGGAGACAGGCGACCCCCTGAGTGGGAAGGGCACCCTCAGATGTGGGGGCAGAGCGCTCTCTGTGGCTCATTCTGGGGGGTGAGCATGCTGGGCCCAGCTTCCTGGAGAAAGGCCACATTCTCACAGGTCTGGGGCACTGAAGGAAAGCAACCCAGTAGCCCCAGGTGGGCCAGAGACAGGGTCAGGCCGTGGGTGATGTGCCCACCTTCCTTCTCTGCGCAGGAAGCAAAGCATATGTTTGCTGCACAGTGTGAGGAGAAAGAGGACTTTCCTTGAGGAAATGGATCCAAGATTTAGGATCCTATTCTGAAAAAACCTACAGCACTGCCATTGACTTGAGACCCAGAGGCCAGCCAGATAACAGACGCCTTCCCCAGGGACGGAAGGAGAGTAGAACCGTGTGAACTAAGAAGTGCCAGGCCGGCGCTGCGTCTGGCCTGCCTGTGTCTGGCAAAAGGAGAACACAGACGCGCCAAGAAAATCCGTCTGGGAATGGAATTCCTGGACCACCTCATTTTGATCCTAATTTTTCAGATGAAGAAAGAGACTTGGGACAGCAAAGTCTGTTCCCAGCAGGGTGATTTTAACCAGAGTCTGCCTTTCGCCGTGAGGTAATGGCTTTTAGAATCTTTCATTCTGATGCTCTCAGTTCATGCCAGGCCTGTACTCCGTCCCCTGCTCATGGCAGAGAGTACACCTGGTTATGAGGTGGAGACACAGCAGGACATGTGGGGGCGTGGAGCCAGCTGTGTAAGTACACTCACAAAGGGGGGCACACTAAGAAACAGAAATGGAAGGATCATGAACCCTGAGCTCATAGGAACGATTTACTGTTTTCTAAATTGTGATTCTGGAAGTCAGTAAGTTGAGGGCACATAGAAAGACCCTGAGACCTTGAAAGGAACACATGCCCCCCCCCCCCCAAGCAGATTCAGCTAGTGACTTAGTTATGAGTGACATCCCAAACCCTGTAGCACTTTCTCCGCAGAGTCCACGCTTGGTGGAGCTGTGCTGAGCAGCCTGGGCCAGGAGCTGTGGGTGACGCCAGCCCGGCCCACTCCTGCTAACCATGGGGGCCGCGCCTGTCTCTGGGCTGGTGGGCTAAACGTGGGTTGTAGAGAAACTAAGATTAGAACAAGAAAGTGTCGTGTTTGCAATGCATGTTGCCTAATCCGAACCGGAGATGAGAGGGAGCTGCACCTGTTGGGACCCTCCCCATAAATGGAGCAGGTTTTAATTCTGTCAGTTTTCTCTGTGGAAAGTCTCATGAAGGGCCCTCTGAAGCCTGTGATGCTAGCAAAGTCGGCCTCCGTCGTTAGAGCCTGGGGGCCCTTCAAGCCTTCCCTGAGGGTCCTGCAGGGGCAGCTCTGTGCCGGGCCATCCCAGGAAGCCGTGGGCACACAGGGCCGGGGAAGGCTGCAGCGTGCTCAGAAACTCCCAAACTCTAAGTAGTCCTTCTTTTGAATTAATCTGCCTTCTGATGATGAGATGGCACTTCTATATTCTCCTTTTGCTTAATTTCCACCTTAAAACAGGCCAGGGTGCCCTCTGGATACTGTGAGGAAAAGGACACACCAAGTGGGGGCGGCAGCTGAGTCAACGGGATCAGGCTGTTCAGTGAAAATTCCTTTTTTGGAAGCCAGGCAGGCACTTTCCAGGACTGCGAATCCTTGGGAAGTGACGCAAGCCCACAGTCAGCGAGAGGCAGGGGCCAGTGCTCCTCGCAAGGTGCCGGAAAGCCAGGCTGGCTGGCCCCGGATCCCACGACCGATGCTAGCAGTTCTGGGGCCTCTCCCTCCATCTCCTTTGCTGGCAGCCTGGCCCGGCCCAGCCCGCGATGGGGAGGGCTCTCAGCAGAGCTCCTTATATAGGGAACATTCCACAAAAGAGGCTCCTGCAGGGCAGCACAGGGACTACGTCTGAGCAATCTCTGTGATAACGCCCTCCACCAGCGGCAGTGGCTTATTGTAGAAGGACAGCAGAAACAGAAGGAGGTGGGGGTGTTGCTGAAAGGACCTACTTTTTCACTGTGTTAAAAGGAGAGGCTGTGTTTTGAGGGATGCTGCTGTGGTCCCTTTACTCTGCCTCCAGCCTGCAGGGCGTTGGTTGCTGGCTGGCTTCTCCAAGTAGGCAGCTCAGAAACAGTGAGCCAGCACTGGCATGGACCCTGGTCACAGGGACCGCAGAAGTGGGCTCTGGACTGTGTTTGTGAAGGGAGGAGAAGTCTAGGCCCCCAGGGAAGGTTGGACAGTGGGCAGGAAGGAGCTTCAGGAACAGTGTGGGGCATTCTTTGCTTCTAGGGTCTCAGGACAACCCATGGCACCTTTTCTCTGTGCCTGAGCTGTCAGCGGGAAAGGAGAAAGGCCTCTGAGGCAACATTTCTTAACAGGAACATCACAAATCTGAATGGGGGTAGATTTGTCTCCTAGCATCTGTTCCCCCTTATTCTGGTAGCATCACCCCATTTCCTTGGGGAGCCATGTTCTCCCCACCCAACTTGTGTGGTTGGGGCTTATCCTTCCCTGTCTGCAGGACCAGGGGTGTGGCCCTGTGTCATGCCAGCTGCTGTGACTGCAGTGGCCAGAGGCCTTGTCCAGGGCGTCTCTCTGGGATGCAGCGCCAGGATTTCCTGCTGTAGGGGCTGACATGGCGCTTCCCTGTGAGGAGGGCCAGCCTGAAGGCGACACCAACTTAGAGGAAAGCAGGCCTCACAGGGAAGCACCAAGCAGGATGGAGATGACAAATGCAGAGACAGATTCCTGGCCACCTCCTTTGAGTGCCACCTGCAGCTAGAGCCACTGCTGCTCTCCTTGGCTGCCTCTTGGCTTATGCTGGCCTGAGTCAGAGTTTTTTGTGTTTTTTCTTTTTTGAGGAAGATTAGCCCTGAGCTAACATCTGCTGCCAATCCTCCTCTTTTTGCTGAGGAAGACTGTTGCTGAGCTAACATCCGTGCCCATCTTCCTCTACTTCATATGTGGTACGCCTGCCACAGCATGGCTTTACTAGCAGTGTGTAGGTCCACACCAGGGATCCGAACCAGTGAACCCCGGGCTGCCAAAGCAGAATGTGTGAACTTAACCACTGCGCCACTGGCTGGTCCCCTGAGTCAGAGTTCTGTCATTTGCACCCACGGGTCCTGACTGACAACACAGGTGACCTTAGGAAGTGAAGATGCGGTCCACTGGTGCCATGCATCAGGTCTGGGTTTCAAGAAGTTTTTCTGTTCGTTTTTTTTTAAGAAAAGGCTGAAAGTGCTGCTTGAAGACCTCCAAAAATTCAGGTCCTTAAGCTTTTGGGTCCCTTTGGGACCATTCAGGACCCACATTAAAAAAAAAACCCCACAGTGACATTTGACAGCTCTTTATTTCTGTGACACCAAGAACTAATAAAGACTTAAAAGCAATTATATCTGTTAGCAGAACATTTTTGGTTGAGTTTTGCTTCTATATGAAAGTTTTGTTCTTTTGGGAGATGAAAGAGACACAAGAAGTATTATGTGTATTAAAAGTAACTCTTGTGATTGGTTTATTGCAGGAGGCAAGGAGCCACCAAGGCCTAATGCATGTGCGCTGCTCCGGAGCCACCGAGACATTCCTGCTCTTTGGTCCCTTCCTCTCCCGGTGGAGGCTGGCACAGCTCCTCCCCTTCAGGGCATCTGCTGCATGGCCCCCATTTCATGTGCCATCAAGCGCCTTTTCTTTCACCTGGGTACCACTCCTGAGCAGAAATGCCCAGCAACCTACAAGTGCCTGCGGTTGAGAACATAAGCATATTCCAAATTCATCACTTGAGAGGGAAGGTTTGGGTCAAGAGCTGGCTGAGCCCCCTGCAGCGGGCAGCCCTATCCACACATGAACGGTCACCTGGAGCGTGACCTGGGAGAAGCCTGCTCTTCCGTGTCACCCAGCACTCGGAGCATGTATGTGCCCGTGTAGATGAGAAACTGTCCGGTCACCTGGGCAGCATGGGACAGGAACCGCAGCAGGCTCCTGCAACAGAGGGGACAAGGGCACGGGTCAGGCTTGGAGTCTGGGCCAGATGAGGAGCAGACCTTGTGAGAACTCTTCACAGCCCCCCCGCTCCCACTAAACATGTGCTCAGGGCAGGCAGTCCGCACCTTCGAAGGCTGGGCAGAGCCCCCTTCCCCTAGCCGCTTCCCCAAGCGGCCTGTTGTCCAGCAGCTGGAGCGCGGAGTCTGCAGACTGCGCACCCAAGAACAGTCTCCACGGCCTGCCCTTCCGCCGCTGGCGTGTTCTGTTGGCCTTGGGGGTGTGGGGCTTGTCGCTGAAGTCAGTCGAGTCAGCCGTGAAAGGGGTCAGGCGGCAGACAAGGCTCACAAAAACTGCAATCGTGATCCTATGACCTGGTTTGCTTAGGGCGGCTGGGATGTCTCAACGTGACACTCTTGTGGCATCTCAGTCCTAAGGCTGAGTCTGGCATTCATGCTATTTCAGACTAAAAAGTAGCTCTAACTCAAATTCTTATTCTCTATCAAATCCAAACCTATGGGGTTTTATTCCAGTTTTTAAGGCCCGTCACCTCATGAGGGCAGCCGAGCCTGGGGTCAGCTGTGCTAGTGGGGAGAGCCCCCGCTCTGGCGTCCCACTATGGGGCCCTGGCTGGTGGCGCCTTCGATTTGGGGGCCTTTGTGACTTCTGTGGCTGCTTGTGGTGCCATCAGTTCTATCAGATGGTAAGAATTAGCGACCAGAAGGCTAAATTTGCCTTTCAAGAAAGATTGCTGAGGTGGGATTTTGGGTGAGGTTTTCTTTCTTCATTATGTTTTTCTACGTTGTTGTAACTCTCCTGTCTCACTTTAAAAATCAAGCAATAAAGCTATTTTCTCCCATCTCCGCCAAAAGAGGAAGCTCTCCTGGGGGTCAAGATTTCCACACTAGCACCTGTTGTCTAGGAGTCAGCCCTTGACGGTTCCCAGTGGGTCATGGAGGCCACCCAGAAGCCACTGCCCAAGCCAGCCTTGTGCCAGGCCTGGAGACCCATCAGAGGAGAGCATTTCCAAAGCGTTCCCCACCTAGCCTACGCTCAGGGGAGGTCAGAGCCGTCCACACGGGGCCAGGGGAGAGCGCCAGCGCCCTCGGAGAAACAGGAGCCCTGCCCCGAGGGGCTGTGCGGAGAGCATTGGAAGGACAGCAGTTGCAAGCTTTTGAGACTAGCTTCGAAGCCCCTCTGCCACTGTCAGTCTCTATCCTTGCCCCCATCCCTCCACAGACAGTCAGCTCTGGAGAGGGTCAGTGACGACTTGACTGAAGGGCTCAAAGTAGGTGTATTCAGAGCCTGTGCAACCAGAAAGGACTAGGAGGCAACCTTCTCATTTTAGAGATGAGGAAACTGAGGCTCAGAGAAGTTAAGTAATCTGTTAAGGGTCACACAGCTGGTTGCTCAGAGGCAAGGCTGGGAGGGACTACAGGTGCCCCTCTCAAACCAGAGCTCGGTGGCAGGATGTCCGTTCCGGTTACACCCAGGGAATGTGTCTGGTGAACACACAGAATTTGTTCAAAGAGGTCTGGGGATCTGTCTTCTACAGGCTCCCCTGTGAGGCTGTGTTGCCAGCCTGACCCCAAGCTGTGGGATGATGGTGCCCTGGCAGTTTGTGGAGAAGGGAAATGCCAGTGCCACCTTACTGCTAGCTTCCAGGAGGCAGTAATATGGAAAATACATGCAAAAGAGCACTTCTCTAGGTCTGCGTGGCTGCTCTGTACAAAGCAGGCGAGGATCTCCATGGCTCTGGTTTTACGTGTCATTGCTTAGAATTAAGGTTTTAAGATGCACAGCTCTAGCTTTTGAAAGAAATTTGGTTCTTCTTTATATTTATTTATTTATTTTATTATTATTTTTGAGGAAGATTAGCCCTGAGCTAACATCTGCTGCCAATCCTCCTCTTTTTGCTGAGGAAGACTGGCCCTGAGCTAACATCTGTCAGCATCTTATTTATTTATTTAATTTTTTTTTTTGAGGACGATTAGCCCTGAGCTAACTGCTGCCAATCCTCCTCTTTTTTTCTGAGGAAGACTGGCCCTGAGCTCACATCGTGCCCATCTTCCTCTACATTATATTTGGGAGGCCTACCACAGCATGGCGTGCCAAGCAGTGCCATGTCCACACCCAGGATCCGAACCAGCAAACCCTGGGCCAACGAAGCGGAACTTAACTGCCGTGCCACCGGGCTGGCCCCTGTGCCCATCTTCCTCTACTTTATATGTGGGATGTCTGCCACAGCATGGCTTGACAAGCAGTCCGCGCCCAGGATCTGACTCAGCGAACCCCGGGCTGCTGAAGTGGATCGTGGGAACTTAACTGCTGCACCACCGGGCTGGCCCCTATATTTATTACTTAGTTTTTGTCTCATTATTATTTAACCGTCTTTGGAGAGAAAAATCTATTTTGGCTCAGGACTTTGTTTTCTGAAATAAGTCTGTGACACAAGAGTTAAACTACCATATGACCACATGAATTAGAGTGAACTGCAACACAACCAGTCAGGTCAGGACCTCCGTGAGGCTGGGCTCTGGGAACGCGGAGGAGCAAGCTGGGGACGGGCCACCTGGACCGTGCCTTGTGCAGTTTCCAGACCCCAAAATCGACCTCAAAGTCTGTTACCTCAGCAGGGCCTTGACCCCTGTACACCGGAAGTCGTAGGACACTGAGTACATCTCATACATGGTGGCCTTCACGTTGAGGCAGCCGATGACATCCTTGGGATTCAGCTTGTACAAGTCGAAGGTGACCCTCGCTATTCCCGATCTCTTTGGCTGCTGGCGAGCTGGGACATAGTTACTACCCTATAACAGTGAAGGGAGCAAGAGACGTTAGGAGCACCCCCAACTATGACATGCAAATTCTATAATTCTGGATTTATGCTAGTTTTGACTCTGTCAGTTTAAAATCTGTTAGTGACTAAGCTGCTGGTTATTTGAGGACTGTTTTTACCGGGCGATATGCTTATACTGCTACCCTGTCCAAACCCATGAGAAAGGGTCCTTTTCTTAATCTCCTTTCAGTTTAGTGACTCAAGATGAGTGTCATTGAGTTTGGGGGCCTGGATTTCAGGGTCCAGGGTTCAATGAATGGTTGTGCTATTGACACGTGGTATTGAGGCACACTCACCTTAGTCACTTAGGGCGACCTCTGGTTACTTGATTGACATGGACAGTCGCATGACTATCCCACAGTCTACTGAAAGAGAGGCAGGCAGTACTATTTCCATTTTACAAGAGGCTCCTGGGCGGAAAGTTTCAGAATCACATGGCTAAAGTGAGGGTGTAAGAACCTTTTCAGGGCTTCCCTTATTTTCTTATAACTGCTCTGGATGAAAGCTGACTCCCCGGGGACACTGAAGTCTATATGGCTACAGTGTCCACTCTCAGTCTACCTGAAACAGCTGACCTTCAGGTTGGGAGAGAAAGTCAGAGACCTCTGTACGTCCCCAAGGTTATAAATAGCACTGTAATATAATCTTCCCCCCGAAGCTTTGAAGAAACAAGATGAGAACAAAGCTGTCCCAGGGTGCACGTGCCGGGCCAGGGGCTGCTCTGCCTCAGGCTTGCTCCCCTTGCAGTATTCAACCATTCAAAGAGACGCAATCAACAGCATTATGACCTCTCTTGAACCTCTTGGGTTGGGAGTATTTGAGGCCATGAATGTTAAATTCGCTAACGACAATAATCTACTATATTTAAAGTTAAAACATGAATTCTCCTGAAAGTCCCCAAACCCCTCTTGCTGGAGCCACTCTTCTTTCCTCCTCCACAGAACACATGTTTGATGCAGAAGAGGTCCCGCTGCCTCTTTGGGGGGTGCTAACTATGCATCATTTAGGAAACTATATATATATATATAATATATATATATATATATAATATATATATATATATTTTTAAAGATTTTATTTTTCCTTTTTCTCCCCAAAGCCTCCCGGTACATAGTTGTGTATTTCTAGTTGTGGGTCCTTCTAGTTGTGGCATGTGGGATGCCACCTCAGCATGGCCTGATGAGTGGTGCCATATCTGCACCCAGGATTTGAACCAGTGAAACCCTGGGCCACCGAAGCAGAGCGTGTGAACCCAAACACTCAGCCACGGGGCTGGCCCCTGGAAACAATATTTTTAAAAATTAAAATTACAGAATCAAAAGGGGCTTTCACCTATATCCTTTCACAACTCCTTCTCATTGCCTCACATTCCTTTCTGACAGATGAAAGTTTTTATCTTACTCTCCCTAAACGTCTTCCTCAAGTCTTGGTCTTCAATCAAAATCAAGATACCCTCGCAAAGCTAATCTGCTCATCACCTAACATCCAGTGTGTGGATTTCTATAATACGAGGACTAAGGAAGGAGGAAATGATTCCCACCCCATCCTCTTTCTTGAGGAGCTGCTTTCTCACAGGCTTTTAAGGCACTTAGATTGAAGAAGGGAGACCCCTGGTGGCTATTTCTTGGCTGGCAGTTCTTGTCCAAGTCAAACGAAATTGTCCTCGCTGATAAAAACACCTACAAGTGAGATAGGACCTATATTCAGCTGTGAAGTGCCCATTTCTATCCTGAAGGAAGAGGGTATAAGCCGAGAACCTAGACTCACAACCCAGACTCACAAGTCGACCAGGCTGTTTCTAGGCTGAGAAGGCCTTACGCCCCTCCTTGAACGCATCACGTGGCAGTACTATTCGCATCCATTGTCAGCTCCGCATCCCAGGGCCCACTCACTCTGGCGGCTTAAACATATTACATATTAACCGTCTTCCCTAGTAACCCAGTGTCTTGTATATGAAAACAAAGAGAAAATACCCTTTCCTTCTGAATTAGTTTCCTACGGCTGCTGTAACAAATTACTACAAGCTTTGCAGCTTAAAACAACACAGATTTAGACTCTTATGGTTCCTGAGGTCAGCAGGCCAAAATGAGCCGGCAGGGCTGGTTCCTTCTGGAGGCTGCAGCGGGGACATGGTTCCTGGCCTTTTCCAGCTTCTAGAGGTGCCTGCACTCCTTGGCTTGTGGCCCTTTCTCACGTGACTCCTCTGTCTTCGCTCCTGGCCCTCACTCTGACCCTCCTGCCGCCCTACTATAAGGAATCTGTGATGACACTGGTCCTCCGGGTAGTCCAGGATCATCTCCCATCTCAAGATCCTTAATCACATCTGCCAAGACCCTTTCGCTACGTAAAGTCACATATTCCCAGGTTCTGGGGAATAGGACGAGGCCATGTTGGGGGGGCCATTATTCTCCCTACAACATCCTCCTCAAACAAAAAGCAGTACAGCCCAAGACTGTCTTTTAAAAGATTTATCTGATTCATCCCATGATTTCCCAATTTACTGGCATGATCTGCTCAGCTGCTTTGAAGGTATTTTAAATTTTATTCTTTTTATAATTGGTCTATAGTCTTTTTCTTCCAGTTAGAAAAATTATGAAGTATTTGATACATATAGGAGGATACATACAATATGTGTAAAAACAAGGAATCATAAGATGATGGGTGTAGCCACCACTCTACATAAAACAAAGTTTGCTTATTTTCGAATTATATATAAACGATTAAATGCAGAGGTTCTCAAAGTGCAGTCTGGAGACACCTGGGGGATCCTGAGACTCTTTCAGGGAACTGAGAGGTTGAAACTATTTTCATAATAAACACTAAGATGCATTTGCCTTTTTTGCTCTCATTCTTTCACAAGTAGGGGAGTTTTCCATTCTACACTTGGGAAACCTGCATAACTCAGTGAATCATGTTTCCCAAATGACCATTGGATGATGTTACAAATTGTCCCTGGGAAAAAGACCCATCCAAAGTGCAAGATGGACCAATGGATTCCATCCCAGCGGGGAGGCAGCCTTCACTGGAATGCCTTCAGATTCCACACTGCAGCCAGCCTTTATGAAACCACCACTTGTTGAGTTTTGGAGTAGTATCAAAGAAGGATATCCTCAATTTCCTGAGAAGATCATTAAAATACTGCTCCCTTTTCCAACTATTTATCTGTGCGAGGTCATATTTTCTTCACATACTTTCATCAAAACAATATATTACAAGAGATTGAATACAAAAGCAGATATGAGAATATAGCTATCTTCTATTTGGCTAGGCATTAAAGAAATTTGCAAAAATGTAAAACAATGTCACTCTTCACTAAATATTTTTGTTTTGGAAAATAGTTATTTTTCATAAAATTGTGTGATTTATGTTACCCTGTATTGTTATTATTTTTAATGAAGTAATATATATTTTTAAATTTCTCCATTTAAATTTCGAATATGGGAAATACCTGTATCTATAGCTTATAGTTTCTCAACCTTGGCACTATGACATTTGGGGCCATAGAATTCTTTATTGTGGGAGCCATCTATGATATTCATTATAGACTATTTAGCAGCATCTCTGGTCTCTATCCTCTAGATGCCAGTAGTACCCTCTGCCCCAGTTGTAACAACCACAAATGTCTTCAGACATTGCCAGATGTCCCCCAAGAGGCAAAATGGCCCCAGTTGAGAACCTCTGATCAACGGATATCTATAGATTCTATTGATATAATCCACATAGACAAAAGCTGTTAGGGGGTCCTCATTAATTTGGAAGAATGTAAAGGGGTCCTGAGATAAAAAGTTTGAGGCCCACTTTCTTAATGGATTATTCTTCAATGATTCCACTCAACACAGTTGATGAGATTTACCCATGTGGAGGCCTGCAGTTGCACTTCACACATTCTCACAACTGAAGAGTATGCCATTCAGTGAATAGACAGCAGTGTATTTATTCATGTGTACATACATAGAAGTACATGGCTGGGTGCCCGTGCTGAGTGTATGTCTAGGAATGGAGTTGCTGGGTTGTAGCTGGTACTTCAATTCTATGGGATAAAGGCAAGTTGTTTTAAACAGCTGTTGGTGGGAGTGTAAGGGAGTTCATTGCTCCATATCTTAAAAATGGAAAAAATTAAAAAGCCTAACAATACCAAATCTAATGGCTTAAAAGCGTATCATATTGTGGGTTTCACCTACATTTTCCTAGTTACCGGTGAAGTTGAGCATCTTTTCCTATGTTTTATTGTCCATTCTGCAGATGCCTGTTCCTATTTTTTGCCTCTTTTTCTATTCAATTGTCTGTTGTTCCCATAATTGATTTGTGTGGTTCTTTAAATTTGCTGAATACTAATCCTTTGTTGGGTTATGTTGAAAACACCTTCTCCACAGTTGTGGCTTATTATTTTACTTCCTTTATAGTATTTTTTGATGAATGAATTTCTTAATGGAGTTGAATTTATCATTTGAAATAAATGGTTTGTGTGTTGTGTCTCGTTTTAAAACAGAACACTCTGATGATGCCAAATAGACGTGTATTAAATCTTCTCAGTCTCGTCTCCGCCTTCCTTCCCATTTTGCATCTCTGTCTCTTTGTGTTACATCCCAGGCACCGTCTTTACACGTATCTTCCAGGTCTTTCATTGCTATCGTCAGTCCTAGCTGAGTCTGCATTGACTTTAATTGCTGTATTTTTCACTTCCAGAAATTCTGTTTGATTCTTTCAAGTCTACCTAGTCCTTCTTGATTACCTCTTGGTCCTTCTTGCTTCGGATTACTTTTTATATTTCTTTGAATTTTTAAAATATATTTATTTTATACTCAGTATATGAGTCCAACATCTGATGTTGTTGCAGGCCTGACTTTGTTGTTTCTGCTTACGCTCAAATATAGTGCCTTGATTCACAAAACGTGACACAAATGGAACCATGTAGTACGCAGCCTTCCGCATCTGGCTTCTGTTACTTAGCATAATGCTTTTGAGACTCATCCAAATTGTCAAGTGTATCAATAGTTCATTCCATTTTTATTGCTGAGTAGGACTCAATTGCATGGCTGTACCACAAATTGCTTAGCCACTCACTAGTTTAGGTTGTTTCCAATTTTGGGAGATTATGAGTAAAGCTGCTGTAAATATTCATGTAGAAGTTTTCAAGTGGGCATACGTTTTTCTTTCTCATGGATAGATACCTAGTAATGGAATTGCTGGGTGTGGTAAGTGTTATGTTTAATATTATCAGAAACTGTAAATCTGTTTTTCCAAAGTGGATGTACCATGTTGCATCCCCAGCAGCGATGTATGCGGATTTCAGTTTCTCATCCTCACCAGCACTTGTTATTTTCAGTTTTTAAAAACTATTCTAATAATTGTATAGTATTACCACACTAAGGTTTTCATTTGATTTTCCTAATGACTAATGATGTTGAGCTTTCATGTCCTTATTTGCCATCTGTACATCTTTTGATATAATATCTGTTAAAATATTTCATCCATACTGTTTGTTTTCTTATTATTGATTGTGATAACTTCTTAAGTATTCTGGATACAAGTTCTTTGTCAGATACGTGTTTTGAAAATGTTTTCTCCCAGTCTGTGTTTTTAAATTTTCCTAACAGTGTCTTTCAAAGAGTAGACACTTTAAATTTTGATGAAGTCCAATTTATCATTTTTTTCTTTTTTGGTTTGTGCTTTTTAAGTCCTACAAAATTTTTGCCTAACTCAAGGTCACAAAGGTTTTCTATGTTTTCTTTTCTTTTCTTTTTAAAGATTGTGGCACCTGAGCTAACAACTGTTGCCAATCTTCCTTTTTTTTCCCTCTGCTTTTTTTCTCCCCAAATCCCCCCAGTACCTAGTTGTATATTTTAGCTGTGGGTCCTTCCAGTTGTGGCATGCAGATGCCGCCTCAGCATGGCCTGATGAGCAGTGCCATGTCCGTGCCCAGGATCCGAACCAGCAAAACCCTGGGACGCCAAAGTGGAGCATGCAAACTTAACCACTAGGCCATGGGGCTGGCCCCTCTATCTTTTTTTTTTTTTGAGGAAGATTAGCCCTGAGCCAACATCTGCTGCCAATCCTCCTCTTTTTGCTGAGGAAGACTGGCCCTGAGCTAACATCCATGCCCATCTTGCTCTACTTTTTTTTTATGTGGGATGCCTACCACAGCTTGGCTTGCCAAGCAGTGCCGTGTCTGCACCCAGGATCCAAACTGGCAAACCCCGGGCGGCAGAAGTGGAATGTGCGAACTTAACCACTGCGCCATCTGGCCAGCTCTATCTTTTTTTTTTTTAAGTTTTATATTTTAGGTTTTACATTTAAGTCTATGATTAATTTCAAATAAATGTTCATACATAGTGTAAGGTATGAGTTGTTCTTTTAAAAAGTTGTTTTATCTATTCTAGGTCCTTGGCATTTCTGTGAATTTCAGAAGCAGCTTGTCAATTTCCACACCAAAAAAGACTGCTGAAATTTTGATTGGGATTGGATTAAATCTACAGATCAATTTTGGAAGATCTGACATCTTAGCATTGAAAAGCCCAATCCATGAACATGGTATATCTCTGCATTTATTTAAGTTTTCTTTGATTTTTCTCATCAATGCTTTATAATTTTCAGCATACAAATCTTGCACATATTTTGTTAGATTTACCCCTAAGTATTTTCCGCTTTGATGCTATTATAAATGATGCTGGTTCTTTATTTCAATTTCTAATTGTTCATTGTTATAGAAATACATTGAGTTTGCATACTGACCTTGTATCCTACAGCCTTGCTAATCTCATTTATTAATTCTAGTAGCGTTTTTTTTTGTAGATTCTTTGGGTTTTCTACATAGACAATCATGTTTTCTGTGAATAGAGATACTTTTATTATTTCCTTTCCAATTCTTTATGTGTTTTATTTATTTTTGCCTTATTGCACTGACTAAATCCCTTAGTATGTTGTTGAATAGAAGTGGTAAGAAAGGACATCCTTGCCTTGTTACCAATTTTAGGGATAAAAATTCTTTCTTTCATTGTTAATTATTATATTAGTTATATGTCTTTTTGTAGATACACTTTATGAGGTTGTGGAAGTTCCCTTCTATTCCTATTTTACTGTTCTGACCATATGTAGTGTTGAATTTTGTCAAATGCTTTGTCTACATCTATTAAGATGATCAAATTTTTTTTGTTAGTTTGTTGATATGGTGAATTATATTGATTGATTTTTTTTTTTTAAGATTTTATTTTATTTTCCTTTTTCTCCCCAAAGCCCCCTGGTACCTAGTTGTATATTTTTCGTTGTGGGTCCTTCTAGTTGTGGCATGTGGGACGCTGCCTCAGCGTGGTTTGATGAGCAGTGCCATGTCCGTGCCCAGGATTCGAACCAACAAAACACTGGGCCGCCTGCAGCGGAGCGCACGAACTTAACCACTCAGCCACGGGGCAAGCCCCTACATTGATTGATTTTTGAATGTTAAACCAGTCTTGCATTTCTGGGATAATTCCCACTTGGTTATGATTTATTATCATTTTTATATTTTGTTGGACTCAACTTGTGAATATTTCATTACATATTTTTATTCATAAAGAAAAAAATATATAGCGCCTTGAGTCCTTATGTTTTGTGGGGGTTTTTTCTGATATATTTTATTTTGTTTTAAAAAAATGTTCATGGTGACTCACAGAATTCATGAGCTACCAATGGGTCACACACATAATTTGAAAAACATTGATATAGAGACATTTTCCTCTGTTGTTTTGGTAGCTTGAGTATGTCCGCTGGATGATCAAAGGAACTAGCTGACCTGCTAGAATGTTAGCTGGCATAGGAACTTTATTGAAGTAGTAGATATATATCTTAGATTTTCATTCCTGATACTTTTTGATGAGGAGAGTTTTTAAAAGTGCCAGTTATGGTCTGATCTACTGAGGATCCAATGAGTTTTCCATGGCTAGGTCAACTATCAGGTAGAAGCTGGTGATATATTTTTAGAACTTTCTTGGAATGCATCCTTGATCTCTAGTCCAGCATCATGAACCTCACGTCTTACCCATGGAGCGGTGGTTCAGGTTGCCCTCCATTCCCTAATATGTTTTGTGTCTTGATTGTGAACTCACATTTGTTAGAACTTTAAGAATGAAAACTCTCTGACCATTCAAAGCCTATTTGCTCCTTCTAGTTAAGTAGGGGCTACCAACCCTGGGTCACCAGGGCTGGAGCAAGGGACTAGTTGAATAAAGAGAATACAATGAGTAAATTCCTTCCACTGACGCTTCCTCCCAAGATCTCCATAAACTAAATTCTCAGCTTGGGTGTTTTTGGAATCAGCAGTCCCTGAAATCTCATGAGAGCAGCTTGTGGCCACAGATTCTCTTCTCTGCTTTATGTGGGCATCTCTTACCACTTTGTGTCAGCCTAAGACTTTGTCTCCTGTCTTCCCAGTATCCATCAAAACTGAAGCTTGTAGTCACTGAGGTCAGTAGATGCCCACAGGTGACATGCCCACAGGTGAGACACCCACAGGTGACATGCCTGTGGGTGAGACGCCCACGGGTGAGATGCCCACAGATGAGATGCCCACGGGTGACATGCCCACAGGTGACATGCCCACAGGTGAGTTGCCAGCTTCTGTGTTTGCTTTCCTCTCTGAGTTCTAGCCCTCTTAAAAATGTTGGCCTCTGAGGATTTCTCTTTCTTGAAGGTGAGTTAGGCACGTAAAAGGATGTTTTAATATTTTGCTGTACATTTTGAGGTGTTTTATAGAGGGAGGGTTTCCTAAGATATAAAATCTATGATTTTCCCAGAAACAGAAACCTTTATTTTATCTCTTTACTTTTCTAAATCACTGTATTTACACACACTCACACATACACTCCCCTACTTAATGTCACTGGCTATGTTAGCTTGCCGGCCTCTAAGGACAGAGACAGTGATAGCTACCAGGTCATATCTGTACACTTTAACAGGATCTGTAGCTACTCACTGGTCAAAGCCTGTCCCCCAGAATTATTTGCTTTAAATGACATAGCCCAAGTGCACAGAGATGCTAAATTTCCTAGCAATACTCATAATAAACCCTTTGAGGGCAGTAAATCCAGTTATTAGGTGAATGCAAAGTATATATTTAGAAATTGGGCAAGTCAATACCAAAGTGGGGAATGCACTTTTATAGGTAAAAAGTCTACCCATAGCTGTTTGGATAACAGCGCTTTTGCTTACCGGTGTCCACTTCTGCCCTTTTTCCAAGATCATGAAATGTGTGTTGTCTCCTAAGGTTTGAAAGAACTCTTCCGTGTCCACCACGGTGCCGTCTTCCTCCAGCACCAAAGTGACCAGGCCGCTGGTGATCACGAGGGCGTCCAAGGTCTGGAGTGGCAGTGCATCAGAGACACGAAGAAAGTAAGAGAGTCCATTGGACCAATCAATGACATTGATTAAGACATGGTTTCAGAAGTGTTGGCTGATTTTGATCAATTTTTAATGGTAAAGGTATACCTTAATTGGTGTCCATGGCTCATTCTTTGCTTGGAAAAGACAAGTTAAAATTTTTAAGGGACCTATCTTCTTCAGCGATTTCAATGACATAAGGTAAATGATTACACTGAATAATATTTACAATTTCTGAAATCACCTACTTATTTTGACAAATAGAAAAGAATGATCTTGCACATATGATATCTATAGAGGCTGTGTCTCGAGTGGCATATTTGAACGTCCCTCTTGCTTTGGAGACACTGTGTGTTGGATACCTGTTCTTATTTCCATGGTGTCTTTGTCTGGGTTATGCCTCCACGAGAGTCTATGACTCTTTCTTATTTGGTGATCTACAACACTGTTTAGATTAGGGACTATTCTTCCCTGGCCTTTATAACGAAAAACAGATTTCCAAAGTCTCCTGCTTCCTTCCATTCTCCCCTGTCAAAGAAACAAAGCTACACTATCAATTGATGACTATTTTTAAGGTTTTGTCTCTGTACCTAAATATTTTATGGCACAGAGATGCAGTTTCCTTTCATTCTTTTGTTCTCCCTTTAGCCACTTAGAAGTGGCTCCCTTCAGACTCTCCAAGGCCAGGACACTGACATTTCCGTCTTGCATTGGCTCAGTTCCCAAGACCACGGCCCTGGGTGAGTGCAGGGGACCTTCTGTGAGCTGTTGGAGGAGGCCGCTCATGGTACCTTACTGAGGAGCTCCTTCAGGTTGCTCGCCATCACCCCTCGCCGGCTGCTTCTGTCATGGTTGGAGACCCGGAAAGGGCGAGCTGAATGCATCAGGGGAGTTAGTAGGACTTTCCTAGTCTGTGATCCCATAAACGTCAGGGGCCTGGAAATGGATGAGAAAAGTAGAAAATATCTTTGACATTACTTTTTAAAAAGTCTTTAAAAAGAGGTTGAAGTACATAAAAATAAAACGATTTTAATATTTGCACCTAAAAGAAAGAAATTCAATGGTTGAAGATTGTTAAAAGTTATATCTATATAGGCCCCAATATGCAAAGAACAACCAAATAATGCATCAAATTAAAAAACACAACCATAGAGGCCGGCCCTGTGGCCAAGTGGTTAAGTTCGCGTTTTCTGCTTTGGTGGCCCAGGGTTTCGCTGGTTCGAATCCTGGGCACGGACATGGCACCACTCATCAGGCCATGCTGAGGTGGCATCCTACATGCCACAACTAGAAGGACCACAACTAAAAATACACAACTATGTACCAGGGGGCTTTGGGGAGAAAAAGAAAAAATAAAATCTTAAAAAACAAACAAAAAACACAACCATCATTACACCTATTTTACCAGAACTTTCCAAGTCCTTGCAGTAATTATTTGAGAAAGAATAGTAAGGGCAACAAATTCAAAAAAGAAATAAGAACTATATTCTGCAAACAGGGGTTTTAGAGCCGAAAAATCTAAGAAAATGATTTTTAGAGACCAGGGCATAGCTAAACAGAGTTAAAGAATTAGGCACACACACAAATACTTACATATTTGTATAGTAAAACTAAGCCAGAAATTTAAAAGCCAAATATTGGTCACTATAGCAATAAAGCAAGTTTTTAAATTAACAGGAGAAACAAGGAACAACAGAACCCTCTAGTAACTGTGGCTAGAATAGCGAGAAGGAAAACAACTTTAGGCCTCATGTCACATGACACTGTGGAGTAAGTTCCACATGTACCAAAGAATTAATTCAAAAATTCACTAAAAATAGAACTAACATAGGAAAAGAAAAAAACTAGCAAAATCAGGGGCCGGTCCAGTGGCGCAGCAGTAGAGTGCGCAGGTTCCACTTTGGCGGCCCGGGGTTCACCAGTTCAGATCCCGGGTGCGGACATGGCACCGCTTGGCACGCCATGCTGTGGCAGGTGTCCCACATGTAAAGCAGAGGAAGATGGGCATGGATGTTGGCTCAGGGCCAGTCTTCCTCAAAAGAGGAGGACTGGTGGCAGATGTTAGTTCAGGACTAATCTTCCTCAAAACAAACAAACAACAAAAAAACCTGTAGCAAAATCAAATAAAGACAATTTTCTCAGGAAAAAAATCCCCAATCCTTGATTATTAAGCTTTAGTTACCTACCATGTACAAAAAAGTGACAAAGTGGGGGATAAATGAGAAACAGCTGCTAAGAAGCTTACTACTTTAGTAATTTAACAAGTGCATAATTTACTTTAAATACTAACTCAGTCCTCAGAAAACCCTGTGATATAGCCCTCACTTCTCAACTGACGATGAGGAAACTCAGCCCTGCTCTTCGCCTCCCGAGGGTGATCAAGGCGCCTCTAGATCTAGTTACATTAAGTAACTAAAGAGAAATAAAAGTTTGCATGTTAGTAAACACAAGGAGGTTCTGATAGAGATTAAAGAAGCTTGAAACCACCTTTGACACACGACCACGTGCCTTTAAACCAACACGCAAGACGTTATTTAAAAATAACTCCATGAGGGGAAACAGACGTGCCTTGCTGGTGACACTAGAAGGTGGCTCAGTCTCTGTGGAGACAAGTCTAGCAACGTGCAAAGAGCTCTCCCCCAGGACTGTGGGCTTTTTAATATTTAGGAATGTATCCATAAAGAGACTATTCAAAAGAATATGAATAGAAATTTGCAATGTTTCAGGCAGATCTTGCTTCAGGCGGGCGCTGTGATAAGTGACATGGGACCTTATTTAATCCCCACAGCCCCAGGGACCTGCACCTGGAGCTACACTGTCCCCATGCCCAGAAGAGCGCCCATCTATTTCAGGTGCTCAGATAGCTATTGACTATTTGGGTAAATGCTTACATAGCAACATTCAGGAGCATGAAACAAAGGGATTTTTAGGACAACCTTGTAGAAAATAAAAAGGGAGGCCAGCACTGCTGTCTGACACTATAACAGTTTATCGAGATTAGCCCTGTGAAGGCTGCAATTCTAGCGAATACCTGTACTGTTTGTGAATGCCTATCCCCTATGATTTGGCACTTTATTTTATAGATATACATATATATTACATATGTATACAATACATACAATATATAATTACATATGTATATAATATATACATATACAAAAATATATACTTGTACATACAATACATGCATATATATACATACACATATTGTCATTTATTTATCTATGCTTTATTTTCCCAATGAGATTGGAATTTCCCTATTGACAAAGGCTTCTTGGTTGTATCTCTCATAATGCTTAACTTGGTGCCAGGCATATAAGTTTTAAATAGTATGTTATCTAACTTGAAGCTCTAAAATGGACATAAGTGAAAATTCAATGACTTACCAAGTAATTTGCTATATGAAACACTGATATAGCTCAATAAAAAAAGAAAAACTGATAGCACATTAATGAACTGGCTCTCAAAAATTGTCAGGCTAAGTCCATGCTGTCAGCATGATCAGCCAGGTTCAGGAGGGTCTCCATAACAGTGACTGTCTCTGTCTTATTCCTATGGCTCGCCAGCAAATTGGCATTCTGGAACGAGACCTCGATTGTTAGCAAGCATTCGCTCTGACTCGTAGCCAGCCAGCATCACATTAGTGCCTGTCACTGCTTGCATTCAAGCACTTGCTATGACCAGTAACATGCTGGCTCTTTAAATATATTAAATAAGTATCGTGACAACCTTACAAGGAAAGTGTTACCTCATTTCTCAGAAGACTGAGGCTCAGAGTGGTTTCTCAAGGTCATCCAGTTAATAAGGAAAGAAGGTGGGACATAATCTTTCTGAACTTCAAGTCCCAAGCAAGAAACCTCAGCCCCGAGCACTGTGAGGAGGAGCTGCTCCATGGCCGAAAGGACAGCAGTGCGCTCAGTTCCCACTCTCAGCAACTTTCCCTCTCCGGCTGCCAGATCCACTGCACAATCTGGGGCATCTGCAAGGGGACTTGCCTGGTCAGCGGTCCCTCACGCAGGCTCCCCTTCAGACTGAGGAGAGACCCACTGAGTAAATCCTAGCCTTGAACCAACATGGCAGTGGGACTGGCATCCTGCCTCTGGACCTTCGCCCTGATTCCAGCGAGTTACACCAGGTTCCAGGTTGCACAACACGATGAGCAAGATGCCCACATTCTGCTGAGCTGATGCTGCAGGGAACTCACTCACAGTCTCATCCCTGGTGACCTGGGGGACAGGCAATGAGGATTACCCATATTATGCTGTACATTTAGAACCTAGCTTTGTCCTCAACCTAATCTAGCATCTGAAACAAACTCGCTGGTGAAGTCTCTATGCTCCGAGTTCCACTCTATGCCAAACACTGTGCACATTAGCACGTTACCTAATAACTCTACAGAACAAAGATTACAGATAAGTAAAGCTGAGGCTCCAGGGACATTAAGAAATTAAGAAGTCCAAAATTAGCAAGTGGGTTTGAATCCAGCTCCTACTTTCGCAGCGCAACGCCTGCCCTACCAGATGAAAACCCTGGTATGGTACAGGGGGGCCCTGGACCCTCACCAGTAAGAGCCTTTCTTCTCCCACAAAGCAGGAAGTCATTGCTGTTGCACAGGAGGCCTTCTAGAGTCTACGCTCACCGAGGCCAGGGTCTGTGCGTACATTTTTTACTTCCGCACTGCACCTAGCCCACTGTCGGCATGTGATCTATTTACTGAGCAAGAGAGAGGCTACGACAACATCAAGAAACGGGAGAACAAAGTTCCTGTCTTGGAATCTGAGGTCTAGGCCCTAGTGGCCAATGGCACACCCTGAGGGCATGAAGAGCTTTAACCCAGTTGCTTATGATCCTGTCTCCTCATTGGACGCCAACGCTCACGCCTTAGTAAGCACCAGCGCTCCAGTGACCCAGCACAGTTGACTATACAAAGTTCACATTGTCTTCACTTCTGACAGGATGAGACCTGGCAGTCATTTCTGGTCTTCCCCTTCACACTGCCCTCCAGATAGCCATCCTTGATAAAAAAAGGACGTATAGCCTATCGTTTTTCCTACCCGTTAAGTTTCCTCACTAAGGACTCTGTGAGGAGAAAAGGCTTATGGAGCACACATAAAAAAATCCTTGAAGACATGAAAATTAAATTCTGCCATTCTTTCCAAGGAACAGGATGAGTGATTTGATGTGCCAAATTATATAAAATCAAGACTATCTTATAGATAATATAAAAAAGGATTAAACACAATTTTATGTACATTAAACCTATTCAACAAATGCTACATGAGTACTTACTCTGCTTCAGCTAAACGGACAGTAGGGTTAACTAGCCAGAGAAATGAACAAAGCAACATCTTAATCCACTCACTTCTGGTCCTCTAAGTAGGATAATTTATGTCACGGGCCTCTAGCATGAAGCCTAAAATGTGTTGCTATTCTCCCCTCGATATTTTAATACAGCAAAGCTGAAACTGGAGCCCTGAGAAGGCTCGGAACTCTGCTTTTAGATCCACCACTTGTTAACGGCCCTCTAATCCTGGGAAACTGCAGACAGTCATATGAAGCAGGAAGGGAAATAGCTCACTAAAAGGAAAAAAAACAAGGAAACAGGTCGTTTAAGGAAATAGACTGTTTCGGGGAAATCAAGACGATAAGAGAAGTCAGACTTCATAGAATATTCTTGAAAATTGTGAAGGAGCATATCTCCCAGAAGTGAGGGAAACAGAGAAGTCTTTGTATTTTTCCCTGAGGGAACCAAGGAGTCCTCAGCTTATGAAAGTGTGTGAAATAAAGCAAGAAGACACAGACTGACAGCACATGTGAGCTTGACTCTGGTAAAACCAAGCTGACCACCACAGATCACGCACGAGCATCTTCACATGCCACCCCATGGACTGATGTTTATTCTGAAAGGGCTGGAGGAGAAAAGCAGGCCCAGTAAGAGGCCTTGGCCAGAGAGAAGCATTTTGGTGTCAGTGTTGAGGAGGTAGCTCTCTAAGGCTGTGTAAGAGAATTGCCCCGGGAATATTCGGAGTGAAATGATGACAGAGGGAGCCCCACATTTCATCATTAGGTGGAAAAGGAGGAACCCACATGAAGTAATAAAGCACAGACAGGAGTAGGATACAAGTCAACCAGCACTAGGCCAAAGCCAAGAGTGACAATGAAAATGCTGCGAAGGGAAATGGTGATGGCAAACATGGGAACACAGAGAAATAAGATGGCTTATAGTATCCGTCAGCCCCAGCTGGGTCTCTGTGAGCTGCAAGGACATGTCAGAGTTGGTGCGGTCTCACCCAGCGGCAGGAGGTGGAGGAGTGTCTGTGGCCTGGAGAGGCTCCCTGCTCCCTAGCAGCGCTGGGCGCCCGGTTACAGGCAACACACCTAGGTCAGGACACGTCTGCCCCATGGAGGAGCCGGCCTGACAGGGACTATGGCCTGTGGTCTGGGCATTGATCAACCTGTCAAAATGCTTGGCCTCATCAGTGTATTAAATATATGACCATGAAGTCTTTGAACACTTTGCGATGTTATTATTTTTTTTTTTAGAAAGATTAGCCCTGAGCTAACTACTGCCAGTCCTCCTCTTTTTGCTGAGGAAGCCTGGCCCTGAGCTAACATCGTGCCCATCTTCCTCTACTTTATATGTGGGATGCCTACCACAGCATGGTGTGCCAAGCGGTGCCATGTCTGCACCCGGGATCCGGGCTGGCGAACCCCGGGCCGGCGAGAAGCGGAGCATGCGAACTTACCTGCTGAGCCACCGGGCCGGCCCCTGCAATGTTATTAAAATAAGAGTTTAGACGCACGAAGGAGTAAGTACCAGTAACCTGGGAGATTTACTTGTAGAAAACTCAGTTTCTTGCTTATGTCACTAATAAGACTGGTAAAATCTGTACTGAAACGGCAGCTATTCAAAACCGAGAGTTCCCTGTTCGAGGAAAGAAAAGATGTACTCAGCAGCTACAAAAGCAGCTATTTTGCACAAAGTATAATATATATCAGCTTCATAGCAACTTCAAGGTTGGCAGGAATGTTATCACCGACAGGACACAAAGACAGAGTAGGTTTTGTCTCTAACAACACACATTCGTGTGGACACCATTGGTGTCCACAGCTGTGCTAAGAGACCTCAAGCTGCTTTCATTGATGACTAAGGCCCAGAGTGGTTACAGACGATTAACGAACTAATGACTGGATTAAGATTTTATAGTTGCTTACAATTTCTATGCCATCATACGGCGCCACACTTGACGCAGTGGGAACCTCACACAGATACACTTTGAATGTTGGTGTACTGTAGCAGGAGTCAGGTGCAAGGCAGGGTCAGCCTTAATTCTGCGGGCATTGCCACTTCCTCCTGCTCCAGGCAATACCAGTGAGGAATTAGCGCCCTCTTTCTTACCCGTCCTTAAAACTCGGCTCACCAACCGCTCAGTGCTCCAGAGGAAGTTGGAGAATGGGCGTTTGTATATTAATGGGAGAAAAGTTTGGAGGATGTGCTCCAAAGAGTTGTTACCCTCTGGGAGTGGACTTGCGGAGTGAGTGGAACTGGAAGGAGAGGAAGAAAAACAGGAAAGAAACCAAGGGGCTTACTTTTAGGCTTAAGCCACCATAGTGAAGACGCGCGAAACAAATCTGTTTCTCGTCTTCCCTGGCTCCCACAGCCCGACTTCCATTTCTTGTTTTTGTTTGTTTTTAAAGAAAAAGCCAGTGCTGTCCAGACAAATCATCTTTACATTTGGCTGCTATTTTTCTAACCTTGAGTACCGCACACCCAGGTTCAGCCCTTATAGATCACACTAGTTTCCCCTTCCTACCCCACGCCTAGACCCCCTGGGTACAAATGGGATCTGTCGCCCCTGAAAACCTGCGTATTAAAGTACTGAAAGCCTTCTCCATTCTTTTCGAAGCACTTTGAAGATCTTCAGAAAAATATGACCCCTCCCTTAAATCTATTAAGTTACTGCCACACAATATCTTTAGGACTTTACCGATAAGGATTGGTTTCGGTATGTCAGGATGTGAAGATGAACCCAAGAGCGGGAAAAGCTGATGCGGTGTTTTCAATCACGCAGTAGGCGGAACGGGGCAAAGAGGTGGCTGGTCCCTTCCTGGGCAGCGTCACCGCCTTTGGATGCGGCGAGAGCGGGGAGCGCTCCCCCCCTCCCCAATTCCCCTTACAAATCTGGGTGGGCTCAGCGAGCAGGGGTCAGGTGCTCAAGGCCCGAGGCGCGCCCCAGGTCAACCCACCATTCCCTTGGAGCCCAGAGCCCGCGCTCGCCCTGAGGAGTAAGCTTGGGGCATTCCAAGGCCTCTGAGCGTCCCCACGGGCGCCCTTCTCCTCGCCCCAGCTACCATCGCGAATCCGAGGTCCCGGAGAAGCCCTGTCCCTGCGTACCGTGGAGGCGTTGCCCAGGGTTCCCAGGACGCAGCCCTTATCTGCACCGGCGGCTGCGGCAGCGGCAAGAGATTCGACCACTCCCGCACTCACCACTGTCACCTGTTCCTTGGACGCCCACGCACCTCCCGAGCGCCACCCCTGACCCTTGCGGACAGCTGGAGGAGAGGGAGGAGACGCGCGGCGGGTTCGGGCTCTGTCCGCCGGCGCTAGTCCGCTGGGTGGGCACCAGACTGGCGGCTGCGTGCGTGCGCTGGGACCCGGGCGCGGGGCGCAGGGGGATGCGGAGCTCAGGGAGATGCGGGGCGCCGGGGGAGGCGGAGCGCGGGGGACCTGGGGCGCGCGGAGGCGCAGGCATGGCCCGGAGCCCGGCTAGCGTGCCACTCGCCTGATGAGGGCTCCGGCGCAGTCCCGGGCGGTCTCCATCGCGCGGGTGTAGCTCTCAGGCGCGGCCTCTCCCCGCCCGCGCCGCCTCTTAAAGCGCTGCCGCCCGCCCCGCCCTGCCCCGCCGGGTGCAGCCAACCTGATCGCGGCCTGACCGCGCGGTGCCAGGACCTTGGCAATGCGCTCGCCGCTGCCAAAGGTCGCGGCTTCGCGTTGTGGGTGCGTGACCCGGTCCACGCCCTTCGGGCCCCGCGAGCGGAGCGGCTCTCCGAGACCGCTGCAGAGAACGGTGCCCACGACCCTCGAACCCCAGCTGCTCCGCAGGTCCCGTGATGGTCGCCTGTCAGCCTGTTTGCCTCGCACGTCCTGGAGGTTGAGGCAGTTGGCGACATCACCAAGCCCGGCGGCATGGCCTTGGTTGTGGAAAGGCGGATGTGTTGTTTTTAAACGCAGGCCACAGATGGGAGAGTGAGGCGCAGGATGTGCGCATCAGTGACCCCCAGGGCCGCGCGCAGCCCGCCCCGGGGCTGGAGCCCTTGACGCCCTGCTCCAAGCTCGGCGAGCTGGCTGGCTCCTGTAGAGGAGACGAATGGCCGCAGACACCCGCACACGCGGTCCTTCAGGCTCTCCGAGGCCCCTAGGCTTCCTTCACGTTAGGCTGCTTCACAGCGGCACCGCGGGCATTTGGGGCAGTAAGAGGGACATTCAGAATGGAGGGCTAAAGGAACCGTTGGACTTCACTGCCAATCTTTTAGCTCTAGGTCAGGAACTTTCTCAGAGTAAGGAAGGCAAGAGAAAAACCGAGCCAGGACTGCGGAGGGTTCCATTCACATCCTCCTTGCATAGATGTCCACGATGCAGGATGCAGCCGGGCCTTGTTTAGACCTCGGAAGGGGGCGGCAAGGGGAGCTTGTCAGGGATTTGACAGAGCTCTTAATTACAAAATCGAAGCGGAAGTCTCTTGAGCAAGTTACAGTGGAACAGTCTCTTAATTCCAGCCCTTTTGAAGGTGTAAACTTTCTGGGATAGAGATTTGCTAGTGCATACGCCACCGCACGTGGTCAAATGATTGCTCCTGTAAATTCTCAGTAACTGCTGACTGCCCTCCCCGAGCTGCGTTTCCAAAGAGCTGTAGCTTGACCTGTGCATTCCTTCTCCTGACTCAGCTTGGTTTTAGCACACTGACAATCACATAAAACGTGACCCCTTCTGCCCGCACTCCTCCTCAGTTTAGCTCAGAGAAACACACACATACTTCTTCCCTGTCAGGGTCACTGGTGTCAACAAGCCTCATCTGACTTTCAAGAGTGTTGAAGCCAAAAGCAATTTCCTCCCAGAGTCCTGGGCTCCACAGGGCCTGTTGGGACTCGCCGGCCCCAGGGCACAGAGCTGGTGTTTCCTGCCCACAGCCACTGGGGCTGGACAGGGCCTTAAGGGATCATTAGCTGTCCCTCCCACTGACACCCTGCTATGGCCTGAATCTTTGTGTCCCCCCCAAATTCATATACTGAAATCCTAATGCCCAATGCGATAATATTAGAAAGTGGGGCCTTTGTGAGGTGCTTAAGTTATGAGGGTGGAGCTCTCATAAATGGGACTAATGCCTTATAAAAGAGGCTCCCGATAGTTCCCTAGCCCCTTTCGCCATGTGAGGACACAGTGAGAAGGTGCTGGCTGTGAACCAGGAAGAGAGCTCTCGCCGGAACCCAGCCGTGCTGGCGTCCTGATCTAGGACTTCTAGCCTCCAGAACTGTGAGCAATCAATTTCTGTAGTTTACAGCTACCCATTCTGTGGGATTTTGTTGTCGCAGCCTGAACGGACTAAGACATGCCCCCTTTACTCACTCTATGGTCAAGCCCTGCCCCCGCCATTTCGATTTCCCGACACCTTGTATATCGGGCAGTACACCCATGCCTGAGGAAACAGTGTGTTAGACCCGTTCTGGAGTAGTGAAGGGCAGGATCACAGGGGATTCTCACAGACCAATAGCCAATCAGGACAATAGGTGTAATTAATTCACTTATTCCTAGGGCTTAGAGAGGCATCTGACTCAGAATTAATTTAGTTTAGGCTTGTTAATGGCTGAATGAGTGAATGAGGTGCTATGTTAGCAGTAACATATGAAGGCAAACTGCAAAGGGAACTCAGTAATGAATTCTGCCTAGAGGGTGTCCAGGAAGGGACATTGGAGCTGAGGCTTGAAGGACGAGTGAGGGAAGTGGTGCATGGGGTGGTTGTGACTATTCTGCATGGCTTTTAGAAAGAGCGAGGGCACAGAGGGACGGTAATGGCGTGTGTGGCAGTCCCAGGAGAATGGTAGGAACCAGTTGGGGCACCCGTGTTGGAGCGAATCTGCACAGCCCTGAGCACACAGCAGGCGTTGCTCTCAGTGGAGAACCAATGGAGGTGGCAGGGTGACCTGCTCAGACATAGATTTGAGAAGACCACTCTGAGGATGGCGCAGAGGCTGGACCGGGTCAGGGGGAGCCTGTAGGTGATTCAAGTAAAAGACGTCAAAGGGTAAGACCTGGGCACTGACAGTGATCATGGAAAGGAGGGAGGAGCCAGGGAAGATTTCACAGGATGTGGCGGTGCACAAGAAGGGGAGCAGCTGAGATGACTCCAATATTTTTAGATTAGATGACTAGAGGGGAAATGATGCCTTTAACTGAGATGAAAAACACCAGGAGGGGAAACAAGTTTGTAGTTGAGGTTGAGATTATGTTGAAATCCATGGGCCTGAAGACCACACCAGATGGAGATGTGCAGAAGAACCCAGGAGCCTATGGGCCACACTGGACAGAGACGCGAAGAACCCACGGGCCTGTGGACCACACTTGACAGAGATGCAGAGAAGGACCCATGGGCCTGTGGACCACACTCAGATGTCTGGGCTGGTGCTCAAGGAGAGGTCCAGGCTGGAAGTCTAGGCTGGCCAGCTCCCTGCCTGCTCCTAAGTGGGGATCTGTGCCATATGAGTGAATGGGTCGCCCCAGGAGAGTGTGTGGAGAGAGAGAAGAGGGCAGGGGGTATGTTCTGCTCCAGAAGGAGTGGCTGCAAAGCCCAAGACAGCCAAGAAGAAAATGGGTAAGAGGTGGCCCATGCGGGCCTGTGTGGGGAGAGTGCCTTTCTAGCACATCTCCATCTCTGACTCTCACACAAATAAACTCCTGTCTCATTCAATATCATTTAATACATCTGTATTCAGCAACTGCCATGTTCCAGTGCAACCGAGGTTAGAAATCCAGCATTTTATGCTTAATGCAACCATTGTTTGTTGAAGCAGTCCCTATAGAGCCTTCCTGCGGTATCTCCACCTAACGTCGCGCCTAAGGGAGGACTTCCAGAGCGCTGACCTCCCAGCTGGCTCCCGCAGCTGTCTATGGGGTTGATGCCGCTGTAGGCTTGACTCCTTCTCTGCAGCAGGGACACAGGGATCTTTCTCTCATAGGGTTGGGGGCGAATCAAATCCTGTAAGGGGGGCTGGCCTGGCCCAGTGCCCGGCCCGGAGTGCTCCATCAGTGTGGGCGATGAAGAGCACAGTGTTGCAGATGATGGCCAGCCGCACTTGAGCTCTTAGCCAAGAGGGAGTATCTGATACGAAAACGGCTTCTCATTTATGGAGGCTAGATTATGGAGAACACAGATGCTTAGAGCTCAAAGAAACTTTAGCAACCATCTAATCTGATTTTTATATGCTTTGTAACAAAGCGGATAAAATGATGAACTCTGAGTCCAAACCCTTGCCTCACTACTTTCAGATTCTGTGACTGTGGGCAAGTTTTCTTTGCATTTCTTTTCTTTTTATGAACTTCACATTCATTTCTAATAACCTCTGATGATCTAAATTCCTTACCAGCTCTCAGTGGGTTGCGATGAGGGTTAAATAAGATAATGCTTTTGAAATACATTGTAAGCTGTCAGGCGCTAACAAGTGTTAAGTCTTATTATCATATTGGTAAGGAAATCGAGCCCTGGAAAGAGGCTCACTCAAGTACTGTTGACCACATAACCAGGGCATCTTCCTCAGAATTGGAATAATTGTGAGTAAGGCAAAGAATTTCTTTCAGCTGTTTGGAGAATTCTTAAGAGAAAAGAAACACTGAGGGACCAAGTCAATCCAATGGGGGAAAAGAGAGTCTTTTTTAACAAATGGACTGGAACAGCTAGATATTCACAAAGAAAAAATAATGAACCTGGGCACCTAATTCACTCCATCCACAAAAATTAATTTAAGATGGATCATAGATCTCAATATAAGAGCCAGAACCATAAAGCTTCTAGAAGAAAACAGTAGAAAACAATCTTTGCAATGTTACGGGAGACAAAGTTTTCTTGGACAAGACACAAAAAGCACTAACTACAAAACAAAAATTTGAAAAATTGGATTTCGTTAAACTTTAAAATGTTCTGCTTATCAAACAATAACATTGAGAGTCAAGCTACAAACTGGGGGAAATATTTGCAGAAAATATATCTGACAAAGAATTCCTAGCCAGAACGTTTAGAGAACTCCTACAAGTTAACAATACAAAGATGAACAACCCAAATAAAAAATGGACAAGAGACTTGAACAGTCGCTTCACAAAGGAAGATATACAAATGGCCAGTAAACACGCGAAAGGTGCTCAACGTTACTGGCCATTATGGGTCAAGAAAACATCAATGTTTGAAAATCGATCAAGAGAATTTTCCATATCAACAGATTATAGAAGAAAAACCACAGGACCATCTCAGCAGATGCAGAGAAAGCATTTGATGAAATTTAACACCCATTCGTGATAAAAACTCTCAGCAAACTAGAAATAGAAAGGAACTTCCTAAACCTGATTAAGAACATCTAAAAACACTACACTGGATTTCATCAAAATTAAAAATTTTCATGCATGAAAAGACACTAACAAGGAAAGTGAAAAGACTACCCACAAAATAGGGGAAAATATTTGTAAATCATATAACTGATAAGGGTCTAATATCCAGAGTATATAAAGAACTCCTACAACTCAACAATAAAAATAACCTGATCAAAAAATGGGTAAAGGATATAAATAGACATTTTCCCAAAGTGGATACACAAATGACCAATAAGCACGGGAAGAGATGCTCAACATAATTTGTCATTAGGGAAATGCCAATCAAAACCACAATGAGGTATTACCTCACGCCCACTAGGATCGTTATAATATGAAAAACAACAGAAAATAAAAAGTGTTGATGGGTGTGTGGAGAAATTGGAACCCTCAGACATTGCTGGTGACAATGTAAAAAGCTGCAGCTGCTGTGGAGAACAGTTTGGCAGTTCCTCAAAAAGCTAAACATAGTTCCCATGTGCCCCAGCCATCCATTCCTAGGGGCCGGCTCCGTGGCCGAGTGGTGAAGTTCACGGGCTCCGTTGTGGCAGCCCAGGGTTCGGCGCAGACACGGCACTGCTCGTCAGGCCACGTTGAGGCGGCGTCCCACATCCCACAGCTAGAAGGATGTGCAACTAAGATATGCAACTGTGTACAGGGGGGGTTTGGGGAGATACAAGCAGAAAAAAAAAAAAAAGATTGGCAACAGTTGTTAGCCCAGGTGCCAATCTTAAAATAAAAAAAAAAAAGAATGGAAAACATATGTTCTCACAGAAATATGCCCATGAATACTCATTGTAGCATTATTCATAACCACAAAAAGTGGAAATAACCCAAATATGCATCAACTGATGAATGGATAAACAGAATGTGATATTTCATACAATGGAATATTATTCAGCCATAAAATCAAACATTGATACATGTTATAAGATGAATCAACCGTGAACACATTATGCTAAGTGAAAGAAGCCAGAAGTGTCCAGAACAGGCAAATCCATAGAGACAGAAAATAGATCAATGGTTGCTAGGGGCTGGAGGAGGGGAGACAGGGAGTGACCGAAATGGTTAAGGGGTTTCTTTTTGGGGTGATGAAAGCGTCTGGATTAGATGGTGGTGACAGTTGCGCAACCTTGTGAATATACGAAAAACCACTGAATTGTAAATGTTTCAATTGTGACTTTTAGGGCCAGCCCCGTGGCCCAGTGGGTAAGTCTGTGCACTCTGCTTTGGTGACCTGGGGTTCGCCACTTTGGATCCTGGGCATGGACCTCATCAAGCGATGCTGAGGCGGCATCCCACATGGAGGAACTAGAAGGACCTGCAGCTAGGATATGCAGTTGTGTAGTGGGGGCTGTGGGGAGAAGAAAAGGAGGAGGATTGGCAGCAGGCGTTCGCTCAAGGCCACTCTCCCTCATGCACAAAAAATTGTGACTTTTATGGTATGTGAATTATATCTCAACTATAAAACCCCTACAGCTAACATTATACTTGTAGTGAAAGATCGAATGCTTTCCCCCTGAGATTGAGAAGAAGATGAGGAGGTCCACTCTCGCCGCTCCTATTCTACGCCATGCTGGAGGTTCGAGCCAGAGCATTAGGCAAGGAAAAGACGTAAGAAGCACACGGATTGGAAGAGAAGAATAAAAGTTTCTCTATTTGTGACAATGTGATTGTCTACACAGAAAACTCAAAGAATCTACAAAAAGAACTACTAGAACTAATAAGTGAGTTCTGCAAGGTCACAAAGTGTAGGTCAACATACAGATACCAGTGACATTTCCATATGCTAGTAATGAGTAATTAGAAATTGAAATTTTAAAAAACATCATTTACAATAGCACTAAAAAACAGAATACTCACTATCAAGAGAGAAAAAGCAACTCACAGATTGGGAGAAAATATTGGCAAATCATATATCTGCTCAGGGATTAATATCCAGAATATATAAGAACTCCCGTTACTCAACAACAACAAAAAATCCAATTCAAAAGTGGACAAAGGAGTTGAATGGATATTTCTCTAAAGAAGATACACAAATGGCCAATAAAGCACATGAAAAGGTGCTCAGCATCACTAGTCATTAAGAAAATGCAAATCAAAACCACGAGATACCACTTCACACCCATTAGGATGGAAATTTTCAAAGAAACAGAAGATAATAAGCGTTAGTGAGTATGTGGAGAAATCGGAATCCTCCTGCACTGTGGATGGGAATGTAAAATGGAACTGCTGCTGTGGAAAACAGTTTCATGTTTCTTCAAAAAGTTAAACAGAATTACTATATGACCCAACAATTTCACTTTTAGGTATAACACTCAAGAGAGTTGAAAGCAGGGACTCAAACCGATACCTGTACAACCATGTTCATAGAGCATTACTCATAATAGGGAAAAGGGAGAACCAAACCAACGTCCATCAACGGATGAATGGATAAACCAAATGTGGCATGTACACAAAATGGAATTATTCAGCCTTAAAAAGGAAGGAAATTTTGCAATATACTGCAACATGGATGAACGAACCTTGAAGACCTGCTAAGAGAAATAAGCTAGTCACAAAAGGACAAATACCGTGTGATTCCACTCACATGAGGGACCTAGAGTAGTCAAATTCATTGAGACAAAGTAGAATAGAGGTTCCTGGGGGCTGAAGGAATGGAGGGATGCGGGGCTGTTCTTTAACGGGTATAGAGTTTCTGTGGGGATAATGAAAAAGTTCTGGAAACGGATAGTAGTGATGATTGCATAACATGTGAAGGTAATCAATGCCACTGAACTGTACACTTAAAAATGGTTAAAATGGGAAAATCTTATGCATATTTTATCACAATAAAAAAGTAGAAAGCAGCAACAACAAAAAATAAAATACTTGGGTAGAAAGCTAACAAAATATGTACAAGATCTGTATTCTGAAAACCACAAAGCACTGAAGAAAGAAATCAAGGAAGGTATAAATAAATGGAGACAGACACCTCGTTTGTGGATTCAATATAGTTCAATATTGTTAAGTTGCCAATTCTCCCCAAACTGATCTATAGTTTCAGCGTAATCCCAAACAAAATCCTAGCAGGATGTTTTTCTTTTAGAAATTAACAAGATGATTCAAATTTTACATGGAAAGACAAAGGAGCTAAAAGGATTTTGAAAAAGAAGAACAAAGTTGAAGGACTCACTCTACTGGACTTCAAGACTTACTACAAAGCTACAGTTGGGGCTGGCCTGGTGGCACAGCAGTTAAGTTCCCACATTCCACTTTGGTGGCCCCGGGTCTACCGGTTCAGATCCCGGGTGCGGACATGGCACTGCTTGGCAAGCCATGCTGTGGCAGGCGTCCCACATATAAAGCAGAGGAAGATGGGCATGGATGTTAGCTCAGGGCCAATCTTCCTCAGTAAAAAGAGGAAGATTGGCAACAGATGTTAGCTCAGGGCTAATCTTCCTCAAAAAAAAAAAAGCTACAGTAATCGAGAGAGCGTGGTACTGGTGAAAGGACAGACACAGCAATCAAAATGGAACAAATAGAGAATTCAGAAACAGATCCATAAATATACGGTCAATTTATTTTCAACAAAGTGTAAAAATAAATCAATGAAAAAAGGATAGCCTTTCAACAAATGGCGCATGTAAAGAAACCAACTTTGATCCATATTTGTACCATATACAAAATTTACTCAAAATGAATCATAGACCTACATGTACAACATAAAACTGTAAAACTTCTAAAAGATAAAATAGGATAAAAATGTTTTGACCTTGGGTTAAGCAGAGATTTCTTAGCTACAATACCAAAGCTATGATCTATGAAAGAAAAAAATTGATAAATTGAACTTCATCAAAATTAAAAACATTTGCTCTTCAAAAGGCATTGTTAGGAGAATGAAAAGACAAGCCATAGATTTGGAGAAAATATTTGCAAATCACATATCTAATAAAGAAGTTGTGTTTAGAGTAAAAGAACTCTCAAACTCAGTGAAAACAACCCAGTATAAAATGGGCAAAAGATTTGAACAGATACTTCACTAAAAAAGATAACTTATATGCAAATAAGCACATTTAAATGTGGTTAAAAACCCTATATAACCATGATGAACAAAATTAAAAGAGACACATAAATAGAAAAAATAAAAGTCAACATTATTAGTTATTAAAGAAATACAAATTAAAACTATAATGACATAAAACCTGTCAGGAGGTGTAAAATTTAAAAAGCAAAAAAACCCTGACAATACCAAGTGCTGACAAGGATGCAGAGCAACTAGAATTCTCAGGCATTGCCGGTAGGAATGCAAACTGGACAACAGCTTGGCAGTTTCTTATAAAGTTAAACATTTAACCATATAACTGAGCAATCCCACTTCTAGGTAGTCACCCAAATGAAACAGAAACTTATCTTCAAACAAAAACCTGTATGTGAATGTTTATAACGGCTGTATTCATAATGGCCCCCAACTGGAAACTACACAAATGTGCCTCTGCTGGAAATGGATAAAGAAACTGGTATATCCATACCGTGGACCACTACTCAGCAGTAAAAAGGAGCCAACCACTGATATGTGCAAAACAGGGATGAACCCAAAATGCACCACACTAAGCGAAAGAGGCCAGAGTCAAAAGACTATAAACTGTGTAATTCCATTTATATGACATTTTGGAAAAGGCAAAAATATAGAGATAGATCAGTGGTAACCAAGGGCTGGGGTTGGGAGCAGGCTGACTACAAGGGGGGCACAGGGGAACGTGGGGTGATGGACTTGTTGAAACTCTTGGATGTGGGGGTCATTACACAATTGCATGCATTTGTCGAAATGTGCACAAATGTACACTAAAAAGAGTGAACTTTACCATGTGTCAATCATGCTTCAGTTTTACAAAATGACTGGTAGGACTGCAAAATGGCATCACTTTGGACTTCTCTTTGGCAGTTTTTTAAAAAATAAAGTTAAACATGCATTTATCCCATTAGCCAGCTATTCTTAGGCATTTTACACAAGAGAAATGAAATACTTGTCCACAAAATACAGGACGGGTTCACAGCATCCTTATTCATAATAGCCAAAAGCTGGAAATAGCCCTAATGTCCATTAACAGAATGGATAAACAAATGTTGGGTACATTTATATGATAGACTACTCCTCTTCAATAAAAAGAACAAAGTATTGATCCACAAAGCAGCCTGAAGAAGCTTAAAATCACTATGCTGAGTGAAAGAAGCCAGGCATAAAGGAGCATATATTGCAGGATTCCATTTATGTGAAGTTCAAGAAAGATGAAATTATGTGCAGAGAGAGAAATGAGAACAGCGTCTGCCTCGGGTAGAGAAGGTCACTAACTGGAAAGGGACATAGGGAACTTTTCCAGAGTTACGGAAAAGATCTAGATTTGATTAGGGTGTTGGTTACGTGGTTTGGACAGTTGTCAAAACTCACAAACGGTACACCTACGAACTGTGCATGTTATAGTATGTAAATATAACACCAATGAGAAAAATAATACATAGTAACGGAAGTCAGATGTGATTGCCTGGACGGGGTGCTGACAGAAAGGGGGCGCAAGGGAAATTTCTGGGGTGATGGAAATGTTTATATTTTGTTTGAAGTGGTCAAACTCATGAAAGTGAGCACATAAGAATAATGCAACTTATTGTATGTAAACTATACCTCAACACAAAATAACGTAAAAATATAAAATAAATAATACTGCAAAAAAGAGAGAACAGGAAGACAAAGTCATCATATTTTTTTAATAATTTAAAAATATTTTTAATTGTAGTAAAAAACATATAAAATTTACTATGTTGGCTATTTTAAGTGTATGATTTAATAGTGTCAAGTACATTCACACTGTTGGGCAACAGAGCTTTTCCTCTCGCCAAACTAAATCTCCATACCCTTTAAGCAATAATCGCTCATAACCTCCTCCCGCTAGTCCCTGCCTTTATGAGGCACTACCATTCTACTTTCTGTCTCTGTGCATTTGACTACTCCAAGCCCCTCATATAAATGGAATCATCTAATATTTGTCCTTTTGTGACTGGCTTATTTCACTTAGCAGAATGTCTTCAAGATTCATCCATGTTGTAGCACGTGTCAGAACTTCCTTCCTTTTTAAGGCTGAATAATATTCCATTGTCTGTATATATCACATTTTGTGTATCCATTGATCCCTCAATGGACACTCAGGTTGCTCCCACCTCTTGGCTATTGTGAATAGTGCTGTGAACATGGGTGTACAAGTATAGCATTATGTTTTTTCAAAATATAAAACCAGGGTAGCACAAACTGTCTTATTGTCACCTTTCCCTTCCTTTTCTGCACTGACCTTGCTGCTAACCAGAAATTCATCAGAGGCCAGCGGCCAGTGCAGTCACACAATAGGACAGCCTGCCAGGCAGTAGATCACGACAGTGACCCAGGGTGAGCAAAACCTCATGCTTTTCTCAAAGGCTAAAAATGCGTCTTTGGAGGCAATGTAAAAATGCAGCTGGAAGTTATTCCAAGCCAAAAGACAGCAAAGGTTGTCTTATGTTTGTGCCCAGGCACAAGACCCTCTGGACCGTCAGTGTGGCGGCTCTAACTTTCTTACACAACACACTGACTCCTGGCTGCATTTGGCTCCCCGCCTGGGCCTCCTCCCCCATCAGGAGGTGCACTGGAGGCCTGCAGGGAGGGAGGAGGTGTGTATCAACCTGCAGCCACCAGGTGGCAGTAAATAGGGCACTCCTCCGGGCACTGACAGATCTAGAGAGGGTGTGCAGCTGAGAGAGGAGTCGCCTCCATGACGGGGGGTTTTTCTCTGTCCTGCTGTTCTCTCTCTTCCCCTAACCAGTCCCTCTTCTCACATGCTATGCTTTGCATAAAGATTCTCTAGCCATACCCGTCAGTAGCCGAATTGGTGATACTGCTAAGGCTTATGCACATGTCTGTCGGTTTGCAAATTTGTATATTATATAAAGCTCTGGAGAAGACGAAATTGTGGCCAATGTAGTGTGCTTGCTTAGGTCTTTCGGAGCCTGTCGTAGCAGTTATATCACTTTTGCACACCCTGCACACGTGCCCAATGCGTACAGCTTTGGGTCTCCCTTACCAATACCACATGAGCCTGGGGGAGAGCACAAAACCCCTGCCAAGGGCACTCACTGGTGGTTAGGCTGCGAAGCTAGGAATTCCACTTCTACCACAAACCTGAGATTTCCCCCATATCCTCACCAGAGGGGTGGAAATGCACGCCTCCCCTGCCGTGGCCCCAGGATATCTCCTTCTGGTCACAGCCAGGGACTAATCTCCTCCCACTACTTGGGAATAAGAGTCTACATTTAGATGCTCTATACTTATGTTCAAGCTTCGCAAAGCAGTGGACCTTGATAGACAGAAGCTGCTTCCATACTTGGCCTTAGAGTCTTACTGATTCTAAAACAAGCCATGCATCTTGAATGTTGTACCTACTCATTCCTCCTAGCTATCAACCACATTTGGATGTGGCATCACTAGGATAACTATTCTATATCCTTTTATACCTGTCTGGGATTTGCCACCGGATTGGCTCTCTTTACCGCCATCAAGTTCAATTTAATTTGACAGGTGGTTTACCAAGAGCCTGCTTTGTGCTCCATCCTCCTGCAAATAGAGATCTGGTCAGACAGCTTTGACGGTGCCTCATTGTCTGTGAGACAAATCAGTCTTCAGCATGGCTGGCTCATAAGGCCCAGTAATCTTCCTCCAGTCTGTTGTGCCTGGCATCGGGTAAGCCTTCCCCAAATGCTAGCTACCGATCATGACCATTGCTGGGGCCTGGCTGCCCGCCGACCCTCCTCGCGCCCCATCCCCCACCCTCCAGTCATACTGGCCACTGGCTGATGCTGAATTTACTGCACACTTTCACCATGACTCAGTGTCGTTTCATGCGATTTCTTCTGCTGAGAATGCTTCTCTTCCTCCATCTAAAGCCTAATTCATCCTTAAGCATCTAGCTCAGGTGTACCGTCTCCTGTAAAACCTCCTGGTGTCCTCGCACTCTGACATAATCCATTTCTTCTCTCTGTCCCCCCAGCACATTGTTATTATGGTTTTTATGCCATTGATCATTTATAACCTTATATACCTGTTTGTGTACATGTTTGTCTCCCTTTGCTTCAAACTTTAAACTTCTTGAGGACAGAAATCATATCTTATTACAAGTCACTCCAGCACTTAGCTCCAAACAGAACTGTAGTAAATATAAAAATAATAACAAACCTTCCACATGAGCTCTTGGTATGGCCAGGAATGGTGCTAGGAACCTTACAGACTCATCTCACTAACTCCTGACCCTATGAGTAGGTACTATCACCTATTTTACAGATGATGAAACTGAGGCATAGAGAGCACAAGAATCCCACCCAAGGAGGTGACATCAGCGACATGGCAGAGTGACCTCACCCAGGACTCTCTCACCTCCAAACTACAACCAAAACGGAACAAATGAATTTCAACTAATAACTAATAATACAGAGATCGTCAGAGACCCACAGCAGCCAAACAACGATGGAGGGTGAAGGCTGGAGCCCCCTATGAGGAGCTGGAATGGAGTAGGAGAGAACTTCGCTCCCTCCCCTAGAGACTGGGATCGCTGCTGCGGGTGAGGGAAGGAGCAGGGGAGGGGCCGTGCATCCGGGGATCATACAGGACTCCCACCGCCATGCAGTGGAAACCCTCTAATGGGGGAAAGCTTTTGCGTGCAGGGACCCCATCAAGCCAGGGCCCCAGGAAACCAGAGAGCGAGAGCTGATGGGAATCCAGGTCTGTGCACAAGAGAAAGTGCCCCTCCTCCCCTGACCCGCTGTGTCCTGCCATCGCAGCTGAAGGCAGAGGGCTCAGAACGTGCAGCTCTCCACCCCCATCTCGTGGCAACAGGCTGTAAGTGCAACCAAATAATACCATCATGTGCAAAAACCCCTCCTCTACCATCCAGCAATTTATAAAAGCTCCAGACCAGAAGGAAAACAATAAAAACACAGAATTAAGTCCTGAGGACTTGGAAATAGGTAAACTAAGTGACAATGAATTCAGAATAGCTATCATCAAAAAACTCAATGAGGTAAAGGGAAATATAGAGAAACAAGTCAACGAGTTCTGGAGTTACTTCACAAGAGAGAATGAAACTATAAAGAAGAATCAATCAGAAATACTAGAGATGAAAAATACAATGGATCAGATAAAACAGACTATGGATTCCCTGAATGCACGTGTAGACACCATAGAGGAGCAAATTAGCATAATCGAAGATAGACAGGTGGAATGGCTCCAGACAGAGGAAGAAAGAGAACTAAGAATTAAGAAGAATGAAGAAAATCTCAGAGAAATAGTGGATTCAATGAGGAAATCGAAATTAAGAATTATCGGAATCCCTGAGGGCATGGAAAAGGAAAATGGAGCAGAAAGTGTGCTTAATGAAAATTATAGACGAGAACTTCCCAAATCTAGGGATTGAGGGAGAAATGTGTGTGGAGGAAGCTTTCAGATCTCCTAGATTTTTCAATGTAAAAAGACCTACTCCAAGGCATATAGTAGTAAAAATGGCAAAAACGAATGACAAAGAAAGAATACTCAGGGCAGCAAGGCAGAAGAAAATAACCTACAAAGGAGCTCCTATCAGACTTTCAGCAGATTTCTCTATAGAAACCTTACAAGCTAGGAGAGATTGGAATGACATATTCAAAACTTTAAAAGATAAAAATCTTTAGCCACAAATACTCTATCCAGCAAAAATATCCTTCAGATATGAGGGAGAAATTAAATCTTTTTCAGACAAACAAAAGTTAAGGGAATTTGTAACCAAAAGACCTCCACTACAAGAAATTCTCAAGAAGGCTCTCATACCTGAAAAAAGAAAAAAAGGGAGAAAGGGGTCACAAACCACAGAGTAGGGAGACAGATAGAACCAGAATAGGATAGCAAATATTCAACTATAGCATTAGGATAAAGGGAAGGAAATCACCAGAGCAAAGACGATCTTATCACTCTAACCACAAACTCATAACTCGAGTTGGAATAAGAGATGAAAATAATAATTTAGGAGGGAAAGAGGAAAGGGACTAAATCAGTCTAGGCCAAGTAAGTAAGAGATCACCAGAGAATAGACTATATTATACTGAGATTCTAAATACAAACTTCAGGGTAGCCACTAAACTAAAAAACAGAACAGAGAAACAAAACATAAATAAGGAAAAATCTAAGAAACCCAGCATAAGAAATTGCAGAAGTCAATAGGTAGGCTAAAACACACAGGATGAGAAACAAAGGAAACACAGGAAAACCAGATAATGAGTGACAGAATGACAGCATTAAGCCCTCATGCATCAGTAATCACCCTCAATGTAAACGGATTGAACTCTCCAATAAAAAGACACAGAGTGGCAAAATGGATTAAAGAACAAGATCCAACAATTTGTTGCCTCCAGGAAACACACCTCAGCCCCAAGGAGAAACACAGGCTCAGAGTGAAGGGGTGGAAGACAATACTCCAAGCTAATAGCAAACAAAAGAAAGCAGGTGTCACAATACTTATATCAGATAAAACAGACTTCAAGATAAGGCAGGTAAAGAGAGACACAGAGGGACAATATATAATGATCAAAGGGACACTTTGTCAAGAAGAAATAATGCTTATAAATATCTATGCACCCAACACAGGAGCACCAAAGTTCATAAAGCAACTATTAACAGACCTAAAGGAAGATGTTAAAAATAACACAATAATAGTAGGGGACCTCAACACCCCACTCACATCAATGGAAAGATCATCCAGACAGAAAATCAACAAGGAGATAGTGGAGCTAAATGAAAAGCTAAAACAATTGGACTTAACAGACATATACAGAACACTTCATCCAAAAACAGCAGAATATACATTCTTCTCAAGTGCGCATGGAACATTCTCAAGGATAGACCATATGTTGGGAAACAAGGCAAGCCTCTACAAATTTAAAAAAATTGAAATAATAACAAGCATCTTCTCCAATCATAATGCTATAAAGCTAGAAATTAATTACAAGAAAAAAGCTGAGAAAGGCACAAGGATGCAGAGACTATACAATATGCTATTGAACAAGCAATGGATCATTGAAGAAATTAAAGAAGAAATCAAAAAATACCTGGAGACAAACGAAAATGATAACATGCCATACCAACTCATATGGGATATAGCAAAAGCTGTATTAAGAGGAAAATTCATCACAATACAGGCACATCCTAACAAACAAGAAAAATCCCAAATCAGCAATCTTAAACTACACCCAACTGAGTTAGAGAAAGAACAACAAACAAAGCCCAAAGTCAGCAGAAGGAGAGAAATAATAAAAATCAGAGCAGAAATAAATGCTATTGAAACAAAAAAGGCAGTAGAAAGGATCAATGAAACAAAGAACTGGTTCTTTGAGAAGATAAGTAAAATTGACAAACCCCTAGCCAGACTTACAAAGAAAAAAAGGGAGAAAGTTCAAATAAACAAAATCAGAAATGAAAGAGGAGAAATAACAACAGACTTGGCAGAAATACAGCGGATTATAAGAGAATACTATGAAAAACTATATGCCAACAAAATGGATAACCTAGAGGAAATGGATAAATTCTTGGACTCCTAAAATCTCCCAAAGCTCACTCAAGAAGAAGCAGACACTTTGAACAGACCAATCACAAGGAAAGAGATTGAAACAGCAATCAAAAACATCCCAAAGAATAAAACCCCAGGACCAGATGGCTTTCCTGGGGAATTCTACCAAACATTCAGAGAGGATTTAATACCTATCCTTTTCAAGCTATTCCAAAAAATTAGGGAGGATGGAACACTTCCTAAAACATTCTACGAGACCAACATCACGCTGATACCAAAGCCTGACAAGGACAGCACGAAAAAAGAGAACTACAGGCCAATATCGCTGATGAACATAGATGCAAAACTTCTAAACAAAATTTTGACAACCTGAATTCAGCAATTCATCAAAAGGATCATATATCATGATCACGTGGGATTCATACCAGGGACACAGGGATGGTTCAACATCTGCAAATCAGTCAATGTGATACACCACATCAACAAACTGAGGAATAAAAACCACATGATCATCTCAATAGATGCAGAGAAAGCATTTGACAAGACCCAACAGCCATTTATGATAAAAACTCTGAACAAAATGGGGATAGAAGGGAACTACCTCAACATAATAAAGGTCATATATGGGAAACCCATGGCCAACATCATACTCAATGGGCAAAAACTGAGCGCCATCCCCCTGAGAACAGGAACGAGACAAGGATGCCCTCTATCACCACTCTTCTTTAACATAGTACTGGAGGTCCTGGCCAGAGCAATCAGGCAAGAAAAAGGAATAAAAGGAATCCAACTAGGGAGGGAAGAAGTGAAACTCTCGCTGTTTGCAGACGACATGATCTTATACATAGAAAACCCCAAATAATCCATTGGAAAACTTTTAGAAGTAATCAACAACTACAGCAAAGTTGCAGGGTATAAAATCAATTAGCATAAATCAGTAGCATTTCTATACTCTAATAACAAACTAACAGAAAAAGAACTCAAGAACACAATACCATTCACAATCACAACAAAAAGAATAAAATACCTTGGGGTGAATTTAACTAAGAAAGTGAAAGACCTATACAATGAAAATTGCAAGGCCTTTCTGAAAGAAATGCATGAGGACATAAAAAGATGGAAAGACATTCCATGTACATGGATTGGAAGAATAAACATAGTTAAAATGTCCTTTCTACCTAAAGCAATCTGCAGATTCAACACTATCCCAATCAGAATCCCAAGGACATTCTTTACAGAATTAGAACAAAGAATCCTAAAATTCATACGGGGCAACAAAAGACCCCGAATTGCTAAAGCAATCCTGAGAAAAAAGAACAAAACTGGAGGCATCACAATCCCTGACTTCAAAACATACTACAAAGCTACAGTAATCAAAACAGCATGGTACTGGTACAAAAACAGGTGCACAGATCAATGGAACAGAATTGAAAGCCCAGAAATAAAACCACACATCTATGGACACCTAATCTTCAACAAAGGAGCTGACGGCATACAATGGAGAAAAGAAAGTCTCTTCAACAAATGGTGCTGGGAAAACTGGAAAGCCACATGTAAAAGAATGAAAATTGACCATTTTTTCTCACCATTCACCAAAATAAACTCAAAATGGATCAAAGACCTAAAGGTGAGAACTGAAACCATAAGGCTTCTAAAAGAAAATGTAGGCAGTACACTCTTTGACATCAGTATTAAAAGGATCTTTTCGGACACCATGTCTTCTCAGAGAAGGGAAACAATAGAAAGAATAAACAAATGGGACGTCATCAGACTAAAGAGCTTCTTCAAGGCAAAGGAAAACAGGATTGAAACAAAAAAACAACCCACTAAGTGGGAAAAAATATTTGCAAGTCATACATCTGACAAAGGCTTAATATCCATAACATATAAAGAACTCACACAACTCAACAACAAAAAATCAAACAACCCAATCAAAAAATGGCCAGGAGACATGAACAGACATTTCTCCAAAGAAGATATACGGATGGCCAATAGGCACATGAAAAGATGCTCATCATCGCTGATCATCAGGGAAATGCAAATCAAAACTACACTAGGATATCACCTTACACCCATTAGAATGACAAAAATATGTAAAGCTAATAGTAACAAATGTTGGAGAGGTTGTGGAGAAAAAGGAACCCTCATACACTGCTGGTGGGAATGCAAACTGGTGCAGCCACTATGGAAAACAGTATGGAGATTCCTCAAAAAACTAAAAATAGAACTACCACACGATCCAGCCATCCCACTACTGGGTATCTATCCAAAGGGCTTGAAGTCAGCAATTCCAAAAGTCCTATGCACCCCAATGTTCATTGCAGCATTATTTACAATAGCCAAGATGTGGCAGTAACCTAAGTGCGCATCAACTGATGATTTGGTAAAGAAGATGTGGTATATATACACAATGGAATACTACTCAGTCGTAAAAAAAAAAAAAAAAAAAAAAAGAACAAAATCGTCCCATTTGCAACAACATGGATGGACCTTGAGGGAATTATGTTAAGTGAAATAAGGCAGATAGAGAAGGACAATCTCTATATGACTCCACTCATATGAGGAATTTAAACATGTGGACAAAGAGAACAGATTAGTGGCTACCAGGGGAAAGGGGGGTGGGGGGTGGGCACAAAGGGTGAAGGGGTGCACCTACAACACGACTGACAGACAATAGTGTACAACTGAAATTTCACAAGATTGTAACCTATCATTAACTCAATAAAAATTAAAAAAAAAAAAAAAAAAGAATCCCACCCAAGGTCTCACACAGCTAATAAGTAGTGTTGTTGGGATATGTCAAATAAATATTGAATTGAGTTGAATTAAGATTTTTCCTAGTATTCTGGGAAGATGTCAAAAAAAAAAAAAAAAAAGAGCCAGGTTCCCTGTCCTTGAGGTACTTAATTAGCAACATTACCATTACAAAATTGTACATATCAGTATCCAGAAGTATAATTCCAATTCCATCTCTTTTTCTTGCTGGAAAGATTTGCCCTGAGCTAACATCTGTTGCCAATCTTTCTCTCCCCCCTCCCAAAGCCCCAGTACATAGTTGTCTATTCCAGTTGTAAGATCTTCTAGTTCTTATCTGTGAGCCACTGCCACAGCATGGCTACTGACAGACCAGTGGTGTGGTTCTGCCCCGGCGAACCGAACCGGGGCTGCTGAGGCAGAGTGCGCCAAACATGAACCACTAGGCCATCAGGGCTGGCTCTCCAATTCCATCTTAAATTTAACTAAAAACCTTTAAATGGCTTTTCCAAAGTCATTATTGTAGCTTAAAAAAAACACAAAAACCAAAAAAACCAACGTTGTGTGAAAAACTTTATTAAACTCTAATGAGCTGGTTTTACTACATTTTTTTCTTAGCAGACTTAAATTTTACTTCATTCTTTACTTTGGCCATGGCCTACGTTCACATTTTTGGGTTATACACAGACAGTATGTCACATTACATAGAACAACGATATTGTCATATTTCCTAAATCCTGTGTCCACACAATCATGGATACAGAGGAACAGCGCAGCTAAATTCTCCTGGTCCTCCAGGGACAAACAATCCCCTGTCACACCCGATGGCTCAGGATGCGCTCTGAGCCTGAGGGATTTCGCCGGGCGCCAACCTCTGAGAGCGCTGGTGGCCTCAGGCGCCGCGCAGCTGGCCAGCGCGAACAGCAGGGGGCGCGCTGTTCGCCTTTGGGAAAGAAGCACCTCTGCCCTGCGCCGCGCGGCGCCGGCGCGACCCGGCAGGGAATCAGCCCTAGGCGGCTGGGCCAGCTTTGCCAGAAGCTCAGCTCCTCTGGGGAGAAGTTGGTCAGAATGCTCAGTCTGCAGCGTCATTGCCCAGTGGCTTGGTGAGGCGAGGCTGCGCCTGCCAGGACCCAGCGATGGCGTTGCCATGTCGCCTCGCAGCCCAGGGCTCCATGAAGATGAGGGTACAGCTGCCACCTGCCAGGACTGAGCTCCTGGAGCGCAGGTGGGGAGCGGCGCCGGCGGGGTGCCGGGAAATAGGTGTAACCAGCTGTCGGGAAGCTGTGGTGGGCCAAGGATTGCGGTGTGACCACAATGTGGGGACGCCTCTTGGGTATTGGAGGCTGCTTGCAACATTCTTCCCAGCCGCACGGGGCTAATGGCATCGGGTCCTTAGGACAGGCCACATGCTATCCAGATATCCTTTTTCCTGGATTCACGGGCAGGCTGGCCCTGAGGTAGGGGCACCTTTAGGGGTTTAGGTGATGTGACCCGAGGGCCTTGGGGAAACTCTCCTGCCTCCCTCACCCAGGTGCCTTAGTGCTGGCATGATTTCAGTAAGAGAAAGAGAGAATCAGAATCCCAGAAGATCCAAAGGCCAAGCTGATGAGATGGAATGCCAGAGGCACAAAATAAAAAGCCCTACGTATGGGTCTAAAAGCTAACTCTACAGGGACCTCACGATCTAGACATATCTTAGAAACATGCGTTAAGGGCTTTACCTTTAATTTTTGTTGTTGAAAACTGAAAAAGAAAACTGCATATCTGCTGTGTGTGATTTAAAGTCATTGATCTCTTAATAAGACTTGGCTTTTTCCAAGCCAAGGCACTGTGGACCTGTCCCTCTGTGCCAGGTGGATCCTGCACCATGGGAAGGATGGGGAGCTGCTTCGCTGTCAAGGGCAGAGGTGTTGGGACCACCCTGTGACATTCTGGCTGAGACACAGGGAACCAAAGACATCATGACACAGAAACACTTCTGGTCAGCAGCAGTCAGAAGCCAGAACCCAAAACAAGGACGAAAGGGCTCTTCATCACCCTGACCCTTCCTGAGATGGTTTTTGGTGAATTTAGTCCAGGCACTGGATGTGCATGGTGCTTGGCCAATGCAGGGGTGAGAGGTGAGGCCATTTCAGGGGATGGGGAGGGAATGGAGGCCATGCTCTAGCTGAGTCAGGCTGTGTTCCTAACCCACTGGTTGTCTGGACCCACAGAGTGGATATGAGATCTCACACCATTTGCCCTGAGCCATTCATGGCCTTGCCTCCTCCCCTAAGGTTGATGGGAGAATTAATTGATCAATACGGTTGCTTTTCTACTGGTGAATGTCAGGCACACTGGCAGTGTACCATAAGGCTAGTGACTGGTGGGACCTGGAGAATAGAGGTCAGGCCATTTACCTGTGGTGGCTGGACCAGGTGATTCCTAAGCCTCCCCCTCCTCCACCTTAGAGATTCCATTATTCAGTTCCAGAAGCCTCCAGGAGACACTGTCAAAGTCCCCAGTTGCTTTATGGGCAGATATATGATTCTGCTGAAAGAGCACAACCCTATTGCAGGACTGATAAACTATGAAGTTGCCCCGTGGAATCACACTGCACACACCACCTGTCTGAGTATCTTTCCTCTCCCTTAAAAATTGTTCCGACCAGCTCTCCAGTAGGCATGTGAACACGTACCAGTGACACAGCACTCTCCAATGTTTTCAGCGTGAAGTGCTGACTGTTTCACTTAGTGCTGAGGCCCTCTGAGTCGGCCCCAGTGTCTTTATCACTTCCCTGTCCTTGTCCCGCGTGACACCATGCCCTCTAATGGACCTCCTCTGTGCCAGGCACTGGGCGGGGTGCTGTGGGCCTCCAGGGGCTCGACGGTTACAGACGTGTATGCCAAGATAGGATATATGAACTGCCCAGACCGAACCTGACCTCCAAGAGGCCTGAGCAGAGCACTCCAGGAAGCCATGTTGCCTCTTGCGTATGAATTTGTGTATTCTGAGTCACACCTAAAACCTCCCCATTCCCAGGGGCCAGAATCATGTCCCACCAGCCACCCAGACTTGGCCTTCCTCCCAACTTCAAGTTCGGGCTCTTTTGGCCTCTCTAGCCCAGCATAGGGGTGGTGGCCCTGCCCCTCACCTGCTTGCACAGGCTCTGTGGATGCGTAGAACCTGCACGCCTGGTTTTGAAACTCTGCCATTTTGGGTCTCTTGTAACAATCCTCCCCCCTTTATATGCTAAGGACTCCTCTTTCATTTTCTGTCATACTTCTTTTCCAGCATTTGGTTTGGATCAATCACGGGTTGCTGCTGATGTGTGTGGTGACTTAGTGGTGCCTGAGGGGACAGGTCCAGGCCAACACCAGGAAGCCATGTGGCTCACCCGTGTTTTTGGTGAACCTGGCCCCAGCACCCAGCTGACACAGTACATGACTAAACAGACATCTAGACTTTTGTCTCCCTGTGTCCTTTACAGGGGGCCTTTACGAGGTGATTGAGCTGCACTCCACCCTGAGGGCTTCACCAGCAGGAAGAGAAGCCCACCTGAGGCCGGGCAGAGAAGGGTCCGAAGCAGCGAGCAGAAGCCCTCACCTGCGGGTCCTCTGTTCTGGCTCCAGTCTGCTCTTCTGGTACATCTGTTTGATGCAACCATCTATGCACACACTGCCTGCCCTGGAAGGAGCAGTTTAACTCATTTTACAGAGGGGCCCAGAGAGGTTCCACCTGTAACTCAGGTTCACCCAGCTGGTAAGTGGCGCCCACATGCACAGCCCTGCACTTCGCACCATCTACTAGGAACCCAAAGCGTTGGTTCAGAGGGCTTCGTGCTTCTGGAAATCATCCATGTGTTTAGGCCAGTGATCTGGCTCTGTTTATGCTCTAAAATATCTGTTCTCTTTATATCTTGCCTCCACGGAAAAAAGCATGATAAAGTGTGTTCATACTTTAATGTGGTTCCTACTGAGGAAAGCTAGGGGAGGTATTTTCTGAGATTGCCTGAAGTCTTGGGCACAGAATAATTACAGAATTGTAATTGTAAATGGTTTAATAAATCAGGCCAAGCCTGTCTAAGCTGTGGTGTCATCTGAGTAAATATGTCTGGTTTTCTCCAATAGCTGAACCATGCCATTTGGCTGTGAAAGATACCATGATCTTCTCACTCTTGAATAATATTTAATTGTATGAACAGTATCACCCGACATTTCACAGCTCTTGCAACTTTCACATGTTATCCTATGACATCTTCACAATAGCCCTGGAGGGGGTTGGACAGTCCCACATTACACATCTCACCCAAGACTGACAGAGGGGAGGCGAATTCCTCAAGGTCACACAGTTACTTTAATGTGACCAGAATCATGCTTCCTGACTCCTGGTCTGTTTGGATGGTGACATTTAGCGATGTACTAGGACAAATGTTTTACTTTTATTTGAAGTTAGATTATAAAGGCACCAAAACAGTTGACAACTCTGGTCCACAAGATGCTTTGAGTAAAGCTGTTGAAATAAGAGAAAAAATTAGGGCAAAACCAAAGCATTTGGAAGCCTACAAGAGGAATTCTGAGCAAATGTAATCATCAAAGAGTAGGTGAACATTATTTTTCAAGGAAGTCAAAATGAGATGGTGAGTGTGTCAACTTCAAAGATATGAAAGTGAGCAGAGCGTTTGGTTTCCAGGAGGCATCCAGGCTGGGGCTCTTGGGCCTCAAGGTTCCACAGTGGCCTGTGCTCTGTGCCCTGGCCTGGCCTCCAACCTCGGGGTCTCGGACACCCCCCTGGTCCCCAGAGGGTCTCTGCTTCTCCCGAAGGGGCAGTGATAATGCTCAGGCCAAAAGCTTACCAATGTCAGCTTCAGACTGTCAAAGACTGAGCGAACTCGAGAGACGCAAACACACGTGGACGCGTGAGAAGGCCTGTGGCACCTGCAGCCATTATTTAAGCTGTGTCCTCAGGGTCTCCTGCTGCCCTCTGGGCCCTCTGAGAGGCTTTTCCTGCGGGGAGTTATTTCTTTGAAGAAAACCTCCATAACCATTTCAGAACTAAAAGACACTACATGATTAGTGAGCATTACACCTCAAAATGCATGTTGAAGAATGTAAGGAATTTCTTGTGCAATTGCATATATCCTCAGAAGAGCTGTTTGAGTGTATTCTGAGAAAATAAAAACTTGCAAATCTAAACCTAAAAGGATAATCAGCAATTTGGCAAAACTTGAGCATATATTTTAAAATCTCATTAAAAAAAGCCATATTATTATGAAAAAGTCCCATTAAACAAAATTAATGCAGACAAAGCAATAAAATGACAAATCAAGCTATTTCCAGAGATGAAAGAAAACACAGTTTCCTCCAAGATGACTGTCGCTGTGCTTCTGGAACCATCAGTAGCTGGGAAAGGCCGGGGTACTTGGCCCGTGAGGACAGAGCTCCGAGCGGCCTGGGGTTTTCTGCAGGCTGGTCAGACGCTGGGTAGCTTCTATTTCTTCAAGGACAAAATTATTACAAAATGTGATAAGACACAGCGCTCACTCTAAAGTGAACCTATGGGAATGTGCAAAAAATCCAGTTAATTTGAAAACAAAATGTATTTACTATCACAGCTGGAAAATACACACTTCCTCTCTCTTCCTACCAGGACTCTGGCAAGGCAGGTATCTACCAGGTTCACAGGCTCAGGGAACAGAATCTGCAAAGAGCTCTGGAGACCTGTAATGTGCAAATGTTATAGGTACTGATTGGGTCCTCAGTTTCCTTAAATGATGGCCCAAGGTCACATGGCGAATTAGTATAGAGCTGGGACTTGAGCACAGAACCAGGATTCTGACACTTGTTCGGGGTGCTGCCCACACTTGTGTACCTGTTCCTTGGAATCTTTAAGCATTGGAAATTTATGCTCAATAATCCACAACAATGTTTTCAAAGTTGCAAATGTAGGCCTAAAAGATATTAATTTGTGTTCAAAATGATGTAATTTTTACCATAATATTTTGGTTATGCTTTTCTTTAACTTTCTTTTTTCCTTCCAGTACATGTGGGTTTCAAGGCTTCCTTAAGCTTCATTTCACGGTATCTTCACTCTCACAAGTAGGTTCCCTCAAAGCTCTCCAGATACAGGACTGCTGACGCTGGTGTACCTTTCTATGTGACAGATAAAGAGTGCCAGTCCACTGGCATTATGGGGAAACAAAATATTAATGTTGTCATAATATTTTCACATAAACAGAATTCAGAAAAAAAATGTATCTGCTAATCTCTGGCTGATCAAATTGGTTCTCTTCATTTAGCATTTGTTGATCACCCATTTCAAAGTGTCCTGAATGTGCACCAAACTAGGAGCCAGGATTTGCAGCTGTGCACATGAGAGATCCTGGCTCTTAGTCACCCAGGGGAAGCTCTGACGTGGAAGGTTCTGGATGCTGGTGACGAGCTGGTATGCACTGAGTGTCAGTGGCAGCTGGGCCCTTTGTACACGCCAGGCAGTCCCCTTAACAACCCTGGGAGGGAGGCATCACCTGCAGTTTTCAGGGTGGCATCTGAGGCCCGGGTGAAGGAAGCCTGAGTTGGAATGAGGTTTGTTGACTGCAAAGTCAGCGCTCTCCGGACTGCAGCAGTGGGCCGGCCTCCAGCTGGTGCTCAGGGAACCATGCAGCGAAGCCACCCAGGGGGAAGAGGCAGATCTTCCAGCCAGTTCTAAACAAGACCTGGGGCTAGTATTCCAGCATCCAACTCACCCACCCTTCCCATCCCCAAGGCACAGTTGTCCCCACCTCCTTCCCTGTTTGTGAGGCTTTCCCTTTAAGGTTGCCCTTATCATAGATTCATAGAATTAATTATCTGCAATTCTAGGATTCTAATCTGGTTCCACTTTTGTAATAACATAGCTGGTAACTTACCTTGCTCTGGCTCTGCTCTGGCCTTGGGTTAGCCTCTCCATCCTGCGCACACACCCCAAGCGCATCACACAGTGGTGACCTGGGAGCCACCCTGTAGGCAAGACTGTCCAGGGAGCCTGGGGAGACTGGAGACTGACCAGGATTGTTCTGGTTTCCAAACACCAGGGAAGAATGCAGATTCCATAAAATAGAAGTTGGAGTGTTATGTATAAACTAAATCCAGATCTTAGAATAGATTACTGAAGAATGTGTATGTGATCCAGTAGAACTTTCTGAGATGCTGGGGATATCTGCACTTTATCTGCACTGTCCAGTATGGTAGCCACTAGCCGGATGTGGGTACTGAGTACTTGAAAGGTGGCTAGTGTGACTGAGGAACTGGGTTTTAAATGGAATTTAATCAATTTAACTTGAAATAGCCCCATGTAGCTGGTGGCTAATGTATTAGACACCAAAGCTCTATGAATCTAGAATTCAGCAAGATGTGTGGCAAGATCTTACGCAGCCCTGTGGAGAGAACCGTCTGCCAGCTGATACTACAGTTAGATGTACTGAAAACTGTGTGAACGGCCCCTCTGAGCGGTGATTAACAGAATCACGAGAACCTGGAAGAGGTGAGTGAGGTGCTCAAGGATTCTGGGCTTATTTTGATCCAAGCCAACATTTTTTCCCCATGATTTGAATAAAAGCTCTTGATGGCAGGCTAAGCCAATATGTAGCTAAAAAGCTTCCAGAGGCTGACACCATACTGGAAGAAAGAATCAGAATTCCCAAATCCAGACAGGCTGCGGCTGTGAGCTAAAGCTGATGCGGTGAAATTCAGCACTGACAAACTAACAGGCCCACGGAGGGTCTGACAACCCAGCTGGGCTGGGGCACTTGCTGGAGGGTGGGTTAACAGCTGTGCACAACAGGGCTCTCATGACTCACGCGTCTCCACAGGGTGGTGTGCACAACCAGACAACAAACGGGAGCTCGGAGTGGCTGATCAGAGGAAGGGCAGTGACGGATGATCAGACCAAACCTGAGTCTAGAAGACACATCTGGGTGAAGGGACCAACCCTGGGGGCTCAGGGAGGGAACCAGAGCTACTTCACCTGGAGAAATGGAAAAGGACGAGACACATGTTTATGCTCAAACACCATTAGATGGAAGAAGCCTTGCTTAGTTATTCACAGACCTACAGGTGAAAATTAGAGTGGAGATGGAAGCTGTAAGGGACACACTTTGGCTCAACATAGGTAGAGCATTCTAATGATCTGAGGGGTCTTGGTGTGGGTGGGTGGTCTCTGGAGGACCGGTGCAGTCCTTCTAGGGATCAACAAGAGGCTGGACACTGAGGCGGGATATAGAGGAGACTTGAGGTGCCAAGGGGTGGCAGCAGCATCGTGTGGCCGCTAAGGCCCCCTGAGCCTGAAGTTCTGTGGCTCCACAGGCGGTCTGCCATCTGCCTGTAGGTATCAAAAGTGGAGGCCCATGTGCACTGCACTGTGGGAGACCCAAGGGAGACCTCAGTCCTCACACGTCTGGACCCTAGAACTGTGCGCCCACTGGGGGAAGTTCACCTGCTCACCCCGTTCAGATCAGAAAAGGAACTTCCTTTAGAGAGCAAATTTATCAACTAATAACCCAAAGGGAAGTGGAGGTAAGGTATCCAGGTAATTTACTCCCAAAGGGAATAATCCTCTGTGGCATCGCTCTCTGGGGTCCACCGTCTGCATGAGCTGGGCCCCACGTGTGGCTCGCCCTGCGAGAGGTGGGTGGTGTGGGAGAGTTCACGGTGAAAGGATTTGGAGGCCCCTCGTGTCCAGAGAGGGCAGGCCTTGCGGGTTAGCCAGGGGCTTGCCAATGACTCTTGCGGGGCACAGTCTGGTGAAAGTGTCTGGGGTTATCGTACAGGCAACCTCTGAGGTTAGGAGCCAGAGACAGCAGAGGAGAGGCTCCCAAATACTCCATATTTGTTGTTGTTGATGGCAAATTAGGAACATGAGAGAAAAAGTTAAGAGTGGGTTGGAATTTTCTGTCTTAAGACTTTCCTGATTCTTAAGCTTCAGAAAAAATACCTGTGGCCAGTCAGTGAATATCCTCACTGGAATTATTCTTATATATAATTCTGCCTCCTACAGAGCAAAAAAATAAGGCCCAGAAAATACTTTAAAATTTCTCTTCATTAAACTGATCACAAAACAATAGCATTTCAGATTTGTTTTTCTTCATTCTGACCATGTCTTGGATTTTAAATACTAACATGCTACTTACTGAGTCATTTTCACAGTGCTTATCAAAGGCAGCAGACAGAGGCAAGACTGTCAACTTTGGGCTGTAATATGCAAACCTTCCCAAGGAGCCTAGATCTGTGGCTCTGGATTTTACGGTTATTTGAGTGGGGGGAAAGGTGACACAATTACGGAGGGAAACGGATAAGTAGATTGCCATTATTTTGATTTATTGCATTGTGAAGTACCAGGGGGAGGGCCTGAGAACAAGTCTGCTTTATGAGCAGTTCTAAAGCCTTATTACCTGAGATTTGCATTCTGGAAAAGGAAAAATTGAGACTGAACTATCAATACATACGTCATATGAGATTCGGGTTTTGGCCCTGATAGAGCTTGTACTAACCTGAAAAAGGCCATGTGAGAGTAAAGAGAGAAACCAGCTAAACACCCAGTCCCGGTGAGAGCGTGGATTTAACCAGAGAGCCACACACTTCAGCACAGCATTCCCTGGGGGTTAGGAACGTGCGAGACACCTGAGGACAGGCTGCTCAAGGCCGCCAGCTTCACGTTCCGGGAGGGCCCGGGCCTGGGTCGGCATTCTCTGTCGTCTGCTCCCTTTCACTTCTCATCGTCCCGCCCATAGTTAATTGTTTGTAAGGCCCGAGCTATGAGCGTTGCCATTTCTCGGGTGCCCGCAGCAACCACTCTGCAAGACATGAGGTCGAGAGGTCCACCTGAAGACAAAGAGGGGGAGAGGGTACCTCGGTCACTGGACAGGGCGGAACAATCCCAAAAAGAACTCAGCACACGCACATTCCAAGGAGAACAAAGCTCAGGCCATGCTTGAGCCTGGAACAAAGAGAGTGGTCTAGCCGTGAGCCTGGTCAGAGAGCGGTGGGCCCGTTCAGTGTCTGCTCTGCCCCAGGATGAGTACAGCTGAGGCTCCACAGAACCAGTGCCATCTTGAGGCGGTGCCAGGAGAATGTAGTTTAAGGTCCAATGTTCAGGACTGAGACTCGAATGATCAGTTAGACCAGGATAGGGGAGGGCAGTTCTCAAACCCTACACTACATGGGTGGCACCAGGGATCCCGTGAGATGGAGGTCCTGACGCAACAGGTCTGTCTGGGTGGGGCTGGGAGTCGGCCTTTCTGATCAGCTCCTAGCAACCTAATGCGGCTGCTCTCGGGACCTGGTAGCTGACTGTTGGGGGAGGATGAAGCCCCACGTCCTCCCGGGGGTATAAACAGGACTAATTGCTGGAGCCCTCTGTGCACGCACGCATGCCCAAGTGGTCAGAGCCAGTGTTGGACACGTTTTTAAAGTGAAACTGGTCTGCCTGGCCTTGCCACTCCAGGCTGCCTCTTCATTTTTATACCTTTCTAGCAGCTCAGTTAAGGCTACTAGAGGAGAAAGAGGAAAAAAGTAGAAATCAAATGATAGAAGACCCATTGTATATCCCCAGTAGTTAAAAGGCAGCCACGGTGCTTCCACTAACAAGCTTGGGACTAAAAGCTGGGAGAGAACGGAACCTAAAAGGACTCCCCCAGTCCCTGACTCTTATCCTCAACGTCAGATGAGTGGTCAGCCTGAAGCTAAGTGGACACACCCGCGGACAGAGATGCCACCGGATTCGCCCCCGTGGGGTCAGCCACTGGCAGGCAATGACCTTGAAGCAGAACAGGTCACCTTTCAGATCCATCTCCTACAGCTTCATTGTGGATTGGGGAGCACTCCGCCTGCTCTACCTGTCTCATCAGAGTTTGTGGGGACAAAATGTGTGTGCACTTAGAAAACTGTCAAATGTTATATAAAGGAAAGCGGTGGTGCTCTTCCCATCCGGTCACATATCCTGATCTTAGGGTCTGTTTTCACGCGTTGAAGCCTAGAGCAGGAAGGCAGGAAGGGTGGGAAGGAGACGTCTGGCAGTGGCCTGCTGCTTTCTGATGCCCTTGCACGGTTTCTTATCAGTAGAGACTCCAAGGAAGTGGGAGACACTCAGTCTGGTGGCGTCCCTAAGTCTTGTCTCTGCTGTTGCATCCCTGGGGACAGAGAGTGGGCCAAAGGTCAGAGGAGCTCACCTGAAGTGTCCATCACGATGCCACCCGCTTCTCTGATGATGACTGTGGCAGCAGCCAGGTCCCAGCAGTGCAGGCCAAACTGGTAATAGGCGTCTGCGGCCCCTGAGGCCAGGTGGCAGAGCGCCAGGGTGGAGCTCCCAATCACTCGGACCCTGCGGGAGAGGGAAGAGAGCAAATGCGTGTGTGAGTGGCAACGCGTAAGTCGGATTTCTCTTAAAAGGCGTGTGCACTGACTTCATCCAAAGTCACCCCCTCTGCTGGCCATTCTCAATAATTAAAAATGAGCCACAGGGCTTCTACCGACAAGCTCTAGATTCTGAACTTACTGTCTAGAGCAGCACTGTCCAACAGAACTTTCTGCAATGATGGAAACGTTCCGCACTGTGGTAGCTACTAGCAACCTATGGCCATCGGGCCCTTGAAATGTGGCTAGTGCAACTGAACAACTCAATTTTAACTCTGTTGAACTGTAACTACCTGAAATTGAAATCACCTCGTGTGGCTAGGAGTTTCGGCACAGACCTAGAGGGAGGATGGCGATGAAGCAGATTCACTTGGACCTGGGTTGATATTTCCTGTCCAAGTGCTTCTGCAGTAACGTCATTCATGCAGGGCTCTAAGCACACAGGATTTGCTGGCTGGGTGGTTTGAGATCAGTTCCTTGGCTTCTCAAAGTGCTGCTCGGAAAGGAACAAAGGTCCCCTGTCCATTTCCTAACAGCTGGCCTGTACGAGCTATCATACTGGATGACAAAGTATCACGTGCTCTCCTGGGCCTCAGCATGGAGGGTAATGTGCTCCTTCTGCTCCTATCACATGGGAGATCTCTTCCTCTTTCAGTCCCTGGGGAGCTGTCAGCAAGATCTGAGTATCTGGCACACTCCCTTGGCCCCGGGTTTTCCAGGAACTGAAGTTCGTACCCATGAGCTTTGGCGTGGAGTAACCTCTCCATGTTGCCCAGGAACAATTTCAGAGTAGCAGGGTCACGTTTGGGACCGATTTCTGTTAGAACCAAGGCCTTTGAGAGATCTGCAATAGAAAGAATTTCCCCAAATCAGAAAAATCAAGTCTTGGTTCTAACTGAATAGTCGGAGTTTCCCCTGAAGCAAACTTCAAATATCAGCCTCTCATTCCTTCTTGGGATAAGTATCATCTTTTGAGTGGTTTGGGCTACAAAGTTTTTCTGATGGCTATGTTGAACAAGGAAGGACGCAGTGAACAGAGGGAAACAAAATCGACACTCTGACTCCATTTCACCATTGTTTCTTTCGAGCCATCTTCTGTTTCAGATTGCAGACGGAGCCGATTTTTCAGTTCTCTCTCTTTTCAGGGACGCTTAGCCGAAGAACTTGGAAGAGTATGGTAGCTTATGAAAATCACCATCATTCAATCATAAATAAAAACAAAATGACTTCAAGCTATGAAAGCCTACTATTTGGAGGAAAATTTAAAAAGCCTTTCTCTAACTGCTCTGATCACAGAGATGGAATGTCATCCCTGTGGAGAAAGTAACTTTCAAATGATGTTGTCTTTGGAAAGGAGTCTGTAGGAGTAAGCCCTGCCAGCACAGAGAAGGCCACAGCAGCACGGAGCACAGGGGCCTGGGACGGGTGTGGTGGGGTGCCCGCCAGGAGGCCAGCCGAGGGCATGGGTGTGGGGGAGACGTGACTAGGCTCCCTTCCTGTGCCTGACTCACTGGGGGGGGGGATCACAAGCGGCCTATCCTTGCTTTGCCACACACCCAGACACAACCAAATTTAGTGTGTCATGTCTCATCAGGCCTTGCTGCTCAGGCACGATCAGGCACACCAGGTATGTTCAAACAACAGAACAAAGCCACTCCATGAAGCAAGCGGCGGGAACAACACTCCACGAGGTATTTTGCCAAATGGGCCCAAGCCCATGTTGACATCTGCAAAGTCATCTTTCAGCAGGGACCAGATGACCGTGAGAACGCATTCTCCTCTCAGACAGAATCTATACCCATTTCCCCTTTTCTTGTATCGGAGGCTCTCATTTTACACCTTAAACACTTGGTGAAAACACCTGGCTCCACAGCAAGGCTACCGGTAGCCTGCGGGAGGTTTGCATCATCCCTCGCCAGGCACAGCCAGCACCAAAGCCGGGCTGTTGACATGCCTGCTGCGTGTCTGAGGCGGGTGCACAGGGCGCTGCCCACAGCAAGGGACACCGGGCTGGTCGGCTGCAGGATCTCTGTGGACAGGACCCAGCTGACCCCACCAGAGCTTACCTCCTGAACCACCCCTGAGCCCCCCACTGGGCGGCAAACTGAGTCGGTATCTCCCAGGGGGAAAAAAGCACATCTTTTGAAGAAGGAGGCATCAAGAGGGCCAGGAACAGCCAGCACTCAATAAACAGTTATTGAGAGATGAACACTTTCCCTCAAATCCCGGCATTAAGGAAACATGGATAAGAGTCTTCTTGTTTGGGTTGATTTTTAAATTACTAGCATTTTTAAATTTATGGGAGGGATGTTTGGGTTAAGTAGGATTTTGTTGGCTGGCCTAAGAATCTAATCACTGTGCACAACACTTTTTTGTGGGGAAATGAACTTTGAAGGATAAATATTCTAGTTAAAAATGCTCTTTTGAAAGATATGTTCCAATTTGGGGAGGGCCTGTTAAATTAAAATTTACAAACAAATTGGATGGCATGCATGTTATTTTACTCAGGAAGATCAGGAAGGACAAGCTGTTCCAAGAAGAGGTCATGGAGGAAAGCGGAAGTGAAGCAGCCTGGCATCTCGCCTACTCTTACCTCTAATTCCCTTACCTAACTTCACATCCTACATACCCCTACATGTGTACGCAAACATGGCATTTTCAAAACAGTTTTACAGGTGATTCTGTAACTCGCTCTTTTGACATAACAAGATATCAAGCACACCTTTCACCATTGCTCTGCACTCACAAAGATGATTCCACTCGATGGAAGACCTACACTTGGTTTAACCACCCCCAAAGATGAACACTTCAATTCTTGTTACTAGAAACAATGCTATCTCTTTTTCTATGTAGGTTTGTGCAGCCATGTTGATATTGTTCTCAGGAGAGATTAATAGAGGTGGGATTTCTGAATCAAAGAGTATACATGTTTTAGATTTTGATACTTTTTTCCAAATTGCCCTCCAAAAGAGCTGTATCAGCTTTAGCACCCTCCCGCTCCCCACTGCAGTATGATCCTGTACTCTTTTCAAGTCCCTAACAGGTATCCCGTACTCCAGAATATATACTTTAAGAGTGATTTTCTCTGAGAGCTAAGATCAAGAGAATAATCCTTACATACAGAGCATTTCCTGGCTCCAGAATCTTAATCATCCCGGGAGGATACTAAGGAAGACTCTGAAGATTCCCTGCTTGGAACTAGAGAGCCAGACAGTCAATTCCACAGGGAGATGAGCACCTACTTCTAATCAGGTTCATCAGATGTGACTACTCAGATGTTAGCCAGCTTATTGTGGTGGTCATTTCACAATATATACAAATGTCAAATCATTATGTTGTACACCTGTAACTAATATAATGTTCTATGTCAATTATACCTCAATAATAATAATAATAAAAGATGGGACTACTCCTGCAGGCCAAAGCCTAGCCCAACCTGTCCTGGTGAGGAAGAGTAGGGATTCTCAAACTAGGTGCCATAGGGCTATTTCACAAAAGGAAGTTAAGCAGAGTGTGGAAACAGCACTCACTCACATTCACCAAGCCTTACTCTCTCCAGACAGGCCTGTGCTAAGCGCTTCCCATTTGTGGTTCCATACCTCTATTACATTTATGATCCATTCCTCGATTACATTTGTGATCCATGTATGATTCCATTCCTCTGTTATATTTATGACACATTTATGATTCCATTCCTCTATTAATTCACTCTCTCACTGCTCTTGTTTCACAGATGGGGAAAGCAAGCCTAGAGAAGTGACCTGCAAGAGGTCGTATAACCTTTAAGTGGAGAGGCCCAGACTTAAACTCAAGGTTGTCTGGTGATCATGTGAAAGAAAAGGTTTCTTCCCATAGTTTTCAAGTTTGTGAAAAGACACCTCGGGGGAGTGACATCAGCATCATGGTAAGTGAGCTTTGCCAGTAATCTTTCCCTTCCAATATACAACGAGAAGGACATTCATACTCCAACAGAGGACATCCAAACACAACACAAAAAACATTGGAGAGATCCATGCAGCCACACGATGGGAGGGTGGAGAGGCGGGAGCCCCCCGCAGAGGAGGTGGAATGGGGTAAGAGAAAACTTCCCTCCCTGCCCTAATAGACTGTGATCCAGGACCGCAGGAGGCCTCCGAGAGGGAAGGAACGGGGGAAGGGACATTCGTTTGTGGGATCATCAAGGACACCCGAGAGCCCTTGCAGCCTAGAGGGAAGCCCTCTACAGGGCGAAAGCTTTCACAGGGAGTGACCTTATCAAGCCAACACCACAGGAGAGCAGATAGCAAGAGCAGAGGGAGAAAATCCTGAGAGCACACAGGAGAAAGCATCCCTCCCCCGACCTGCTCAGCCCAGCTCCAGCCCCTGGGATCTTGGCTGAAGGCACAGGGCTCAGAACACATGGCTCCTGACCCCCAACCAGTGATGATAGGTGGGAACTGCGACCAAATAACTCCAGGATGCGAAAAAACAGGGCCACTCCCTCTAGAAATATCAAACATTATATTGAATCTCCAGACCAGAGAGAAAATGACAAGTACACAGAAATCAATCCTGAGGACAAAGAAATATGTAATCTAAATGACAAAGAATTCAAAACATCTATCATCAAAAAACTCAACGAAGTAAAAGAGAATGTAGAGAAACAATTCCACGAGTTCAGGAGCTACTTCACAAAAGAGATTGAAACTATAAAGAAGAATCAATCAGAAATATTAGAGATGAAAGACACAATGGAAGAGATAAAACAAAATACGGATTCCTGAATGCTTGAGCGGACACCAGAGAGGAGTGTATCAGCATAATCGAAGATAGACATGTTGAAATACTCCAGATAGAGGAGGAGACAGAATTAAGACTAATAAGAAATGAAGAAAGTCTCTGAGAAATATCCAACTCAGTTAGGAAATGAAACATAAGAATTATAGGTATTCAAGAAGGAGGAGAGAAGGAGAATGGAGTAGAAAGCTTGTTCAAAGAAATAGTAGCAGAGAACTTCCCAAACCTAGAGAAGGAAATACATGTGGAAGAGGCTGCCAGATCTCCTAAATATGTCAATGTAAAAAGACCTACTTCAAGGCATATAGTAGCAAAACTGGCAAAACGGAATGACAAAGACAGAATACTAAGGGCAGCAGGGCAGAAGAAAATAACCTAAAAAGGAACCCCCATCATGCTTTCAGTGGATTTCTCTGCAGAAACATTACAAGCTAGGAGAGACTGGAATGACATATGCAAACCTTTGAAGGACAAAAACTTTCAGCCAAGAATACTCTATCCTGCGAAAATATCCTTCAGATATGATGGAGAAATAGAAACTTTCCCAGACAAACATAAGCTAAGGGAGTTTGTAGCCACGAGACCCCCTCTACAAGAAATCTTCAAGAAGGTCCTCATACCTGGAAAAAAAAAGGGGAGAAAGGGGTTACAAAGCACAGAGTAAGGAGATGAATAGGTAGACAGAATCAGAGCAGGATAGCAAATACTCAAGTATAGCATTAAAGACAAAGGGAAGGAAAACACCAAAAACAAAGATAATCTTGTCATTTTAACCACAAACTCAAAACACAAGATGGAATAAGATGTAAGAAAAACAACTTAGGAGGGGAAGAGGAAAGGGACTGAATCAGTTTAGTCTAAGGAAATTAGAGGCCATCAGGAAAGGGACTATCTTATCCACGAAGATTTTGAATACAAACCTCAAGGTAACCACTAAACACAAAAGCAGAACAGAGACACAAATAATAAATAAAGAGAAAACAAAGAAACACAACATAAAAACTACATAACTTGATTGGTAGACCAAAATACACAGGATGAGAAACAAAGGAAATGCAGGAGAACTGGATAGCGAGTGATAAAATGGCAGCACTAAGCCCTCATATGTCAATAATCACCCTAAACATAAACGGATTGAATTCTCCAATAAAAAGACACAGAGTGGAGGGATGGATTAAAGAACAAGACCTAACAATATGCTGCCTCCAGGAAACACATCTCACCTCCAATGACAAACACAGGCTCACAGTGAAGGGATGGAAGATGACACTGCAAGCTAATGGCAAACAAAAGAAAGCAGGTGTTGCCATACTTATATCAGACAAAATAGACTTCAAGATAAGACAGGTAAAGATAGACAAAGAGGGGCAGTATATAATGATCAAAGGGACATTCCATCAAGAACAAATAACACATAAATATCTATGCACCCAATATAGGAGCACCAAACTACATAAAGCAACTATTAACAAACCTAAAAGGCAATATTAATAATAACACAATAATAGTAGGGGACCTCAACACTCCACTCACGTCAATGGACAGATCATCCAGACAGAAAATCAACCAGGAAACAGTGGAAGTAAATGAAATGCTAAACCAGTTGGACTTAATAGACATATATAGAACACTCCATCCAAAAACAGCAGAATACACATTCTTCTCAAGTGCACACAGAACATTCTCAAGAATAGACCATATGTTGTGAAACAAGGCAAGCCTCAATAAATTTAAGAAGATTGAAATAATAACAAGCATCTTTTCTGATCACAATGCTATAAAGCTAGAAATTAATTACAAGAAAAAGGCTGAGAGAGGCACAAGGATGTGGAGACTAAACAACATGCTATTGAACGAGCAATGGATCATTGAAGAAATTATAAAGGAGAAATAAAAAAATATCTGGAGACAAATGAAAATGAAAACACACCGTACTAGCTCATATGGGATGCAGCAAAAGCTGTATTAAGAGGGAAATTCATCGCAATACAGGCTCACCTTAACAAACAAGAAAAAGCCCAAATAAGCAATCTCAAACTACACCTAACTGAATTAGAAAAAGAACAAACAAAGCCCAAAGGCGGCAGAAGGAGAGAAATAATAAAAATCAGAGCAGAAATAAATGCTATTGAAACAAAAAAGGCAGTAGAAAGGATCAATGAAACAAAGAACTGGTTCTTTGAGAAGATAAATAAAATTGACAAACCCCTAGCCAGACTTACAAAGAAAAAAAGAGAGAAAGCTCAGATAAATAAAATTAGAAACGAAAGAGGAGAAATAACAATGGATACCACAGCAATACAATGGATTATAAGAGAATATTATGAAAAACTATATGGCAACAAACTGGACAATCTAGAAGAAATGGATAAATTCTTAGACACTTACAACCTCCCAAAGCTGAATCAAGAAGAAATAGAGAATCTGAATAGACCAATCACAAGTAAAGAGATTGAAACAGTAATTAAAATCATCTCAAAGAACAAAAGCCCAGGACCAGATGGCTTCCCTGGGGAATTCTACCAAACTTTCAGAGAGGATTTAATACCTGTCCTTCTCAAGCTATTCCAAAAACTTAGGGAAGATGGCATGCTTCCTAAAACATTCTACAAGGCCAAAATCACTCTGATACCAAAGCCTGACAAGGACAACACAAAAAAGGAAAACTACAGGCCAATATCGCTGATGAACATAGATGCAAAAATCTTCAACAAAATATTGGCAACCTGAATACAGCAATACATTAAAAAAATCATACATCATGATCAGGTGGGATTTATACCAGGGACACAGGGATGGTTGAACATCTGCAAATGAACGTGATACACCACATTAACAAAATGAGGAATAAAAACCACATGATCATCTCAATAGATGCAGAGAAAGCATTTGACAAGATCCAACAGCGATTTATGATGAAAACTCACAACAAAATGGGTATAGAAGGAAATTACCTCAACATAATAAAGGCCATATATGACAAACCCACAGCCAACATCATACTCAATGGGGAAAAACTGAACACCATCCCTCTGAGAACAGGAACAACACAAGGATGCCCACTCTCACCACTCTTATTCAATATAGTACTGGATGTGTTGGCCAGAGCAATTAAGCAAGAGAAAGGAATAAAAGGAATCTAAATTGGGAGTGAAGAAACGAAACTCTCACTGGTTGCAGATGACATGATCTTATATATAGAAAACCCTAAAGAATCCATCAGAAAACTGTTAGAAATAATTAACAACTACAGTAAAATTGCAGGGTACAAAATCAACTTACAAAAATCAGTTGCATTTCTGTACTCTGATAACGAACTTACAGAAAGACAACTCAAGAATACAATCCTATTTATAATTGCAATCAAAAGAATAAAGTACCGAGGAATAAATTTAACTAAGGAGATAAAGGACTTATACAATGAAAACTATAAGACATTATTGAAAGGAATAGATAAAAATAAAGAGATGGAAAGAGATTTCATGCACATGGATTGGAAGAATAAACATAGTTAAATGTCCATACTACTTAAAGCAATCTACAGATTCAATGCAATCCCAATCAGAATCCCAATGACACTCTTCACAGAAATAGAGCAAAGAATCCTAAAATTCATATGGGGCAACCAAAGACCCCAAATTGCTAAAGCAATACTGAGAAAAAAGAATGAAGCTCGTGGCATCAGAATCCCTGACTTCAAAATGTACTACAAAGTCATAGTGATCAAAACAGCATGGTACTGGTACAGAAACAGACACACAGATCAATGGAACAGAACTGAAAAGTCCAGAAATAAAACTGCACATCTATGGACAGCTAATCTTCAACAAAGGTGCCAAGAACATACAATGGAGAAAAGACAGTCTCTTTAATAAATGGTGTTGGACAGGATTGAAACAAAAAAACAGCCCACTAATTGGGAAAAAATATTCACAAGTTATTTATCCGACAAAGGGTTAATCTCCATAATATACAAAGAACTCACACAACTCAACAATAAAAAATCAAACAACCCAATTACAAAATGGGCAGAGGACATGAACAGACATTTCTCCAAAGAAGATATACGGATGGCCAATAGACACATGAAAAGATGCTCATCATCACTAATCATCAGGGAAATGCAAATCAAAACTACACTAAGATATCACATTACACCTGTTAGAATGGCAAAACTATCCAAAACCAAGAGTGACAAATGTTGGAGAGGCTGTGGAGAAAAGGGAACCCTCATACACTGTTGGTGGGAATGCAAACTGGTGCAGCCACTATGGAAAACAGTATGGAGATTCCTCAAAAAGTTAAGAATAGAAAGACCTTATGACCCAGCCATCCCACTACTGGGTATCTATCCTAAGAACCTGAAATCAGCAATTCCAAAAGTTCCAGGCACCCCTATGTTCATCGCAGCATTATTCACAATAGCCAAGTCATGGAACCAACCTAAGTGCCCAGCAACTGATCATTGGATAAAGAAGATGTGGTATATATATACAATGGAATACTACTCAGCCATAAAAAAGTACAAAGTCGTCCTATTCACAACAACACGGATAGACCTTGAGGGTATCATGTTGAGTGAAATAAGCCCGCGAGAGAAAGACGAACTCTGTATGACTCCACTCATAGGTGGCAGTTAACATATGGACAAAGAGAACTGATCGGTGGTTGCCAGGGGAAAGGGGGGTGGGGGGAGGGCACTAGGGGTGAAGTGGTGTACCTACAACATGACTAATAATGATGTACAACTGTAATTTCACAAGGATGTTAACTTTCCTAACCTTAATAAAAAAAATTAAAAATAAATAAAAATTAAAAAAAAATAAATGGTGTTGGGAAAACTGGACAGTAACATGCAAAAGAATTAAAACAGACCATTATCTCACACCATACACAAAAATAAACTCAAAATGGATCAAAGACTTTAAGATACATCCTGAAACCATAAAACTCCTTCTGGAAGATAATATAGGCAGCACACTCTTTGACAGTGAACTTAAAAAGATCTTTTCGAATACCATGTCTTCTCAGACACAGGAAACAAAGGAAAAAATAAACAAGTGGCACTTCATCAGACTAAAGAGCTTCTGCAATGCAAAAGAAACTAGAATCAAAACAAAAAGACAACCCACCAATTGGGACAAAAGTTTTGCAAATCATATATCCGAGATAAGGGGTTAATCTCCATTACATATAAGGAACTCACACAACTGAACAACAAAAAAACAAACAGCCTGATCAAAAAATGGGCAGAGGATATGAACATTTTTCCAAAGAAGACATACACATGGCCAATAAACACAAAAAAAGATGTTTAACATCACTAATCATCAGGGAAATGCAAATCAAAACTACACTAAGATACCATCTTACACCTGTTAAAATGGCTATAATCACTAAGACTAAAAATAACAAATGTTGGAGAGGGTGTGGAGGGAAGGGAACCCTCATACACTGCTGGTGGGAATGCAAACTGGTGTAAACAGTATGGAAAACAGTATGGAGAGTCATCAAAAAACTAAAAATAGAAATACCATATGACCCAGGTATCCCACTACTGGGTGCCTACCCAAACAACTTGAAATCAACAATCCAAAGTAACATATGCACCACTATGTTCATTGCAACACTATTCACAATAGCCAAGACATGGAAACAATCCAAGTGCCCATCGACTGATGATTGGATAAAGATGTGGTATATACATACAATGGAATACCACTCAGCCAGAAAAAAAAGACAAAAATCATCCCATTTGCAATAACATGGATGCACCTGGAAGGAATTATGCTAAGCGAAATAAGCCAGACTGAGAAAGACAAACACCAGATGATTTCACTCATATGTGGAATATAAACAAACACATGGACAAAGAAAACAGTTCAGTGGTTACCAGAGGAAGGGGGTGGGGGGTGAGCACAGGGGGTGAAGGGGACCACCTATGTGGGGACAGACAAGAAATAATATACAACTGAAATTTCACAATGATGCCAACTATTTTGAACGCAAACGAAAAAATAAAAAGATACCTCCGCATCCAGTACCTTCCTCTTCTTCTAGCTGCGACTATCCATTCTTTCTCACCCTTGCTAATCTATTTTTTTTGCAAATGAAATCAAGAACAGAGTAAAAAGGAAGTCTGAGTCCTGACACCTACAGGCAAATAGTTTGTTTTCTTTTGCCCCACATAAGGGAAAAAAAGGTAAAAATTACAATTCCCACTACTTAATATTGTCTTATGATTATTTCTGACTAGGTATCCACAATTACTATGATTTTTACATTTGATTATTCTTTATCCTATATTAATCATAATATTTTAGCTCAATAAAACACTAATATATTTTTTAATTTAAAATATTCTATGATTCATGGGAGTGTGGTGGGGGGAATAGGGAGTTATTACTTAATGGGTACAAAGTTTCTATTTGGAGTGATAATTTTGGAAATAGTGGTGATGGTTACACAGCATTGTGAATGTAATTAATGCCACTGAATTGTACACTTAAAAATGGTTAAAATGGCAATTTTTATGTTATATTTTACAACAATAAAACAACCTAATAGATTTTGACGTGTACACTCTTTCAATAAACAGATTTTAGGGTGGAAAAACAATAGTCTGCTAATAGACTGCCAACAGTTTGAAAACCCTCTTTCTGATTGAGCAAAGTTAAATACCCAGGGTATCAAAGGGACGTGTTATCTTCAGAGAAATTTTACAACTTAAAGGTAAGAGAAGCAAGTCATTTGTATACACTGAAATATACGTTCACGGAGAAAGAGGCGACTGTGCTTTAAAGACTGGAAATACCCGCTGTGAGCATAGGCTGGCTGTGCGGAATGCAGAGCCCCGTGACAACGCTGACTCCAGCCGGTATAATTTAACTTTAACTCAAAAATCTAAGTACTGGACAGAACAAAGGTTGGTGGCTGCCGGGGGCTGGGGAGGGGCGTGGGGGAGGGAGTGCTTACGGCACGGGGTGCCAGCTTGCAGCGATGCGAAGGGCAGCATTTAGGATGTTCTCACTGTCACTGAATTGTTCACTTTAAAATGGTTAATTTATGTCATTTGACTTTCACCTCAATATATTATTTTAAAAACAAAGAAGTAATTTGAGGGGGAAAAAAAGTATTGTTTAGAATTGTGGGAAGGACAGAATTGGAAACCTGTATAACAGCCACATAATTTTTAACCCCTCCAAATTCCCTCTGATAAAAACAGGCAGAACAGCTAGGAGAGCAAAAAACTATAGACATCAGGTACCAAAAAAACTATATCTACAAGCTATATGCAAACCCCAAAGCACGAGCATGTGGGGCAGACCTCCCAAAGCTACAAAACCATGTGGTATCAGGAGGAAGAGAGAAGCATCGGGTATCTATTGGACCCAAGAACAGGAGAACCTCAGAAACACCAACAGACACCCACTGGAAACTGCGCCAGGCCAGTGTGAGAGGAGCTCAGACTACGAGGGGGCCTGCACACAGCGTAGGGTACATTGTGAGGTCTGAAGGGAGGGAGCTGACCAGCCCTATGACCTGTCGTAGCCCACTTCGCAGGGCCGCTCAGGTCAGGACCCAGAACTGTGTAGAAATTTATGGGAGTGAATTCCAAATTTAATAGATAGGATTAATAGGGGTAAAGAGAAGATCCAGATAACAGTGAAGGAGGGGAACGCAGACAAAACAATCTAAGGACAAGGCCAATTTTTTGAACACTTCACAATAACAACAGAAGAGGGAGCTCTAGAGTCATGAAACTGCAAAAAATGTCCTGAACTCGTCCCCGCCCCTCATGCCTCCGAAGTTCAGGAACACAGATTTCTAGTCGAAATAAATAATTTAAAAGAATCATGGTTGAAACCCACACACAATTATCATAAGAAAAAAGGAGAATCAGGAGCAGAATAACATCTCTCCAGTCCATCAAGGAATGCCAGAAAGATTTGTCCACAAAACTGAAGCAGCTTTATGTAAAAGAAACAAAGAGTACATGGAATGAAATCTTGCTGATTGCAACAACATGGATGGAGCTTGAGGGCATTATGCTAAGTGAAATAAGTCAAGGCAGAGAAGACAAATGCCGTAAGATCTTACTGATATGTGGAATCCAATACAAACAAACAACAAAAACCAAGCTCAGATTCAGAGAATGGATAGGTAGAGCCAGAGGTGGGGATGGGAGACGGGCAAATGAGTGAAGGGGGTCAAAAGGTACAAACTTCCAGTTATAAAATAAACAAGTCCTGGGGATGCAGTGTACAGCACGGCGACCACAGCTAATAATAATACGGTATTGCACATTTGAAAGTTGCTGAGAGAGTAGATCTTGAAAGTCCTAATCACAAGAAAAAAAACCTGTAACTATGTATGCTGACAGATGTTAACTAGACTTACTGTGGTGATCGTTTTGCAAAATATACAAATATCAAATCTTTATGTTTTACACCTGAAATAATACGATGTTATATGTAAATTATACCTCAATTAAAAAAAGAAATAAGGAATATATGAAAAATCAGTGTGACTCAAAAGCAGAGGTGACAGAACTTAGGAAAGAATTAGAAAAGAAAACATTTCAAGAAGTTTAATAAACAAAACAAGAAGATTGAAGGAACACAGAATGAATAAACACAACAGATTGCACTTTACAAGAAAGAGAGGATGAAAAGGAGGAAATTTTAAAAAATAAAAAACTGGTGGAAAAGGCAAAAAGAATTCAAGAGAAAGTGACATATAAACAAGGTAAATAGAAAAGACTCAACATATGCATAATAGAAGACCCTGAAGACAAAGAACTAAGCAACAGAATTTGGAAATGAACAAATACTAAAAACTACAAGAAAACTCTTCTGAAAGTAAAAAAAAAGACTTGAAATTACATACTGAAAGGGTGTACCATGCACCTAGGAAAACTGACTCAGAAGAAACAGTCTTTTATTAAAATTACTGTACTCTAAAGAAAAAAAACCCTTTAGGCATTCAGGCAAAAAACCAAAGGCCCTTAGAAGAGAAACAAAATCAAATTGTCTTTAGACTTTTCAACAACATACTTATGCTAGACGACGGAGACAATTTAAGACATTCACCACAAGAAAATGTGAGCCATGAGTTTTATTCTCAGAAAAATGGATTTTTCAAGTATAAAGGCCACTGATAAACTGTTAGGAATGCATAAGACCTCAGGGAATATTGCTCCCATGAGCCCTTCCTGAGAAATCAAACGGAGTAGAAGTTCTCAAAATGTGGTCCCTGAACCTCTTTCAGGAATCTGTGAAGCTAAAACAATTTTCATCATAATAATAAGACATTATTTGCCTTTTTCATTGTGTTAATATTTGCATAACGGGTAGACAAAGCAAGGCAGAGCAATGCCCATTCTAGGAGTCATTGCAATCTTCTCTGCGACACTCAAATAGTGAGTCAGTTTTACTTAAGAATGATGAAGCTGTAAAAATTACTAACTGTATTAAATCTTGAACCCTAAGTACATGTCTTGTGAATATTCTGTGTGATGAGATGGGAAGTGCACATAGAAAACTTAGATATACTATAATTATTCAGAGTTAGGTATTTGGAAGGCATTTTCTTGAAAATGAAAGAAGTGAGCCCATCACTTCAATTGCCAAGGTTGTCAATGATAAAATTCAAGCTCTTAAGTGGAAATTAGAATTTGGGAAGACTTGTATCCACCACCAAAAGCTTGACACCTTCCCAAAACTTAAAGATTTCTCATAAGAAGAGTGGTGATATTAATGAACATGACTTTTTAAAGTATTTTAAGATGAAATATGTCAACATTTGAAAGAGCTTGAAAATCTTAGTGAACTCATATTTTCCAAATGACTGATATACGATGTTGCAAAATCATCCATGAGCAAAAGATCCATCCTAATAGGAGACAGCCCAATGGATTTCAATGTAACTGAGTACAAACAAATTCATTGATATGTCATTAGATTTCACATTGCAACTAACCGTTAAGAAACCACCACCTCTTGGGGCTGGCCCCATGGCCGTGTGGTTAAGTTCACACACTCTGCTTTGGTGTCCCAGGGTTCGCAGGTTCAGATCCTGGGCGTGGACCTACCCACCACTCATCAAGCCATGCTGTGGTGACATCCCACTTAGAAGAACCAGAATGACATACAACTAGGATATACAACTATGTACTAGGGCTTTGGAGAGAAAAAAAAAAAAAAAAGGAAACCACCACTTCTTGAGTTTTGGTGTGCCATCAAAGAAGAATATCCTCAATTATCTGAAAAGTCTATTAAAATATTCTTCATTCCTCCCCCTTCTAACCACTTATCTGTGTAAGGCCAGATTTTCTTCACACATCAAAATAATATATTACAACAGATTGAATACAGAGGCAGAAATGAGAATCTAGTTGTCTTCTGTTATGCCAGACATTAAGGAAATTTGGAAAAAATGTAAAACAATGCCACTATTCTCATGAAAAATTGTTTTGTTTTGGAAAATATGGTTGTTTCCCACAGAAATATATTACTCATGTTAATACATAATGAGTTTATTTTAAAAATAAATTCGTATTTTAAAAGTTTGTTTAAATTTCTAATACATAAATATCAATAGATATAACTTACATAAACAAAAGCTCTTTGGGGTCTTCAATAATTTTTTCAGAGTATAAATGGGTTGGTCCTAAGATCAAAATTGAGAAATGCTGAACCAGTGAAAAGCTCCCCACAACCAAAACGAATATAGAAATATCAATGTAAAGGACTGGTGGTGGGTATTAAACCTACATTTGGGATGGGCCTGGTGGTGCAGTGATTAAGTTCATGCACTCCACTTTGGCACCAGGAGTTCACAGTTCAGATCCCGGGCACAGAGCTACACACCACTCATCAAGCCATGCTGTGGTGGCGTCCCACATAAAATAAAGGAAGACTGGGATAGATGTTAGCTCAGCGACAATCTTCCTCAAGCAAAAAGAGGAAGATTGGCAATGGATGTTAGCTTAGGGCCAGTCTTCCTCACCAAAAGTAAAAATAAAAATAGAAATCTACATTTACCTTGGAACCAAGGCTAAATACTAAATGATAGTTTTAGGGTGAGAGCATGGCATACAATGGCTGGTTGGTCTGCAAATGCACATACCACACAACCATCCAAAATTGGAAAGATAATGAGAGATGATGTGACAACTAGAATAAGCTTGCCAACTGCTCTGTAGTTACCAAGAGTAAAAGGGTATCATTTTTTAATCATATACCAGAGTATATGAGGAGGGGGAAAAAAGGTTACAAGCTAAGTAAAGTATTACTGATAATACGGAACCAGTAGACAATAACCCAAAAAAGAAAGGACTAGGGATAGTATATAAAAATTTTAGGAAAAACTACTAGGAAAAAAATAGAGACCTTTCTATACCAAAATGGAGAATAAAAGCAAACAAAACAGCTGCTTACTTTAAAAAACACACCTAAGGTAAACAATGGAAGGACAGTCTTTTTTAAATGGTTCTCTCAGCGGGGGTTATGAGGGTAGGAGAGAGCAGGTAAACGACAGGAGGGAAGCTGAACTTCTGTGAATATACTTTGTTTTATAGATTTGACTTTGGAACAATGTACTTTTTTTTTTTTACATAATTACAAAATAAAACCATTTTTTTAAAAAATCCTTCTAAATTAAAAACAAAGTGAAAAAAAGTATCTAAGTGATTATCCTCAGTTAACGGTGTAAGAAGGGGAACCAGGAAGCACTTCAGAGACTCACTGCAATGTGACTCGAGATCCCAGCGAATATTCGCTAAGGACGAAAAGAACTCCCAAAAGAAAAATCAAAACAACGCAGAAAACTCCTTCAAGCTACACTTGGCAATCATTTGCTGATAGCAGGGCTAGTGTGGTTACTCTGAAACTGATGTGTGTGTGTTGTGGGATAATGGGAACAAGCAACTGTGTGACCTTACTAGATTCATCATTCCTGGGTTTTCAGCAGGGGCAGAGGAGACTGAGGTGGAGGAGTCAGCAGAGAACCTCGTGGCCGTGAAACAGAATCGAGAACACCAGCATAAACTCATGATGAATTTTATATTTAAAAACAACTTATTTCCATCTCTGTCCACTGAAAAAGCCTGGCAACAAAGACTGACCCAGGAGCCACATGGGCCCCTAGAACCCCGAGTGTGGTCTGGAAAGGCCATTTTCCATAAGATGAGACGAGTGGAAATCTGAACACTGACTGGATGTCCAGTGATTTTAGGAATGACTGCTAGTTTTTGGAGGGCTCTGATATTGGTATTGTGATTGTTTTTCAAAGAATGATCTGTATGTTTTGAGATACATACTGAAATATTGACTCGAAAGTGACATTATGTCTGGGACTTGTATCCGGGAGTTGGTTGGGGTGGTGGGAGTCGGCTGGGGGTAGGGATGAAGCAGGACTGGCCATGAGCTGACGATATCGGACACATGACGGGTCATGTGGGTTTACCGTACTTTTTCTATCTACTTTGTACATGTTTGAAGTTTGTGTAGGGGAGCAGAATTTGCCACCTCAAGATGTGTCTCTTTGGCATGAGGATTATTTTGGGCTGGTTACTTTTAAGAAACTGCATGGGGCTGGCCTGGTGGCACAATGGTTAAGTGTGTACATTCCACATAGGTGGCCTGGGGTTTGCTAGTTCGGATCCTGGGTGCAAACATGGCACCGCTTGGCAAAAGCCATTCTGTGGTAGGCATCCCACATATAAAGTAGAGGAAGAGGGGCACAGATGTTAGCTCAGGGCCAGTCTTCCTCAGCAAAAAGAGGAGGATTGGCAGCAGATGTTAGCTCATGGCTAATCTTCCTCAAAAAAAAAAAAAAAAAAAAAAGAAAGAAAGAAACTGCACACAGGGGACAAGCTCTAAAAACCAAGCAGAAGTTACCCTTTGTAAGAGACATCTTCATTTGTAAGGGAAATCTCCATTTGTAAAAATATCTCCCTCTCTGTACCAGGAAGATGGGGATGACCTTATCTCTAGAAACTCATAAATGCAGAAGGCAAGGACTTAAATCTGAAAAATAACCGTACTCTTGTTTACTATGCTTTTTCTGGTAATCTCCCACAATTGACTCCCCCCCATCCCCAATATCCTCCTTTGTCTTTAGCTGAAGATGGTATTTAAGGCGGCAACCTCGGCCATTCTGGTGAGTTACTCAGTTTTCCTGGGTTTCTCCCATGTATACATGTTAAAAAGCTTTGTTTGATTTTCTCCTGTTATTCTGTCTCAAGTCAATTTAATTCGTAGACCAGCCAGAAGGACCTAGAATGGGTAGAGGAATTGTCTTCCTCCCCTGTATTTGTACAGTGGAATTTGAAGAAAAAGCTAATGAAATTCTGGCCTCCATTGAATCCTTTATCCCTATCCAGTGTAGTTTTGTTTTGTTTTTCAATTTGTGAGTTGAAGACATTCCAGAAAGCTGTAATAGGAAAAGAGAAGGCAAAGAAAGCAAGGAGAGAAAAATTAGTGGTGGTTGTTTAAATGCCTGTTTCCTCCAGAAACGCATCCTGATTTCAACAATGGGTTATAATTGATTGATCCTGTGGAAGACTCAACTTTCTTCTTTGATAACAACTCTCATTTGTGGGTACTGTGTAATAGAGACTTTCCTGGGTGCTTTCTCTATATAAGTTTACTTAATCCTCACAGCTATCATCATCCCACTTTACAGAGGAGGACTGAGGCTTCGAGAGGTTAACTGACAAGCCACAGCACTAGAAGGTGGCACAATCAGGATTTGAAACCAGGTCTGTACGACGCCTAAGGACTGTGCTGCTGAAGAGTGTACTCCATCACCTCCCAGAGAAGTCTAGTCACCCACCAAATAGACAACGGCCAGGCTGAAAACACACTGGACTTTATGAGCCAGAGTTTTTACAGAATCACAAATGAGCTTTGGAACATGAGCAATTTTGAGAGAAATGCAAACCACAGCCACGTTGTAGGGAGGGGTTATGACAGTGTGAGCAATGAACTGGGGGGACGGAAGGGCCTACAATGGGCCAGACATAGTGGTGACCCAGAGTCCCTGTCCACAGGGGTGAGACAAGCCAGTGCTGGGCAAGTGGTGTGAGAGCCCCACTGAGGATGTGAAGTTGTCATGTACGACTGAGCCACGCAGGCAGCCGACCAGGAAGCCAAGTGTGTATGAATAGAGTTGAGTGTTATAACCAAATGAAATATAGAGCAAAGTTCACTTAAGCGTGTTTAATAACATGCTTCCTCACTACTGGGTTACACAATTCAGTTTGAGTGGTTACCTCTTGGCATGTGTGGCTATAATTAATGCTACTTTTTACACAGCCAAACACAACATTTCTGGGAGAGGGAGAAACGGGGCAGGGCTGGAAGCTGTTCTGGAATCTCTCTGTGATTCAGAAGCAGTAACTGCTTCCTGTGTCCTGCTGGTCCCACCTCTGTCTGAAGCCTCCTGTGACCTTCCCCCGTTACCCTTGCCCAGGGCACGCTCTTCATCTCACAGGCCTCCGAGGGAGCCGCCTCAGTCTCCTCATGGTCCTGCCCCTAGCAGACCGGCTGATCACTGGGTCAGGGTGCTGCCTGCTCCAGGCACACAGAGCTCCCTCCTGCCCGCCCCCCCCATCCCCAACACACACACAGTCACGCCCCCCTGGGCTCCTGCAAGGCACTACTCTCTCTGGGATTGCAGCTGGAGCAGCTGGAGGGCAGGGACTCACCTTATTCCTCTCACTGCCTCTAAGGCCATCCAGGCACAAAGGTGTCATCCAGGGAGGAAGAAAGGGCAGAATAAATAGAGACAATGAGGAAAGGGCACTAGGAAAGGAATTTTAAACAGAGAGGCTGGAAACAGGTGTAGAGGGGAGGTAGTAAGGAAGGCACAGGAAGCTCAGAGGGGAAGTGTTGACACCCACAGACTGAAGCCATGATCGGGGAGGACACCTCCTATCATCCCACTTCAGGGGCTCAACGGCTAGCAGGAACTGTGCTTCCTGACCTTTTCAGACTCAAACATGAACATTAGGGAGCTTTTGAAGTCTTCTCCTAATCCAGCTGCTTCTTGTCTGGGCTCTTCTTTTATTTCTGTCTTGTATTTTTCTGTCCCCTACAGCACCCGTCAACAATGAGATAAAATATCACTACTCTAGTCAGTGTGAGAGAAAGGCCAGAGTCAGTGAAAAACCGGAACTGGCATATTGTTAACCGTACACAGTTGTACGCGGTGTAAGCACAACAGTAGCTCCTCTATAAGAGCTGCTGGATGTCCTTGAGGTTCTGCTTCAGGAATAATGACAGTGGAACATCTGTGGTCCGTGAAAACATCGCTTATTTACACGACTGTTTCCTGTGGCTATTTGTCTTCCCACGGAAACTGAAGCCAACTGAGTTCGTCCACATCCAGGGAGCCACAGCCTGCACCTGGTGACTGACGTTAACCTACACGCTCTGAGGGCCAGAGTAGGCCCCTGCCTCTGCCCTAGGCCTTGGCCTCAGTCCTGCTAGAGACCAAATCCTAACCGGTGAATGGATTTCGTTTAGCATTAAAGATGAAAGATGTGAGTGCAAAACAGAATGAGACTATTTAAAGCTCCTGGCCACATTTACAAAAACATTAAGATACAGAACTGGCTCAACCTTCAGGTCATCAGGGACACAATGTCCCTAAAGAGATTGAACCCTCAGCAGGAGATTTCCACCACCGTCTCAGGGAATGATCACTTTTGGCATTTTCCATTCACATGTTTCAATTTGAAACGAACTTTCAATTTGAGACGAGCCACGTGAAGCCCACCTGTCTCCCTGGAGACCTGGAGTCGCTGGCCATTGCAGAAGGCCCCCTGGCCCCTCCGGCCCGTGTACAGCCGCTCCTCCGTGCAGTGGTAAATCACGCCAAATTCAAGCTGCGGATGCAGGGCAGGACGGAAAACAAATGCGGGTCACTTACTTGACCCAGAAAATGACACAAAATTCAGAGGGGAAGGTGTCCTAGGTGTGACAATTACTGCAGTGATGACGTGCTAGAAATGACCTTTCAAAAGGGAATTGGAAAAAACCAGCATCTAGATTCATAACTAGACCTGCACATAAAAGCAAACTTTCTTTTGAAATCATTATATTTAAAAATATATTAAAACTACATTAAAAATTAACATCATAATCAAACATTAACAACTAAAAGTTATTGAAAAAGCTTAATTCTTTAGAAAGACCTCTTTTTTTTCTTTTTCTGGGGAGGGGGGAGCGCTCCTTGTGACTCTAATCAAACCCCACAAGAAACTCTCAAAACTGCTGATGTGTGAAGAATTGAGAATGCATCTGTAAAGCCAACGGAATCACAGAACCCAAAGACAGCCCCTGGAAGAGAGAAGCGGTCAGCAAAGAGGGCTCCTCCCTAAGCAGGCGGCGCGCTCAGCAGCCACACTGCACACAGCAGGTGACACGGGCCCCCGCAACAGCCTCCCAATAAGGGATGGGAGAAACAAGAGGGGAGTGTGGAGAAAACGCTGCCTCACACCCACAGGTTTCTGCTGCCCTTCCTCTACCGACTGCTCACGCTCAGGGTTAACAATGGCTAGTGTGCTCGGTCTGGGGCTTAGCCAAGTGTTCGGCTCTCTGGACAAGGAAGAGAGATCCAGGCCAAATGCCTTAGAAACGTCTCGGCCAGGCTAGGGGAGCACAGCCACGGTGGAACGGACTCCCCGACCTTCAGGATGGGGTTTATTTCTGGGGAGGCTCGCTCGGTCAGCCCTACACTTTCCAGCAACACTTATCTGTTCTCCCCACCCGCTTCCCACTGCCCTGGCTCTCAAAGGGTTCCCAGATCTGGGTCAGGCCTAGAATCCCGCTGGCCTGAGACCCTATGGTGCGGGTCCTGTGCCCCCAGGGCGAGCGGGTGGCCTGGAGGCCTTTGCTGGCAGGAAGGTGGCAAAGGGTGAGATGGAGAGGAAGGGTGGGATGCTCCCCTTGACGAGGGGCCCGCCACTGCAAGCTTGGGCCACCATGCGCAGTCACACACACCAGACCCATTGTAGGTTACGGGCCTCACCACTGCAACCTTCCCGGCCGCAGCATTTTTGTGTCGCACGTCCCTACTACCACCACTGACATGGGGTCATGAGCATCACCCTCTGAGCTTACTGCTCAACCTCCTACTCAGTCTCAATGACAACATTTAACAGAGAAACAAGTGAGTAATTAACTCCTGAGCCAAATTTCAACATTAAAATTCAACTTATCTTCTACTTAAGTACTTTTACACAAGTATAAACGTCTCTGTGTCCATGCTAGGGAACCTATGCTAAGACTGAGGATTACGATGAGAAAACAGTGTTCTAAAGGAGGACTGCTTTGCAAAAACACTGAGCCCCCAGTCCTACTTAAATAAAACTGTAGTAACTACAAAGAAGTTAAGGCTTTTCCTAAGTGTTACTGCCTTTTATGCAGGTCTCATGATATTGCTTAGTTCTGAGGATCTTTGGGAACCCTGAAATAGCCACGTTCTCATACTAATAGCTAGAGGAGATAAAGAAGAATTAATAGAAGATTGGGATTAAAAGTGTCCTCCAAAAATAGGAGTTCCTTTTGAGTGTGACTGGATCACACGCCCCAGGGGTCAGATGGAGACTAACTTGGACCATTTGCTCAAACTTCCCCTTCCACAGCAGCAACACAAAAAGACCACAGTGGAAACAAGGGCCAGCCACCGTGGGGGGAGGGCCAGCCACAGGGGCCCAAACCTCCACACCCCTAAACCGGTTTGCGTTTGTTTACCTTCTCAGATTTGAAAAACACACACTTAGATTTACTAGTCATGTTTAAGGCATATGACAAAGAGAGAAAAGCAGGAATGTAGAGGTTGAAACCAAACAGGAAGATGACTAAACAAAACCTGGAGCCCTGGGGACCCGAAGGGGTTTGGAGACCACTGACCCTGGGGCCCCACCTACTACGCACCTCTTGGTTCACAGCAAATCCAATGCTTACTGCCACAGTTGGAAATCTGCAAAGGAAAACAGAATGGTTTGCATTCTAAAACATAACTGCTCTTTACCAACACGGAAACTCTTAGGAGCCTCTATGTGGCTGTGGAGCATCGTCATTCAAGGCAAAGAAGGGCCTTTCTACAGTGTGAGCGTGTTTGCTTTTTTTAAAAACTACTTCCCACAATTTGATTAACGGCTTCCAAGACAAACAGGCTTAGCTGGCCATGTTGTAAGACAGCTGCCCTTGAAAGAAGGCAACATTCTGAAAACCACGTGAGACCGATGTAATTCAACAATGACTGCTGAGTACCCAACTGAGAGAGATTTTAATAAGCAGCTTTTGATTCTCAGAGACCTCCAAAAAGGGCAGACCCATGTCCCAGGTTGGGTGACAGGGGCCCCCAGAGGTGCCATTGCAGGCCCCAGGCCACAGCCTCCCTCTAGAGGCCAGGTCTGGGCAACAACATCTCTCCTCGCCATCTCCTGTGTGAGGTCCCAAGCATCCAAGAGCAGGTGCGGGCCATGCTGGCTGAAGGCCAGCTGTGATGTCGCAGTTTGCTTGTGGTTTTATTTTACGATTTTGTGGTTGCTGCTCATCTTCAAAATAATCTCTTTTATGTGAGGATCATCAGAGCTTAACAACAAGCAGGAACAAGGAAAGACTGGGTACTGCTAACTTACAGGGGAACTATGAAACGGATCATACATGGATCTGAGCCCTGACGGAGGCAGCAGCAGCATGCACCGCCGCCACTGCTGGTTGGCTCACTACCAAGTACACCATGCGCCAGGCACAGCTTTAGTCCCAACTCTCAGAAGAGCTCTGTCCCACCTGCTTTAGTCCTGTCTGCCAGATACAAGAATGGACAGGTCCTACCTGAGCTGCAGTGGCCAAAGCTTCTGGATGTCTTTAGGCCACGAGAACTGCCACTGCTTTGGCCCTTGGTGGTGTTCTGGAACTGTAAGGGTCAGCACCACAGTTTGTTTTCCAAATGACGCCCTTCTCCAAGTTGTCTCTCTGGCCCCACATTCCCCTTGGCCCTGGGGCCACTGGAGCCCACCAAAGACCCTCGGTGGACGTGTGGCCTTCACCACTTGCCGAGGCTCAGCAGCCCTGTCCTCACAAGCACACTGGAATGAAGAGCAAGACAGAGTAACAGGCGCTTCACTCAGCAAAACACACCTCAGAGGGAGACCTGTGATACCGCATGACTCTCCAGAGGGGTGTCACACTTGAGGTAAAATTACAGTCTGGAGATCGTGCTGCTGTCACCAGATGGCACTATTTCTTTGCCTCAAGAGGGCCACCTGCGTGGGCACGACTGACTGAATTCTCAAGACACCCTTTAAGAAAAGGGTGGTGATTAACAAGATACATTGGAATTACTTTACATACTTACAAATAAACATAACACCTGAGACAAAACAGAGGACAGCACCAAGAGCGATCCCCAGCATCGGGCTGTGCTCACACTTTCTCACTCGAAGTGAGGAACCAGACTGATTCGTAGTCATCTACAGCAGGGGCTTTCAGTGTGGTCCAGTAGTGCTGGCATCACCTGTGAGCTTGTGAAGAATGCAGATCCACGGGCCGCCTCAACCTACTGAATGGGGGACCTGGGGCTGGGCCAGGAACCTGTGCCAACCAGCTTTCCAGGGGGCTCTAAACATGTTCAAGTCAGAAAACCACCTTCTGTGGAAACCACATCACCTTCTGTGCCCTTGCATCCCCAGATTAGCCAGTTCAGCTCTGATGCCCACCCCACTACTCAGAGCTTCTGGGGCCAGGGCCACGTCCCTGTCACCTCCCTGAGCTCTGCGGCTCACTTCCCCTCCCCCCAAGGTCCCTGCTGACCTTCCTAAAATCTACTGCTTTTTAGCTGTCATTTGCCTAGTCACATTAGGCCCAGTCAGCTGCTAATGGGTTCCTCATCCCGTCTCATGGTGACATGTGGTTTGTTCCCATCTCCAAAGGCAGCTCCAGAACGTCACGTGTTGCTGTCTATACCTTGTGCTCCTGCAGCTGCTGGACCACACATGCTTGTTTTAACCCTGCTTGTTTCTCCGGGGCCTCCTTAAGGGGTCCTTCTTAATTCAACCACACATTTTAAAGATAACAAACACAATGGTTTTTAAACAAGTAAAGATTTCCCGCAAGCTCTGAGAGTATCTCACAAATGGAAGACCTTATTTTAAAAATATCAAGATTTGATCACCTTTTTGATGAGACTATAAACCTACCAGAGATTTTCTTATATACTTCTGCCTTAAGAAATGCTGCTTTGGAAAAGACAGTCTTAGAGAAGACGGCAGTTAAAGGTCTAGAATGAGGTGACCCATGCTCATGCTCACCTGTGCACAAAGTTGCAGGTGCCGTCAATGGGGTCGACGATCCAGGTGGGGCTGGGGGTGAGCACGCACTTGGCCCCAGCAGCTGCAGCCTCTTCTGCAATGAACCTGTGATGGGCAGGAACACAGCCTGAGAAAACGCAGCAAGAACTCAAGACAAAGCACTTCAAACTGCTGCCGGCCGCATCAAAGACAAAGCAGCCACAGTAAAGAGATTTCATGATGGCTTCTGCAGAGCAAACTGATGGAGAGTCTGTAAGACCATCTGATTTTTGATCTGTCTGTAGTCTACTTACTCAGCAGGATTCAGAAAACACAAATGACACCTCAATTTAGGATCTCTGGAAAAGCAGCAGGGAGAAACACAAGAATGAAGAACACTGGGAAACACATCGGATGAAGCAAAGCTAAATTCTGCTTTAACTTTAGTCTGGAGGAGGGAAGGCCGAGGACAGACAAGAGAGAGAAGAGCATCAGGAATGCTGGCCAGGGAGCAGGGCCCAGGACTCTGGTTTAGCATTCCTACTAGTAGTGCTGTGGCCTGGGGCAGAGTGCTTCACCGACCAGAAGCAAGGCGTTAAATGTCACCTACAGCTGACCTTTCCCAGGTCTGTACCCAGCTGGCCTCACCTGAACTGCAGACAAGGAGACAACTGCATCCACGTGTACTGACCCCCACCATTCGGGCTCAACAGGAGCTGACATTTCCCTGCAGAGGCCCTCTCCACCCTGGTCTCTGGCCTAGGACCCCCCCGGGGAGGGCACACCTCCTGGGCACCCCTGTCCTCTGGGGAACCCAACAGAGAGGAGAAATGGAAGGAGAGTGAAGTTACAATACCTGCTGGCTCCTTCCCTTTGAGCGCCCCCTACTCACCAGGGCAAGCCTCCACTCCTCCCTTCTCCTTCAGGCTCTGATGCCCGCCCACCCCCCAATCCTGCAGGAGCACGGCCAACCTGCTCCAACCCCCAAGCCCGGGCACCCCCTGCAGCAGTGGTAGTGGGCCCTGTTCCTGGCCTTTGTAATTAGTTCTCTGTAGACAAGCCCTCCTGGAACTATCCTCATGTGAGGGGGCCGTCTATCTCCTATCAGGGATCTGAACAAGACACCCAACATCTCAAAATCAACCTGCGCAAAAGGGAGCTCCTGGATGTCTCTCTTCACGTCCGTCTCAGCAAAAGGGACTGCCAGGTACCCCAGTGATCAGGCTGAAAGCTAGGGAAGGCATCCTTAACTCTTCCCTGTTGTCTTCCTCCCTCCCACCACCACCCACCCAGGCTCAGCACCGCTCAGTGGGGGCCATTCAGGCAGCGGTTTGTGTCCCTGCAGAGCTGGCCTCTGCTTACACCTCCTGAAGGCGAACTCAGGATAAAGAACATATTCCATCTAAAGCATACAGGACAGGGCTTGGCACACACAGTGCCCGGTGCACGTTGCTGACTGTCATGAACAGACTCCGGGTCACCAAGGGTAGGGCCTCTGCCCTGTCACCAGGACCTGTCCACGGCAGGCACTGAGCAAACATTTGTTTGATGTGTGGATACAAGGCCTTGCAGAGGGGTTTTCTACTAGGTTCTCATGCATGTCCACAACTGTACTAGAGAAAGAGGAGAACTGAAGACAAGAGATTTTTACCAAGAAGGAAGAATGAATGAAAAACAAGAAATGCCTCATGTCTTATTGATGGCATTTGGTGTGTTGTCAGTCGTGGTCATCAGGCAGCTGCCTAGCCCGTGAAGAGGTCAGAGCACAGGGCAGGCCACTCCCCCTCAGCCTCAAGGCGTCCCTGGAAACCACTTTCCCCAGAGGAACCACATGTCCCATGATTTGGCATCAATGAACTGCAGATGAGATTGACATTATAAATGAAAAGACTGAAAATGGAAACCTCTGTAACTGCTCTGCCCAATACAGTATCACTAGACACATGTGGCTGTTTAAATTTAAATAAAATTTAAAAAATTAAAAAGTCAGTTTCTTAGTCTCACTAGCCACATTTCAAGTACTCACTAGCCACATGGGCTAGTGGCTATCACAGTGGACAGTGCAGACAGAACATTTCTGTCACCACAGGAGGTTCTATGGGCCAGTGTTGTCCTAGTCTGTAACACTGAAATAACAAGTGCCTTGCATTCTGATGTCACTTTTCAGTCAACACAGTGCTGTCATATGCACTGTAATTCACCTGGTCCCCCAACAATTCTGGGACCATCATTTCCATTTCACAGATTATGAAATTCATGCTCTACATGCACACTCATCTAGCCCCTCTATCTTATAAATTATCTGAAAAACATCAGCATATATGAGTGTACATGTGTCATTTTCAGGGTGGTGTTTCTACCTCCTCCTCCCTACCCACCGTGGTCCCTGGAGACAGCCACGCATGAGCAGGCAAAGCACTGGAGATGGAAAGCACTGAGTGGGACACTGAGAAATCCACGCCCTGAAAAATGGCAGCTGTGCGGAGAAAGCCAGAGTGAGCACAATCTGCCCCCAGAAGCTTACAATCCAGTGGGCAGACCAGATGCAGCGGACGCTGGTTCCTTGCTTTTGTCTGCTCTGCATCCCCTCCTCCTGCTGGGAAATGCCTCCCCACCATCACTTCCCTCCCTGGGCTTTTGGATCATTTGGACCACGTGATCCAGGCAGGCGAGTCTAGATGGAACAAATGGTGTGGTGAAAGACACACAGCCAGGGGAGCCAGGGCAGGCAGGGTGTGGCCAGGCGGTGAGGCCTGAACTCCTGACCAAAGCAGAAATGCAGGTGATGTGCACACAGAATCACTCCACTCAGTGATGATCGTACGTGGCATTAGCTCTACCAGTTTTCTTAGCCAAAGCTTAAGGAATTAAATGTTTTCAATGTCATCTTCGTAGCTGCATGATTCTCCTCCCATGAAATGACTTGTGATTATGTTTTTAAAACAAAGAGTCCACACCCTGAAAGCACACATAATGTAAGGACCAAGTGCCAAAGCTTAAATGGGGCACAAGGTCGATAAAGCAGTGAAAAGACATTACCAAGGTCAAGATAGGAATGGAAATGCCTCACCTACAAAGATCAGTTCCCAGGAAACTGAGGAGGAGTGTGGAATTTTTTTCCTTTTCAAACCCGATTTTAAGTGGGAAGCTGGTACCTACTCGAGTTAGAGGGGAAATTGCTGGGGTCCCCTGGAAGGAAGAGGGAGAGCTTCTTTCGGGACTGCCATCCAACACGTGTGCCAGAGTTCAGCGCAAGGCCAGCACGTGGCCCAGCGGCGGGGGCCTCTCAGGACACGCGGGGCCACATCAGCAGGTGTGGGGGACAGTCTGCGGGCTTCAGCGGGCAGCTTGCTCTGCAGCAGCACCCATCACGCTCCCGTTGACACAGAACTTTGTTCTGCAAGGCGCTTCTAAGGGGAATACTCAAGCGGCCCACATTAAGTCCCTGGACCGCTCAGCAGTGGATTGTTCACACCTGAGAGTTCTCCTCTTTACCCAGCTGCCTGAGTGAGGGGCACTGAAGAAGCTCCATCGCCTCCCGGCTAACGTCGCGCCTGCGGGCGGCACTGTGGGAGGCCCCAGAAGCTAACAGGGCAGCGACTGCGTCTGTTCTTCAGGACCAAAAACACCTCCCTGGCATGTGGGGAGGGATATAGAGTTTTTATTCACTTAAACCTGATTTTCCTTGTGTGGGAGGCTAATATCTACAGAATGGAAGAGAACATTCTTCAGTTCTCTTCTGATGGAGTGGGGACATCAACGTGGACAAATGGAAGTGTGAAATAATAGAGACCTTAATAAAAGCACTGGAACATCTATATAAAATCCATAACAAATAAGAAAAAACAATGCATGTGACTAAATCTAGGGAGCTCAAGGGACATTTCATAAGCCTGTCTAATGTAAAGAGGAAAAGAGCATCTGGCGCAAGGTTGGAAGTATGCTAACTATTAGAATGATACATTCTGCTGCCTAATTTAACTACTTCCCTTTTTTTCCTAATAGTTGTAACAAAACCTCCTTATAATTTTGATGGCCAAGTGCATCTAGGCCTTTTTTTTCCTGATTAGTGTGTTTATCCTGTGACAAGGTCAGGCTCACCTTTCAGTCCACCAGGGAGCCAATTAACATTCCTCGGCCTCATCTTCTCAAGCCACGGCCCAGCCGCCACCAGCACTGCGGCGGCCTCTGCTGCCTGACGACACGAGCACCCAGCACAAAGCAGGGGGAAAATGATGGAGAGCAAGCGTCCAGCTGGCAGGGGCTGGGCCATCCTGTTTCCAAGTCCAGGGCACACTGGACACACTGCAGGGCACGGGGTCACCATGATGGACGAGGCCATGTCCCACCAATGGGGACCCAGACCTGGGCAGAGGAGGTGGCTGTGTATACAGAGCAGCTTAAGCAGCTGTCCTCCCGCCTTTGCCCGTGCCAACCCTGACAAAAGGGACAAGGACGGGCTGTGTATGAATACAGTTCAGTGAGGCTACTGGGTATTTTCAAAGTCACTAAACTTGGCTCTAATGCAAAATCATCACTGAAAACAGGTTGAGGTACCAACGAAGGCAGGCCTGGCTGGAGCCAGAGCTAACGTGGTCAACGCCCACACTGCCTTCAAAGACCCAAGCTGTGCCTCTCCACCTGACCCACTGCTTTGCTTTCTGTCATCACCGCCGTACATCAGCATTAGTGCTGGAACCGCAGAGATGGCCCTGCCTGGGTCCGCCATTCCCAGGTGAGGAGACAGGGCCCCTGAGAAGTGGAGGGATTTGCCATAGCTGAGGGCAAGTCTAAACCTTACTATTCTTTGATTCAGTCTACGCCTCTTTTCCAGATCAGGAACCCAGACTTTGGATTTCACAAAGGAATTAATAAAATAAATTAATAAAACCAGGGAGCCTATATCAGCTTGTTTCTTACTTTATTAAAAACAAAATAGGGGGGCGGCCCAGTAGCGCAGCGGGTAAGTTCACATGTTCCGCTTCTCGGTGGCCCGGGGTTCGCTGGTTTGGATCCCGGGTTCGGACATGGCACTGCTTGTCACACCATGCTGTGGTAGGCATCCCACATAGATGTGCACGTATGTTAGCTCAGGGCCAGGTTTCCTCAGCAAAAAAACAGGAGGACTGGCAGTAGTTAGCTCAGGGCTAATCTTCCTCAAAAAAAAAAAAAGTTACAATGTATCTTTAATATTGTTTCACGAAAGATTAAAAATGAGGAAGAGCATAAGCTCAGAATGAAAGAAAGTCTTTCCTAAAAAGGATGATGGTTAACCCTATGCTAGCTTATTGTTTAAGGGAGATATTTAAATACTCTGAATGCAGAAAAATTACAACATACTATTTTATTTTATAATCATATGCAATTTTTTCTCATTTATTAATTTGTCTATGATCTAAAATACAATTAAATGGTCCCAAATTCTGGTACTTTCTTTTAAATTTGACATAGATTTGTTGAAAAATGATTTCATCCTTTTAAATTTTCCAGACGAACTGAGCAGAGAGTAGGAGCAGTGACGTCCAGCCTTCAGCCACATCAGGGCCACAAAGGAAGCAGTGGCAAAGAGCCAGTGACTGACTGCAGGGCAACCAAGTCTTGACCCTCAGGGCCTGGCTGGCACTAGCTTGTAGACCGCAGTTTGGGAACCACTTCTCTAAATCGCTGATTCCTAGCCAGGTGTGGCATCTGCATCTCCCAGGGCTTTCAGAGATGGAGCCCTGGCATTAGGGGCTGGAGAAGCTCCCAGATGGGCCTGACACACACCCTGGGTAGGGTCCACTGCGCTGGGTGGATACACTGACTTTTGTCCTGTGACACAGAGCAATGAATATTTCTTTTTTTCTTTTTTTTATTGAGTTAACATTGGTTTATAACATCACATAAATTTCAGGTGTATACTATCATATTTCCATTTCTGTGTAGATTATATCATGTTCACCACCCAAAGACTAATTACCATCCATCACCACACACATGTCCCCGTCACCCCTTTTGTCCTCCTCCATCCACCTTCTCCCTGGTAACCACCAATCTAATCTCTGTATCTATACATTTGTTTGTTGTTGGTGGTTTTTTTATCTTCTATTTATGAGTGAGATCATATGGTATTTGACTTTCTCTGACTTATTTCACTTAGCATAATACCCTCAAGGTCCATCCAGGTTGTCACAAATGGCAAGATTTCATCTTTTTTTTTTTAATAGCTGCGTAGTAGTCCATTCTGTATCTATACCACATCTTCTTTATCCATTTTTTCCTTGATGGGCAGTTAGGTTGTTTCCAAGTCTTGGCTATTGTGAATAATGCTGTGTGAACATAGGGGTGCGTGTATCTTTACACATTCGTGTTTTCATGTTTTTCGGATAAATACCCAGCAGCAGAATAACTGGATCATATGGTATTTCTATTCTTAATTTTTTGAGAAATCTCCATACTGTTTTCCACAGTGGCTGCACCAGTTTGCATTCCCACCAGCAGTGTATGAGTGTTTCATTTCTCCACTTCCTCTCCAACACTTATTTCTTGTCTTAATTACAGCCATTCTGACGGGAGTGAGGTGCTAATAATTAGTGATGCTGAACATCTTTTCATATACCTGTTGGCCATCTGTATATCTTCTTTGGAAAAATGTCTCTTCAGATCTTTTGCCCACTTTTTAATTGGATTTTTTGTTGTTGTTGTGATGTATGAGTTCTTTATATATTTTGGATATTAACCCCTTATCTGAAATATGGTTTGCAAACATCTTCTCCCAATTTTTAGGTTGTCTTTTCATTTGGTTGATGGTTTCCTTTGCTGTACAGAAGCTTTTTAGTTTGATGTAGTCCCATTTGTTTATTTTTTCTTTTGTTTCCCTTGCCCCGTCAGATATGGTATTTGAAAATATGCTGCTAACACCTATGTCAAAGAGCCTACTGCCTATGTTTTCTTCTAGAAGTTTCACAGTTTCAGGTTTTACATTCAAGTCTTTAATCCATTTTGAGTTAATTTTTGTGTATGGTGTTAAGATAATGGTCTACTTTCATTCTTTTGCATACGGCTATCCAGTTTTCCCAACATCATTTATAGAAGGAACTTTCCTTTCTCCATTGCATGTTCTTGGCTCCCTTGTCTGAAATTAGCTGTCCATAGATGTGTGGGTTTATTTCTGGGCTCTCAATTCTGTTCCACTGATCTGTGTGTCTTTGTGTCAGTACCATGCCATTTTGGTTGCTACAGCTTTGTAGTATATTTTGAAATCAGGGAGTGTGATACCTCCAGCTTTGTTCTTTTTCTCAGGATTCCTTTGGCTATTTGGGGTCTTTTGTTCCATACAAATTTTAGGATTCTTTGTTCTATTTCTGTGAAAAGTGTCATTGGAACTTTGATAGGGATTATAGCAAAGAACATTTAAATATACCTTGTACAGAAGGAATCCACCATTCTGACGTCATAGTGGATCCAAGACATGAGCAACTGCTGTCCATACATACAAGGGGGCAGACAATTTCAGAATTTCCTTTGTCAGAGCAATCTAACTGAAAAATACAGAAGGCCTGATAATGCCATTATGCCTAGTCTTACAGTTGCCCTTAAGGCCCTTACGAGGACCCCATATGGCTGAGCCAGCCCTCACTTCTATCATAGCCACTTGGACCAATTCCAACAAAACCTCGGGCACCAAAATAGTTCCTCAGTCAGAAAAAGCTGGTGGGTTACTGTAGCCTTTTTCCTCTCAAAGAATAAAAGCAGTCTATATAATTCTTTTGATACCACCATTTAATTTAGATTTTTAAAAGTTAAAATATCATAAACATTTTAGAGCTTATAAATATTATAACAGATGTCAAGGATCCTGACTTCACACTGAGTAAGGAAATAGGAAATAATAGACACTCAAACACAAAGGTTGTCAACAAAACAAACACAACTTATTGGCAGAGAGAATTCTGAAGGAGAGTTGGTGACCTTGAGATAACCTAACCAGTTAAAGCAAACAACAGGAAAAAAGGGGGTAAATTTGAGCACCGGCTTGTCCTTTCCCTTGCTTAATTATTCACAGGGAAAAAAATCTGTGGCGCCTACCCTGTGTTAGACGTATGCTGAGGGAGCCTGCCTTATGTGTTTCTGCTGCGTAAGTACAAACAAACATGGAATCTGACTCTTATAATGATCTACATCCAGAAATGCAACAACTGGTATTCCAGTTTTAGCAATTCTCCATAAGGAAAGAAAGAGACCCCTTGCATCCAAGGCAGTGGTTTTCAAACTCAGTTCTGCAGAACACTGAGGGGGAAGGAAGGGCCTGAGGAGCCCCTAGAGCTCAAGGAAAGCCTTCCTCTGGGGTCTAAGGCTCCCTTGGAATAAGGTGCAAAATGCTGTGTAAATATTTGAATTTTTCTCAGGAAAAGATTAATAGTTTGCATCAGCTTCTCCACACAGTGATCTCAAAAGGTCAAGAACTTCCACTCTAGAGCAGAGCAAGTTGGGATCCCATAAAGGCCTCCCCAGGGAGGAGAGCAACCTTCCTTGTTGCAGGCTTTGGCCTGGCGAGGGGAGAACGGGTCACTGAATACCAGCAGGGGTGCACCACCAGATGGTGGATCTGGGCCCACACAGCTGATGGCACCATTCAGGGTCACATCCTTCTTGGAAAGTGTGCATGGGGCCACCAAGCAGACACATGCTGCCATGGAACACTAATGCTCCAAGTCCTTTCAGAAATATGCTAAGTGGCTTAGTAGAAGGGAACAGGGCACTTCCCCTGAGAATGCATTGTGAAAGTGGAAGCTTTTCAGTATTTGTAAGGTACCATATTGACAGGAGGGTTGACGAGATGACAGTAAAAAGAATGAAACTAGGGTCAGTTTACCATGCAATCAAAGTATCAGGGGACAGACCATGAGGCTTCCTGTTTTATGTCTGCCCCCAGGACCAACGGTGCAGCCTCCGGGGTTAGACCCTGGCCTTCCGCATGAACGTGGCAACCTGTCACTGGGATGTTTTCCCTGAGGAATACACCTACCTGTGCGAAGGAAACCTCTTCTGCAGCTCAGAAATAATTAAATCTTCCACAAGGTGATCCGTTTCTGTCACAAGATCTGCAGCTGATGTTTTTGTTGAAACACGTTTTTCCTCAGAAAGGGCTTTTCTGATGATCTGAAATAAAAGTGTGAGAAGCTGACAATCACCCTCCACCCCCGACAAATGAGCTCTCCCCTCCTGTGGGGCCAACTCTGAACTGGGCGTGCTTTGAGGAGGGGCGATGAGCGTGGGTCTGTGGACCTCTGACTGCTTCCATCACTGACAGGCCTTCAGGAAACACTACACCCCAGCCTTTCTGTTTGGGTTTCTAGTGAGCCGTAATTACCTAGTCTTCTTTTTACAAGACAGACAGACTCATTGTTGAAGTTATTTTGTCCGACGTGTGGAACAATTTTTCTTTGAGGGAAAAGAAACACTTAATGGTCTTGAAGAGCACAAAATTTCATACAACATAAGATGAGGTAACACACCTTTGCCCCATAGAGTCCTATGAATTTGAATTTATGAGATTTCAGTGTAAAAACTTCTCCCTAATTCACTTTATGAATCACATGAAATGGAATATGCTCTTGAGCCCAGATTATAAATGTTCAAACTGAGAACCTGGGAGAGCTAAAATGTACTTCAAGAACACAAAGTCATGCTCTCCTTGCTGCCCTGGGTCAGGGCATTACCAACGGTGCACAGGGCACACACACGTGAACCGGCTTTGGTGCCAAGCGCCCTCCCGGAGCCCGCAGGGCTGAGCTCTCAGGCGGCTTTGCAGTGTGCGGGCTGCCAGCACATCCGGGGTAAACCCACTGCAGCTAAATATAGGGGCGAGGAATGGAGGGCACCAGATCTCCAGTACCTCCCGCCCGGCCTAATCCGGTTCCAGGAACCCCTGGGAGAATCAAACAGGAAGGCGTGTGGTGTGGTTAATCAGTCACAGGACACTTCGGGAAGGATCAGTTCTATCCTGTGAAATAAAAAGCACCCCTACCCCAGAGTGGGCCTTTCTTCTTCATTTCTGTCCACTGTTAACAACTTGATGTCTCCCTTCCCATGATGACATTTCAGGACACCTAAAAACGACTTCAGACCTTTCCTCCAAAACTGGCTACCACTCCAAGATCCTGCATTTCTTTCCAAAGCACCACCAATCACTCAGCTACCTAGACTTGACACCCTTGGCCCATACTTATTCTTCAACCTTAGAGAAGCATTTTTCTGAGTGCCCTTCACGTCCAGCCTGTGCTGTGCACTAACAATGCTGAGGAGGAGGAGGGCAGGAGACACTCACCCAGAAGCCCGCAGAGAGGAGAGATGCTTACACAGAATTGTAAAGAATAAGCAGGAGGACCCCCAGACATGGAGCAGGCACCCTTTTCATGTTTCTCACATAGTGCCCCATCCTAGTGCTGGCCCAAACAATACTGAGCCTAGACAGCTTTGTTTCTTTCAACTTGGTTGCAAAGATAACAGATACATATTCCAGAAAATTTAGAGTGTAAAGTATTTTGTAAATAATATAAAAGCATGCTCCATTAACTAAAGACAGTCTCCTTCATATTTCTGCGCAGCCTCCAGACTATCTGCCACCCAGGGCCTTCCTGTCCCTTCTTTTTCCCACATCCTGCTCATCACTGTCAGGTTAATCTCCTTCAAACACCAATTTACACAGCAAGCTCCCACCAAATGAATCTCCACAGGTTCCCCATTTATAAATTTCAGACTCCTCAAATCTAGTTCATGAGGCACCGCCCTGCCCTCTAGGAACCCCAAAACTGTGAGCTAGTCCAGACCTCCTGTCCGGAGGGCATTTGCAATGAGCTCGTATCTTGCATGGCAATTCGGTGGTGGGTGTGGGGGGATGGAGTGTATGTGGCCTGTATGGATGGTTTATATGTGTGTGCTGTGTGTAATATGTGGTAGGGTGTGTGTGGGGTTTATGTTGTGCGTGTGGGGTGTGTGCGTGGTATGTGTGTATGGTTTATATGTGTTTGTGGGTATATGTATGGGCAGGGTATGTAGGCACATAGTTAGAGAGGAGGAGAGAGAGACACCCTAACAAGAGGGCATGCCACCAGAGCTTCTCAAACTTTCATGTGCCTGAGTCACCTGGGGACTTGTCGAAGTGAAGACTGTGGTTGAGTAGGTGTGGGTTTTGGGGTCTTTGCACATTTCTGACAAGTTCTGTCGTGCCCCCAATGCTGGGGGCACACTCGAGGGAGGCGGGGGCTGAGCAGGTTCTCCAACACCAGAGTGAGGAAGGGTCTTCAGGAGGCTGGGGTGTTCTGGCTTGGCACCGCATGTGAGTCCTGGGGCCTCCTCCCTGAGAGGACACAGGGTGCATTTCACCCTGGCTCCTATCCTCACGTGTGGTAAGCATTCACCTAACTAAAGGGCTTGATTCCAACCATCTAGCTTGTAGTCTCACACAGAAGCTGGACTGATGATTCTCAAACATAGATCAGCCGGTCTCACTTTAATGCTTAGAACTACCCAATGGCTCTCCATGGCTCTTAGAACACAGCCCCACATCCCACATGACCAGGCCCTCGCCATCACCAATCCCACCTCCCACAGGCCACCCCCATGCTCACTCTCCTTCCACCACTCTGGTTTTCTGGCTGATGCTAACCAAATGTGTTTCTGCCCCAGGGACTTTATGGTTTCTTCTGTCTAGAAACTTCTCACCATCTGAAATCATCTTTGTTTTGTTGTTGATGGTATGCCTCTCCCCACTGGCACACAAGCTCTAGGAGAGCAGAGTTCACTCTCTTTTGTTCCCTGCCACACTCCTAGCATCTACTCTGTACCTGGCAGAGTAGGTGCACAAAATTCTTTGAATCATGAATCAAATACACTTCAGACTGCCTGAACAGATTCTGTAACATTTTCTCCAACCAGACCACTAGTGTTTGTCTGAATACTGACCACTTTGGTCTTTTTGTTTTGCTTCATTGTTTTTTGCCCTGTTAAATAGTTCTGATATGCTTCAAGTCTGTCATGCTTGAGCCTCTATCCACTGGTCTACCTCCTGGAGCCAGCCTGAATCCGCCTCATGGCATACAAATCCATTCTCCACATCACAGACAGATGAGCTTGCTAAAACCCTGATCTTAATCATGCATCTCCCCAGCATAAAGTACTTCATGGCTCCCTACTACTCCGAGAATAAAGTCAAAACCCATGAAGGTGGCATACCTTGTAGCAGAGATAATTTGACCCCAAATTTCCAGTCTCCTCTTTTTCCTTTAGGAACAGAAGCCCCAAGTTTAGCAAGGCACAGAGCCACCTCACCAGTCTACACCTCTCTGTCTCTAGTGCAGGTAGGTGTGGCCTTGTGACCAAGTTCTATCCAAAAGGATGTAAATGTAAGTGATATATGCAACTTCTGAGTAAGGTCCTTAAAAGGCCACTGTTTGCACTCCACTTCCTCTTTTCCTTTTCCCCTGTGCCACCAGCTGTGACACGGGTGTGTTAGTGAGAGGTCAGCTTTGCTCATGTGGGAAGAGACCACCACTTTAGAGGAAGAAGCGAGAAGGCACCTGGGTCTCTGAGTGACTTGGGGAAGCAGAGCCTACTCCCCAGACTTCTAACTGGACTTCTACAGGAAAGAGAAAGAAACCTACCTTGCTTCTGTCACCGGTCTCCGAAGGAAGCCAACCCATGACCCTAACAAATGAAGGCCTACCCTAAACTTTCATTCTCCTCTCCCTTCCCCGCTCCATGACTGTCATGCTCCAGCTAAACTGAATCATTCCCCCCAGAGTCTCCTTCCAACGGAAGTGCCAGCCTTCCTCTGGCCCATTTGTTCTCTTCCTTAGTGACTCAGTTCACGTGTCACCTCCTCTATGAGGAGTCTCTCACTTCTGCGGGCAGAGAGGGGCATTCACCCTTTAAGTGTGCTCCTAGGGCACTTATGCAAACCATACAACTGCCCCTTGGGATTCCACGTCAGTCCACTCCTGGTTAAGGCCCCTCCTCCGTCCTGTTTCTGTATCCCACAGGCAGATTTTGCAGCCTGTACAGAGGCTGTACACAGTACACAGTGGTCTCAGCGAACATCTGCTGAATGAATGAAAGATTTCTTGGCTGCAGCACACTGAGCTCATAGGTAACTAAAATCTGGAAGACTGTTTAACAAGTGCTCTTGCGAAGCCCTATCTAACCTCACTGGTGTTTACGCACTTGGTCTTCCACATCCAAAACACACACAACTCCAGCCTGCTGAGGAGATGCCTGCTCAGGCACCCGTGCGCGCAGTCTGGGGAATGTCTGATGTCGTCTGGGCACTTTCCAGAGGAACCAGCCCCTAGCTACAAATTATACAGAGGAGGGGGAGCTTCATGGATGAAGAAGGAGGATGTTGTATCTCGTTGTTTTTTTTTTCATTTTTCTTTTTTGCATTTATTATTGCTGTGCTATGATTGTTTCATTGTGGGCATGCGTCACCAGGAAAGGCACGGGCTTCAATGTGCCTGCGTCCTTTAGCGGCAGGGCAGGTTGCCAGCCCCTCTCGCCTGCTGCTGCTCTTTTGGGCCCCCTACTCCCCGTGCACTCAGCTGGCCACCTGAGGAAACTGAGGGTTGTTCTTGACTCCTCCTCCTCCGGTTACACACCCACTTACGTTGCATTTCTGAGTGATTTTCCCAAACCACACTGCCCTCCTCACATTGCCTCCCATCACTTGCCTGCCATGCTGGACCAGCCTCCAAGTCTCCCTGGTTGTTCCTCTGAAGGGCCGTCCACTAGGAGCAGGGCGGCCTCTCGGGAAAGCAGATCTATCTCCTGGCACCCTCTGTGGCTTGCTGGCCTCGCCAGGAGGATGGCAGGCCCATGTCCTGTGTGTGAGGTCCTCCGCGACCAGCCTGGGCGGGACTCGGTCCCCTCCGTGCCCTCGCCCTGTCTCCTTTGCCATGCTCGATCACTCTTGGGTGTTCTCCTTCCTATATAGCTTTGGACTCCTTGTTCCTTCTGCTTGCAATGGTCATCCCTGGGTACCGCCAGCCCATTTGTCCCTGAGGACTCCACTCAAGCCCATCTCCTCCAGGAAGCTGTCTGTGTGGCCCCCCGCCTTCCCCCCACCCAGGATGAAGCCCTTTCTCCTGGGTCCATGCTTCCCGAAGCACCGAATGCACATCTCAGTTATGCACACACTGCCGTCCTTTTTCACTGTCAGGCCCTGTCCTGTCTCTTCTGCTAGACTGTAAGCTTTTCGAAAGCAGAGTTCTGCCTTTCATGTGATAGCTCCAGGCCCCACCCTGCCCTTCAGGCCCCAGGCCGATCATGGCAGTCTGCACGTAATGGGACTTTATAAACTGACTGGTGGACTCCCATATGTGGGAGAGCTAGACAAATTAGCTTCCGTTCAGTCACCAATGATTAGCAACTCTAGTTCTTCACGAAGGAAATGCACGTGAACATCTCCCCTGCCTAGAATGTAATTCTTACTTCACCGATTTCATAACATCAGTAGGGAGTACAGAAGATAAGCCTGCAGTTTAGAATCAGACAGATCTGAGTTCAGACCCCACTGGGGAGACCTCGGGGAATCAGGAGACCTCTCAGAACCTCAGTTTCCTCATCTCTTTTAACGGTAGTATCTAAGACAGCGGGTAGTTGTAAGAATTAAATGAGGAACTGTACCTAACGGTCGTGGGACACGAAATGACATACATATGCACAGACTTCACCACTCTACATAGTTATCTGTGAGAACACAGATCTGACAAAACTTAACGACTTACAACAAAAACCAAAACCTCCATATACACAATGTACAAATCTCAGACGGGATGCTGAAATACTAGCAAAGAAAAGTTTAATTCATAAACTTTCCTACACTGAGGAAAGGCAGTGATAGAGTATTGTATTTTTAAAGTAAGTCAGTATTAGACTCAAACGGCCCTGCCCTTTAGCCGTGGTCGCATCCATGGGGGTGGCATGGGGGGGCTGCCAGCTCAGTTACCCGCTAACGCCCTTTACCACGGCTGTTTTCTCTCAGTCATGGCGAGTTTAAACCTTCGCGTTCTGCTAGTAATAGGTTAGGGTATGCTGTTTTTTAATTAGTGTTTTTCAGCTACTAACTAAGCACGCACTCCACAGACCTCCCGGCCCAGGTCTCTCCCTCCACATAACATTCTGTTAACGTTTAACACACAAAATATGGGCCTTCAGCCCCTGATGCCTGAAGTCCAAGTCTGAGAAAAGACACCATCAACGCCAGCATCAGAGGCATCATTCAGAGACATGTCCAAACACCTCTCTCTTGTCTGTACGCCATGTCGGTTCCGTGTTACTGTCCCCGAGTCTGCCGCCCAAGTCTCACCCATCACCACAGAGCAATGTGGGTGTGCTCTGCAACCCATGAAACAGCAAGCTCAAAAAATCCTACAGAAGTAAGGCTTCCAAGAGGTAGCCTGCCTTTCCTTTATCAGATGGGAAAAGTGTGGCTATGGGAGGTGTGGTCTTAAGGACACTGCCACATTTCAGCCTCTACACTTATTTGAACACAAATGAATGTGACGTGATGGTTAATTTACGTGTCAACTTGACTAGGCTATGGGGTACCCAGATACTTCATTGAACATTATTCTAGGTGTTTCTGTAAGCGTGTTTTTGAATAAGATTAACATTTTTATCAGTAGAGTAAAGCAGACTACCCTTTGTAATGTGGGAGGGCCTTATCCAATCAGTTGAAGGCCCAAATAGAATAAAAAAGATTGACCCTTCCCTGAGCAAGAGAATTCTCCAGTAGACTGCCATTTGATTTCATCTGCAACACTGACTCTTGCTGCCTTCAGCCTTCAAACTGGAACACTGGCTCTCCCTGGGTCTCCAGCCTGCCAGCCACCCCACAGATTGGATGTGCTGGCCTCCAACTGGTTCTGTTTCTCTGGAAAACTCTGACTAATACTCGTGACAGTCAATAAAACCTACAAAGTAAACTAGCTATCCGGTAACAACGTGGTTATCACATGGCCCAAGTGCTCAGCAGTTCACTCTGTTAATACACTTTGCATGACTACAGAACCTTCACTCCGGGGAAGAGGAGCTGCTGGTTACCGGAGAGGTGGGCCAAGGATGCAAATGCTCCAGCATTCTCATGCCAGCGAGTCTCAAGGCTCTCCAAAGTAACTGCCTCCCTCTTTATCTTCGTAGGCAACTCTCCCCAAACTTGCCACCTCTGCTTCCTAATTTCCCGTCACCCCTCAGCCCACTGTCTTCCTTTGCGCCCCTAGCACTCCTCTGAACCAGCTCTGCCAGGCTCCCAGCCCCTCCTGTGCCAAATCCAGGGGACACTCTTCACCCACATCTCAGCTGCCAGCTCTGTGTCATCTGACCCTCTCTACCAGGGCCTCTGAGACCTCCACCTCCTCCAGTGCTTCTCCCCCAGACCGTTCCTCAGGAGAGGTGTCTAAGGACTCAGGCGGGGCCCTGGACATCCCACCTCCTCCGTCACTGCGGCCAGCATCGTCAGCCACCTTGGCACCCGCACCTGCTGGGGGCATACTCTGGCCCAGGCACCGTTCTAAGCAGTTCAAGCATACGGACTTATTTAATGCTCATGATCACTCTGAGGTAGTAATTATTACTATGCTCGTGTTAAAGATGAGGAAACTGAGGCACAAAGAAATGAGGAAAGTTGCCCAAGCTCATACAGCTCTAAAGTGCAGGAAAAGGGATTCTAACACAGGCGCCCCAAATCTTCCATCCCTGAAAGGAGCCGACTCCCCCGGGGCTGCGGTTATCTGGATTAACGATTTCCCAATCCCTACCCGGTCCAGAGTTCTCTCTAAAGCAATGAAATCCACCAGCTGCCCACGCCAGAAACCCAGAAGTTCCTTACTCCTAGGGCTCCTTCAACTTATCCGTCACCAAGTCCACCTGACACACAGCTAATCAAGCAGCCTGACTCACCTTGGTCGGTCTTGGGTGTGACCCCCACCTGCAACTCTACTCATGTTCCCCAGACTCCTCCCACCCAGTGGCCTGACTCTCCTCTCCCATCTTAAGCTTCAGCCAGGGGGCATCTCTTGTGGTTCCTGGGTGCTGCCTTTCACTTTCATCCCTCGCAGTGTCCATCTTCTCTCTGCCTTGACCCCTTCTCTCCCCGTCGTCCCACCCTGAGCCTTCTCTAGGTGACTCCTGCTTTTCCTTTTAAAGATACAATTCAGATACTACTTCTTCCAGGAAGCTGTCTCCAGTCTTCCCGGGCCTGGGAAGACCGCCACCACAGCCATCCTGTATGCTACTGTGATCATCAGCTTACGCTTCCATCCTGGGCAGCCTGTAGGGGGCCCCCTGCAATGCCCGCTGTGTGCTGAATCCACCATCCACGTGGCCGAGGCACTGCCCTAGCCCCTGGGGTTGGGGGCTGAGACAGCGGACACAGGGATCATGAAACTGGCTTAGCGACATAGACTCGACACCGCCCCTCAGCTGAATTCTTCCCTCATTTCCCAGGGGAGAAAGATGTGAGCCAGGCCAGCCTTAGGTTCCGGCCTGATGAGGCCGGGAGACAGGGAGGAGCCTGGACTCAAAATTCCCCTTTTCCTCTCCAAACCTCGGGCTCCTGGGGCCTGAGCTCCCCCACCCAGCCCCCAAGTCCTAGGGCTCGGGGGGAGGGTGGGGCCTGGAACTCACTAGCAAAGTCTCCATCCTCTGGCTTAGTGGTAAGATTTCAGCCTACTCTCTGCGCCAGCCCCACAGACAGTCATCTCCACTAATGAGTGTTTCATATGGGTTAGCAAGTAAATATCTCAGGGCAACAGAGGCCAATTCACTTTCAGGTGGGGGTGACACCAGCCTTCCCTCCTATCCCTTAGGGAGACACAGGTGGGATTTCACTGACTCACTCCCACACCAGGGCTGCGGATACAAATGCCTCTGAAAAAAAGAGCTCCCTCTCATTTTTCTCAAACAGCTTTTGTTAGCAAAATGGGCATAAGAAACATGCCACTTTCCGTACAACGATATGTAAGGAAAATGACAGTTGGCTTCGCAAACAGAGTCAGGGAGGAGTGGGCCCTGGAGAGTGGCCTGCACGTACCCCGAAAAGGGGCAGCCGCTACTCTGTGCCTGCCAGTTGTTGTCTCACAGGAGCGCCGTCTTGGCTGAGGTTTTAAATGTTGGCATAAGTTTTACAATTGTTAGCGCAGGCTGGCTCCCACCCTGTGGAGCTAAGCAGAAACTGGAGGCCTGGCCTTGCAGCCTGGGGCCAAGGTGAGGCGAGGCACTGAAGGCGAGATGAGGCACTGAAGGCGAGACATGAGGGACTTGCCACCCCCACATCCCTTCCTGCGGCGGCCAGCTCATGCAGCCAGGCAGGAGAGGGGGCAGTCTTTCTGAAGTGAGCAGCCCAGGGCCTCCACATACTGACCTTAGGGAATCTCCCACAGAATAAAACCAGGAACTTGACTTGGGATCATCCTGAGGCAGCGCCCAAGGGTAGACAGGCCTGCTCTCTCCCTGTCCAGGGGCCTAGCCTTAAATACCATCCTGGGCCAATGGCTCCCAAATTGGCATCTCCACCCTCAACACTTCCCCTGAACTCTAGATCCAAACTCAACACCTCCACTTAGAAATCCACTGGCAATTTAAGCTTAACATGCTCAAAACACACCACTTGACTTCCACCTCCAAACCTGTTCCTCCTGCAGTTTCGCCATCTCGGAAAACGGCAAATCCATTCAACCAGTTTTTCAGGCCCAAACCCTTGAAGGCACCCCTGGCTCCTCTCTTTCTCTCACACCTGCCTCCAATCCAACAGCAAACCTGGCTGTTCAGCCTTCAGAATACATCTGTTTTACCACCTTCTTCACTACACGCCAGTCAAGTCCACCCTCATTTCTCACTTGCGCTATTTTAGTAGCTTCCTATCAGATATCCAATTCTGGTCTCCCCACGGCATTGTAGGGCCCCAGGCAGCAGCCAGGGTGGTGTCCCAACTGCTCTGTAGGACTCTACACAGGACTCTGCTCCACACCTCACATCACACTCAGAGCAAAGACTAAAGTCCCTTTCCAGAGTTACTCAATAAATATTTGTTCATTAGTCACACGAGACACGCAAATTAAAATCACAGCAAAACACCATCTCAGAACTCATCAGTGGGGCCAGCGCAGTGGTGCAGCGGTTAAGTGCACAGGTTCTGCTTCAGCGGCCCAGGGTTCGCCCGTTCGGATCCCTGGTGCAGACACAGCACGGCTTGGCAAGCCATGCTGTGGTAGGCATCCCACATATAAAGTAGAGGAAGATGGGCACGGATGTTAGCTCAGGGCCAGTCTTCCTCAGTGAAAAGAGGAGGATTTGCAGCAGTTAGCTCAGGAATAATCTTCCTCAAAAACAAACCCAAAAAAACCCACAACAACAAAAAGTTAAAAAAAAAAAAACAAAACTCATCAGAGTGGCTAAAACGGAAAAGACAGATAATACTAAGTGTGGTCCAAGATGTGGAGCAACAGGAATGCTCACCTACTGCTGGCAGGACTGTAAACTGGTACATCCTCTTCAGAAAACTACCTGGCAGAATTTCACACCTGATGACACAGCAATTTCTCTCCTATTATCAGTTTATCCCCAGCAGAAATGAATACATACATAACCAAAGGACACAGGCAAGAATGTTCATAGCAACATTATTCACAGTTTGGAGATTATCCAGTTTCCTCAAGAGCTGCATGAATAAATTGTCATATATTCACAAAACAAAATACTACACAGCAGTGGCTCTCAAGGTGCTGTCTCCAGACCAGCAGCACCAGTATCAGCTGCAAATTTGGTAGAAACGCCAATTCTCAGCCCCACTCCAGACCTACAGAATCAGAAACTCTGGGGGTGGGACTTAGCGTGCCTTAATAAGCCTTCTAGGAGCTTCTGATGTATGCCAAAGTGTGAGGACCAGTTCTCTACAGCAATGAACCTGATGAGTTTGATCACACTGAGATCATTAAAAATTCCATTGGGAAGTTGGAAGATGGCTATCAGTAGGTACCTAGAAAACTAACTGAACAAAAAATTTTCTTAACTTTAAGGAAAATACACCTTGTATAAGAAAGAAAAGAATACTTAATACAACTATACTGCCCAGCTCAACCATGCTTTACAATTATATGGTCATCAGAATGAGAACATGAATACGAATAAACCAAACAGGTAACGTGGCCACACAACACAAGTACAATGCCTAAAACGGACGACTCAAGAAAGAGTGGTAGAAGCCCGTTATTTGAAAATGAGTGTAAGTATCAGAAAATTGAAAACAGTGACCTCTGGGGAAAAGGATGAGGATGACAGGGGATAGGGAACTGATGTTTTTCATGACATTCCTTTTAGCAATATTTCACTTTCTAAATTTCCTGTGTGAATAACTGAAAAAAACTAAAATCACAAATCAAAAACAACACCGTGTTGGCAAAGCAAGCCAGACACGCAGGTGATACTGGGTCAGAGCCCACCAACATGCGCTCTCTGCTCCAGGGAGGGAGGTGGAAAAGCATCCACATTCAGAGCCCACTCTGGGGAAAGCACCCCCCCACACCCGGACCAGGGACAATACGAAGCTGGGAGGAGGCACAGGAAAGATGAGGAAGGTCACAGGGGAAGGTCCTGGAAGGAAGGGGCCCTGGAGGGAGACTATGGTTTTCAACAAGCATAGGCCAGAGGAAAGGCAGGAAAATGCAATATATATTTTGAAAACGCCAAGTAGAGTAGTTAAATCTGGCTGGACAAAGGGCTGGTCCACACAGGAGCTGCTGGGACAACAAGCCCCACTTCTCAAGACTGGGCCTTGGGAAGCATAAGCCGCAAGGGTGTGTAAGGGCGACTAGAGAGGCAGAGGTCTGGAGGACTGAGATTTTGTTTTTCTGCTTTGTCCTGAGATTTTATTACCAGTAAATAGAGATGGATCTAAACTGAGCCTTCAAGGCGCCTCCCTCGAGTGAGGCTCTGCTAAGGACCCTAGCAAAGTGTTCTCATGGTCATACATGAACACCTTTTCTAAATTTACGAAAGTCAGCTATTCTAACTGTAGCTACAACCGCCGTCTCTTTCCACCATGACCTCCCCTCCACCATATGTTGTGTCAGGTGGCATTGGAGCGGGTACTGGCATTTTTGGCTAAAGTTAAACTGAGTGGAGATGAATTTACTTTGGGTTTGATGGGATATACCTGTGGGGTTTGCAGTTGCATCTCTCTGTGAGAAATTATTAGCCATCCTGTGTAGGAGTGGCTTCCAGAAACGCTTCTACTGCCCACCACACCGACTGACTTGGCAGCGATGTAAACAGCAGGACCAGACGAGTATGTGCAGTGGCAGCCGGCACACGGGCTCATGGAATAACCGAGGCCTCAACATACTGAGCCAGGAGCTAGTCTGTGGAAAATTCTTTCCCATCTTACAACTAATATATAAAAGAAAACTGACAAGAGTCTAAAATTTGACGGCAATCCTAAAAATTTATATGACCCTGCCAATAACAAGTTTGAAGCCAAAATAAACTTTTCTAAACCAACAGTAATCAATTTCAGTTAGCTGTGCTACAGGAAAGACTGAATTTATCTTCCTCTGCTCTCCATAGAAAATACTACAAAATCGTTGTCATTCGAAGATGTAAAGAATATGAAGCCAAAAAATGTGAAAAATTGTTACAGAAGATTGAGAAGCAGTTAAAGAATTATTTTTATGCATTTTGTTACATTTGTTAGCATCTTAACATTCATACTGTTGTGATTTTTCTTATTCTAAATAAACAATTTTTTTTTTAAAGATTGGCACCTGAGCTAACAACTCTTGCCAATCTTTTTTTTTTTCCTGCTTTTTCTCCCCAAATCCCCCCTAGTACATAGTTGTATATTTTAGTTGTGGGTCCTCCTAGTTGTGGCATGTGGGACGCCGCCTCAGCATGGCCTAATGAGTGGTGCCATGTCTGCGTCCAGGATCCGAACCCTGGGCCGCCAAAGCGGAGCACGCGAACTTAATCACTTGGCCACGGGGCTGGCCCCTAAATAAACAATTTTATACCGAATTTTAAATTTGTAATTTTGTATTTTTCTTAAAGAGGGCCCTTAAGTTATCTAAGCTTCAGGCCCAACAAAACCTGGATCTATCCCTGCAGAACAATTGAAAAAAGCACAGTTTTCTATGATAGTTTTGTTCACATCACATAAAAGTCAGGGACAATGACACTGATCTCTTGGGAGCTCCCTCACGGACTCAGCACACGGACTGTCTCAAAAGCAGCTGAGAATAGCAAACTTAATAAAATAGCAGAACCCTGGGGGCTGCAGAGGGGGTGGGCGTGTTGGGCCACAAGACACAGTAACTGCACCAAACGCTCCCCCAGCCAAGAGGACTCAGCAAAGGATCACCACTAACTTCCTTTCAGACCGCTCTGGGCTATCCAGCTAAAGGCCAGATTTTCTCCAACCAGTACCCCATCAGTGAGAACATTAAGACAATTTGCTCCTCTTTACACAGGTTACAATGACCTTGTGTGGCTTCTGCTTGTCCCAGCCACAGACCATTCTAGCCACTCTCTCCCCCACTGCCTGGGAGGCAGGAGGCATCAGCATAACGCCCAGAGGGAGCCCAGAGTCCTGGGTCCCTGACTGGACTGCTAAGGCAGAATCTTTATTTCACCCTTACCCAACTTTTTAAAAAAAGCTTTTTTTGTTGTTGGCAAATTGCAAAACATAAGATAACTCTTGAATAATTTAAAATTCGTAAGACCCTCAGAATTGTGCCTGCCATATTGCAAGCTCTATATATGTATTTGTTTAAAAAATATATAATTTAAAAAACTCCCTGTGTCTTCAAGGATCTAAATTTGAAAAACCACAGAAACCCATAACAACTCATCAGGATTTACACAGTAGTGTCTGAATCCTAAACTGACTTCTCAAAGCCTGAAGGAGGCAAAATTTCACAGTGGAACGTGAAAGTTCCTAAATATCCCGATGATGCTTACCCTGGGCAGGAGGTGAGCGGCTTGGAGGGAGGGAGGGCAGGACAGACAGTGCTCCAGCAAGAATGTTTGCCCTGCAGCTACAAGTTTCATCACTCTAGCATTAAGGTTTTCCTACGTGAGGGAAGGTGACAGAGCCAAAGAATAAAGTTTCACAACACTCCTTTTAAGTCATGTATTCCTTATGGGCTGAGTCTTGGGTCCTTAAAACCACAGAGGGAGGGCCCTCCAAAACGTGTCCACTCAAAGTTGAAGATTAACTTTTTTTTTTAACATTAACAGTAGTTATCTTTCTTTCTTCCTTTCTTTCTTTTTTTTTTTTTTGGCAGGGGAAGATTCACCCTAAGCTAACATCTGTTGCCAATCTTCCTCCTGTTTTCTTCTTTTTCCTTTCCCTCCAAAGCCCCAGGGCATAGACGTGTATAGTTGTAAGTTCTTCTGGCTCTTCTACGTGAGTTGCTGCCACAGCACGGCTACTGACAGACAAGCAGTGTGGTTCCACACCCGGGAACCCGGCCTTGGCCCATGAGGCAGAGCATAAGGGACTTTAAACCACTAGGCCATCAGGGCTGGCTCCGAAGATTAACTTTTAAAGTGGATTAGAGGACTCACACCAAGGTAAAGCAGTATCCACTGTGCCTATGATGATTTACTTCAAATTTAAGATTGGTTAACAGAAAATTTTAACATGAAGAGAAAACTTGTAAGAGAAAAACATTTTCAGACTGCTAGACCTGAAAAAAAAATGCTGTTTGGATATAAGTCAGTCTGCCCACATGGCTCCTTCTCCTGTCCATCTTCATCCTCCAAATCACCAGAACGCAATCGTGGACCTTAACAAGCAGAGCATGAGCAAGCCATCTACCCTGCCCTGAAAGTCCTGAGACCCAACCCCCCTCACTCGCCTGCCAACAGGACTGTGGACCTACTATGTGTCAGGGCTGCTGAAGGTACTGAGGAAATGTGGGGAACAAAACACACGGAGATGAAAGTGAGCAAAGACAGGAGGTGCACTCCATTCTCAGACTCTAGTCTCAGGTCTTCAGCTCTGCGGCTTGATGTTCATCCTTCCACCCAGTGTGAACGAATCCCTCCCACCACGGAGCGGAACCTCTTTCAGGCTGTGGGTCAGAGTAAGTTTGGATTCACGACGCTTGAGGAAAGACAAACAGCGAGCCTGCCAGATCTCCAGGCGGCTGGGGTTTAGACCTAGGGGCAACCACACCCCTGTCCCGGCCACGGGATCAAATCAGAGGTTCCTAAAAACGAACAGCTGCGGCATTCAAGCCTGGAAGGGATTTTTAAAGCCCCGAATTGATTCGCATAGTCAATATATTTTAGCCTGCTCTCTCCAACGCAAAAGTCAAGTCACCTACAGCTAGCCACGCCGCTGCCAAAGGAGAGGGGCTGTCCCGCACGCTTCACCGGCGCCTGCCGCCGCCACCGGAGAGGGCGAGACGATACGGGAGAGAGGTGCTCACCGCCCCCGCCCCTGGGGTGGAGAAGAGAAGGTCTGTGCCGCAAACCAACACAAAGACTTATTTCACCCTATCACGCCCCGGTCTGCGGACACCGGGCGCCCAGAGCACGCGGCCGAGGACCCCCCGCCCCGCGGCCGCACGCGGTCCCGGGCCTGGCTCCCCACGAGACCCGCAGGAGCTCCGTTCTTCCGACGTGACTTCTGCTCGGACTTTCAGAGGTTCTGACCGGGCGTGATGCGGCGCAGCGCCGCCCGGCCCGCGGGTCTGCGTTCCCCGGGACCCTGCCGGGGCGGGGGAGGAGGCCGTGCGCTCACCTGTCCCGCCCGCAGCGCCAGCTGCACGGCCGCCTCGAAGCACTCCTGCCAGGGGCCGCCGGCGGTCTCCTCCTCGTCCTCGCGGCTCGGCTTCATCGCGGCCTCGCCGGGCCCCGCCACCTCCAGCCCTCCTCGCCGGGCTCCCACCGGCTCCCGCCGTCCCGAAACCAGGCTCCGTACTCCCTCCCCTTCCTCCCGCCACTCCGCGCCTCAACCGCCGCCCGCCCAGCCCCAGTGACCGCGGGAAGCGCAGGACGCCGGCCCCGGCCAGGGGAACCGCCCGCGCGCCCCGCCCCGCGCCCGGCCACGCCCACTCCTGGCCCCGAGCCCCGCCCCCGCAGAGCCCCGCCCTTCCCCGCAATAAGTCCGTCCCCGCCGCGCGTCCCCCTCCCCGCCCCGGCTCCGCCCCTCCCTGTTTTTCCCTGGAGCCCCGCCCCGAACCCCGCCCCCTAGCCCCGCCCCGCCCATGGCTGAGAGCGGCTCCATGCTTCACCCAAGCCCCACCCCTCCTCGCCCGGCGTCACGCTTTCCTCCCGTAGCGGTCCCGGGGCTCCCCCCCAAGCCCCGCCCTCCCCACCGCCCTCTCGGCCTTGCCACGCCCCTCCAGCCCGCGGCCCCTCCCCCGAGCCACGCCCCGTGCCCTGGCCCGGGCGCCGAGCGCGGTCCTGGGAAAGCGTTGAGGGAGAAGGAAGGGTGCCGGTGGTGGTAGGCCTGGACGGAGGGCTTCGTCCCGGGGGGAGCAGGGTCCTGGGTCAGGCTGCGGCTCGGGTGGGCGTGCGTGGCTGAGGCTGAGACTCCCGCCGAGCACCGGATATGCAGTGGGCGCCAGCGCGTTGGCTCCAGCTGGGGGCGCCTCTGACCCCCTACCCCTCGCCTGGCGGCCTGCGCGCGCCCGTGGCCCGAGGGGCGGCCAGGCAGGAGCTTTCTTCAACTCCTAACGGGTCTGCCCTTTCTCAGCGGAAGGCTGCTGGACGCCCGGTGTTGTCAGCCTCCTCGGTGGGCCGCGGGCGCTCGTCCTCGCTGCAGCGAGCACAAAGCGCCTGTGTTCCCGAGTGTTCGGTTGCAAACCAGAAGCTTTCACCTCAGCTAAAACACCAAACACTACGATGGCAGTCACTGGATTTTATAATTGTCTGAATTCAAACTCCTATGTGGAGTCTGAACTGTGACTCACCCCCTCTCTGTAATGAATGACCTTTTCGACCTTGGATTCTTTAACACTACCCAACCCTGGCATCACCTACACATAAATACATTTTGTATTTGTATTTGCGTTTCCCGAGAGAGTGACTGTGTGGTTTCCAGGAGTTGAATTTCATAAGCTGTTCTACCTACCCCTTTATGAAAGATGCTGACCACACAAAATTAGTCTGGAGTGCCACCTTCTCAGAGCCCAGGAGAAGAGTGAGAGTTTATACAAAAACTTCGATGGGAGTTCTTCCTCCTCCAAACCCCAGCGCATAGTTGTATATCCTAGCTGTTGGTAACTCTGGTTCTATGTAGGATGCCGGAGCAGCATGGCCTGATGAGCCATGCATAGGTCCGCCCCCAGGATCCTAGCCCCGTGAACCCCGGGCCGTGGAACCAGACCGTGGGAACTTAACCACCTTCCAGCCCCTATCGATGGGACATTTTTTACACAATTAACCTAATGATGAGATTAAATGTTTTAGCTTTGGTCTGTGAGCACTTTATATAGAAACACCCTGTAGAGAAACTTTAGGTGTGCTATATAGGAGACAAATAAAAATTACAAACAGCAAGGAGCAATTAGGAAGCCATAGCTGGGTAAGACTCTAGTCTTGTCAACCTTAAAAATAAGTCAGTTATTTTACCTGCAAAATAAGTTTATTCGGGAATGCCGAAAAGAATTGCAGTTCCGGAGTTACATGCTATGGCAGACCATAGGCAAATCCAGCAAACAAGAGAGAGGAACATCACATCATGGAGAAAAAGGAGGAAGTTGGGAGAGGTTGTTTAGAACCAAAGTCCATTGGAGGAAAGTGAGAGTTCAGTGTGATGATGGGTTCTCGTTGGCTTAGTTGCTGGGGTAGTCAATTTCCTCTAGTAGATGCAATGTTCATCTTTCCTATCGCGGATGATTCTTTCCTATTGAGGATTCTTCTTGTTGGGGGTCTGTAGTTGATAATCCTCCCTGTAATAGATCTCAAGTGGTACTGCTTGAGTGGGAGCTCACCCTTCTGACTCCATTTTAAATTGTTTCCCTTTATTAATTTCATAGTCTCTATTTTAGCATTGCCCAGTCTCCTCATTCCCACTTCTCAGAAAACCAGACCAAGAACTGCCCCAGCTGCCAATACTGCCCGGTTTGGGGCAGGCATGAGCATGCTCTACTCCATCATTTTTGTTCATATTTTTCGTAATTTTCAAGATGGAAAATATCTAAGATTGTGCTCTGAATGCTTGTTTTTAAAGTTGAATGCACAGTTGTTGATCTTCATAGCAGATTTCCATCAGGGATCCCTTCCAACACCAAGGAAAATTACAACCTAAAAAGCAAATTTGCCTATTTTTACCCTCAAAATGAGTTTATTTGGGAATAGCCAAAAGAATTGCAATTCAGGATGTGCATGCTATAGCAAACCGTAGGCAAATCCCAAAAACAAATGAAGGGAGCTGCTTTAATAGAGAAAAATGGGGAGTAGGCAGGGGCTGTTCTAAACAAAAGTCCGTTGAAGGAAAGTAACGGTTCAGGGTCACAACGGCTTCTCATTGGCTGAGCTGCTGTGTTTCTCATTGGCTGGGCTGTTGCCGAGTAGGAGGAGAAATCTTCCTTTAGTAGTAAAGTAGTTTTACTTCCCATCAGAAGAGGCAAGGGTAGCTCTTTTCCTCTTTCCTGTAGTTGGCAACGTAGGACAGGGAGTGAGAGCTCCCCCTACAGGCCTCCCTGACTCCAAGTTAGTTACGTTTTCTTTTATTGATTTCCACAAAAGTGATGAAATTTCTCTTCGGGCTCTTCTCAGCTGCTCTTTCTGAACACCTCTCCCCCCTACTCCCTGTCTATACCAATCTGGGAGCTCAGCTATATCTTTAGATAAACTTATTATGGACCTCATCATATCTAAACGTCTAGAGAAAAAGACTTGTTTACTTCCTTGCCTAACTTCCAAATATCTCAAGGCAAAATCATGTGGTTTTTACCAGTATGAAGTTTGGAGCCAGGCATATTTTCCTAACTTAAAACATTGGCCTTGTTTCTTCCTTGCTGTGTGGATTTGAGCAAATTACAAATAACCTCTTTTGCCTCTGTTTCCTCAACTGTAAAATGGGGTGGGGTTTTTTGTAAGTATCTTAGAAGTTAACACACATGTTCTTGGCATTTGTGTTTTGCTAATATTATTAAAGACTTGCTCACCAATGTAGTCTCAAGTGATCACCTACTGCTTGGTACATAATAGGTGCTTAATAAGTATATGTTAATCATTGAATACTGAAATCAGCTTTTCCTAATGGATTACCGAGGTTCCTTATGCTTTAATGGTGATTCTCCATGGAAATGTAAAATAGTTCTGCACCACCATGTTCTGCATGCAGTCTACATGTCACCTCTTTCACAGGCCCTGAGAAAGCACATTAACTTTGGTGAGCCCCTAGGGTACCGTGCTCTGCCTTGAGAAACTTTCCTAACAGCCCCTTCCCACACCCGCCCCAAGGGTGCAGCCCCAGTGGGCACTCTGGTCACCAGGAGGCACATGCAAGGTGACTGCACAGGGGCCAGAGGCCAGAGGGCGGCAGTGAGACAGTGAAAGGGCACTCAGGAGAGACTGTCTCCTTCACACCTTGCCCGTTGTGTCTGTATTAATCTGGGAGTCCCCTCCCCTTATGTCCTTTCTGCAACAAAGCAAAGTCTAAATAAACGAAATGTCAAACAAAGTTTTTCTTTCTTTCTAACCACTTCTCCAGCTTCCCAGGTTACTTTGAAATCTGATCTAATTCTTCAGGGCCAAGACGTGCTGATTTGGACATTTGATAAGCACTTCTGTTTATTTTATCTAAATCCCTAGAAGTGGGTCCGGGATACTAATCTATTTTTAACCTCAGGTGTGGAAAGTTGATATCGTGAGCTGAATTGTGTTTCCCCCAAAATTCATGTGTTGAAATCCTAACCCCCAGTACCTCGGAATGTGATTGTATTTGGAGCTTGGGCCTTTAAAGAGGTGATTAAGTCAAAGTGAGGTCATATAGGCAGGCCCTAATCCTATAGGACTGGTGTCCTTATGCAGGAGGGAATCTGGACAAGGACACGTAAAGAGGGAGAAGGTTATCTGCAAGACAAGGACAGAGGCCTCAGGGGAAACCAAACCTGTGGACATCTTGATCTGGGACTTCCAGCCTCCAGCACTGTAAGAAAATACATTTCTGTTGTTTAAGCCCCCCAGTCAATAGTACTTTGTCATAGCAGCTCTAGCAAACTGGTATAGTTGGGAGCCAAGGAGAGTGCCTTGTGCATCACACACTTAGGGTCACAAGGAGCTCTCCTCAGCCAAGAGGCCTCCTGGAGGGCAGTGGGGAGCATAGCTCTCCAGGACAGAACGGCAGAGCCAATCCTGCTGCCCAACACCCTGCCAGGCTGCTCAGGACCACCAATGCAACAGAGTCGGCCAGTGCCGAAACTTCTCACTAAATTAAGTCAGACAGGTGATTAGAAACAAACGCTCTGTTTTCAGTACCACCCAACACTCTGGCCATGGCCCCGAAACAAAGAACAATCCTAGGAATTCTTGCAAAGCTCTTTTCCGGCAGAATTGTCTGTAAAAAAACTTCTCAGCAGGGTTCCCCCTCTCATTTATTTCCACTGCAAAACTGGAGATGCTTTTTCCTACTCTAGAGAAACCTCCAAAGCCCATATTTCCCATTGAGGAAGGGCTTAATGTGGTGGTCATTACCTCTCCTGTCGAGTGTGACCTGGTACCAGATAATCCCTGAGAACACATGGTGCACTGGCTTTCAGAATTTGCAAAGCTTTTCTGTGACTTCTATTTGTTCTTTGCTGTGACCTCCACTCACTCCTTACTGCTGTTCTGTGCCTGCAGATCCTACAGTCATAGATCCTGGAGGGGATGAAACCGTACTTCAATAATTGGTCCCACCTTCATTCTGTTAAACTGCAAGGCCTCAGTTGTGTAAAATAAATTTTCAATATTTCCAGTTCTCGTGCATCTGAAATTCTTCATGGTGATGTTCATGAAATTAACAAGACTCACAGAGCAGATATTTCACAATCCGTAGACTCAGAGGTACAATATGTAACTCTCTTTATTTCCCCATAACGGAATTCTCTTTTTGTCTTCCCCTCCTGCCTGATGGTAGAAAACTGAATTTACTTCCAGGACAGCTCAGACATGTCAGCGGTTTTTCAGACATTTCAAGCCTAAAATTCAATCAGTTCAGGGGCCAGCCCTGTGGCATAGTGGTTAACTTCGGTATGCTCTGCTTTGGCAGACCAGGTTCCAGACCTGGATCCTGGGTACGGACCCACACCACTCACCAACCATGCTGTGGCTGCAACCCACATATAAAGTAGAGGAAGATTGGCAACAGATGTTAGCTCAGGGCAGTCTTCTTCAGCAAAAAAGAAAAAGAAAAAAAAGAAGGAAATTCAATCAATTCATCTTTGAGCTGTCCCCTTTTTCCCTAGATGGGTCCGTGCGAAGAGGATTCAGCCTTGGGAAAGGACATTTGCTCCTTGGATCTTTCTCTGTCCTCCACTAGCAGATGCTGAGATGAGACCTGCCCCATCCAGGCCGCTGTAGTCATTCCTTTCTTCCTCAGCCCTGCTGGCCTCTCCTGAGTAGCCCTCATCTGCGGTATTGATGGAGCATGCTAGTTTCTTCCTCAACCCCCAGCCCACATCAGGTCTCAGGCACCCCCTTCTCTGGGGCACTGCAGCTTTGGGAGGCTCCAGGGGAGGCTCCCAGCCTGGTCCTCTCAGCTTGGACAGTTTCTGTTCGGCTGGCACCCACTCCCCCTTGGTGAAGTGCAGAAGAAAACCAGGACGGCGCATGCTTCCCACTCCCCGCCGGAAAGGGCCTCAAGCTTCTTAAAGTTTTCCGGGAAAGGTCGGCCTCTCCTGCTGCACTCAGCTCTGCCCTTCTGCAGGAGGAGCAGGGGCCTGGCTTTATGCTTCAACTCTTCCTTCACAGCGCCCCTTCGCTCTTGCCCCATCTCCAATCTACTGAGTGTGGGACAGATTTTCCAAATTTTTATTTTCAAAATTTTAAAAATTTTATAATTTCAAAATTTTAATTTTCTTTGTCAGCACTGACCGAATGGGCAATGCTTTGTTCTGAGTTCCTCTTGCGATAGATATCCACTCTTTCCCTTAGGGTAATTCACCCGCAGATCTCACCGCTTGAATGGGGAAGGTTCTTGGGGTTGAAAATGAATGGAGGTGAGAACACACTAACAAACTCTTCATCTGCCTGTATTTTAAAACCAGATTGCCTTCAGGAACATGTTTCTCTGCCTTTTTACTGAAAGCTTATGCTCCATTTGCAGTTTTGGGTGTTTTTTTTTTTTTTAAAGTTTTATTTTTCCTTTTTCTCCCCAAAGCCCCCAGTACATAGTTGTGTATTTTTAGTTGTGAGTCCTTCTAGTCGTGGCATGTGGGATGCCGCCTCAGCATGGCTTGATGAATGGTGTCACGTCTGCACCCAGTATTCGAACCGGCAAAACTCTGGGCTGCTGAAGCGGAGCGCGCAAACTTAACCAGTCGGCCACGGGGCTGGCCCCAAGTTTTGGGGGGTTTTTTAACCTAAAAAGGCAGTGTTTACATTACCTTGGAGAAAATTTGTTTTTGGTACACACTAAAATGCTACACAGTTATTAGTAACATCTGAGAGGAGACACAATGAGACTCTGCTGCATTTGATCCTTTATCAAAGCCCTTGACCTTTTCAAGTGGACCACTCCATGACCAACACTGAGTCAAGGAAACTCATCTCAGAGCTTTGTGTCTTCATTTCACCAACACTGGTTTTTGAAAGTGTCGACACCTGCACTTTCTTTTTCAGGTCATTTGGTAACTGCAGAAAAGGGGAAATGCCTGAATGTGCAAATCCTTCTGGGCCTCTTCCTTCACCTGATACATCTGCCTTTTTCATGTGTCCTTTTTTGTCTAAAACACTCCCTCTTTAGTAGTAGTCTGCATCTCACTCCAATGCCTAGAGTTAAACAATCAAATAACAAGCAAGCTTCCTGAGCCAGCTACGTCGTATGAAACATATGAAATGCTCCAAAACGTTCACGTGCCTTTTGAAGGCAGATTTTGAAGTTTCTTAAAATGGAATTCCTGACAACTATCAAAATCAGTCACATTTTCATTAATTCAGTGTTTTATATTATACTTTTAAAAATTTGATTTGAACTTAGGAACAGAAAATACTTTTTAGTATAGACATGTGTGCATGTGTGCATGTTCACATGTGTGTATACACACATGAAGAGGGAGCAAGAGTGAGCACATACACCATATACCTTTAGGAATATATAGCCAACAGAAGAAAGCTAGCTAATACAGGATCTCAGGAAGAACTTCCATTTCTAAGGCAGCCACCAGTATTAGGCTAGCACATTTTTCACCTTGATAGATGAATAGGATTTAAATGAGATGTGTGCATTCTACTTGTCTGTGTGATGAGAAGGAAATATGATCAATGCTAACATTTGAGTCTCTTCTGCTGAGAGAGGAACCCAAGTTAAGGGGAAAAGGAAAACAAAGATAAATTTCATAGTTTTGTGTGGATTTATCCTTATGTAAATCATTTGTCTATTCATTCATTTATTTGCTTACTCAACAGGGATTTCTTTATCACCTATTGGCCTTTGTCAGTTAGGGAAACAAGAAAAGAGAATGAGGTATAGGGTTAGATGTTATCAGTATTTCAGTTGGTGGCCCCGCACATTGAAGCTAGGCACCACCGAGGGTCCCGAATTGAGTTAGAAATGTGACAAGACCAGAGAAAATATTATGTTGGGTACAAGAAAAACCAGATGGCAAAACTGGTGGATGGGTGTAGCAACAGATTGTCATTAGAATGTCCTTGGAAATCAATTTGCAGAGTTAGGCAGAAACCAGAGGACAGATGCAGAATTCAGTCAGCTGTCGTCATCACATCAGCAAGAGCTGTGGTCCCAGCAATACGAAGAATATGAAAATGATGCAGAATTCCACTAAGTTCAAAGACCTAGAGCAGAAAACTTACCTTCCTTGAATGGGGTTGAGCATTGTTCCCTTGGCGAGGAGCATCTTTTAGCCATAGCAAGATACAGAATTAAGTAAAGAAATGCTAAAGGCAACTAAACTCATATCACCAGTATCTCCATGTTAAGGAATTACCTGTGAGTATTTATATATTAAATATATAAATGTAATCTAACGTGATTAAATACACTCAATTAACAAAATTTGCAAATAATCATAATAAAAAATCACTTTTAATAGTGATTGTTAAAATTTGCTAAATAGGATATGAATTAAGTTGAACTAAAAACTTAATAATCAAATATTAGTTTTTAATACCAAAGTCACCTCTGAATCTTTCCTCTGCACAAAAAACATCCTTGAGGGGCCAGCCTGGTGGCGCAGTGGTTAAGGGTGCATGTTCCACTTCAGCAACCCAGGGTTTGCTGGTTCGGATCCCGGGTGCGACATGGCACTGCTTGGCAAAAGCCATGCTGTGGCAGGCATCCCACATATAAAGTAGATGGAAGATGGTCATGGATGTTAGCTCAGGGCCAGTCTTCCTCAGTGAAAAGAGGAGGATTGGCAGTAGTTAGCTCAGGGCTAATCTTCCTCAAAAAAAAAAAAAAAAAAAAACCCCTTGAGGACACTAAACAATACAGACTCATTCAACTCTCCTTCCAAGCATTTTCTCTCGGGGGTGATAGTGGTAGTCAGGGAGCCATCACTGAGACCCAAGGCAGAAAACAAACTCTATAGAGACACAGAGACCTTCCTTTTATTCCCAAATAGAAGAGCTCTACTGAAGTGATTAATAAAGTTAACTTCTACAAAGTCAATCCTACTTTTTCCTTATTTAGAAAAAAATCTTCTGTTTATATCGTGAGCATTGTTCTCAGGTCATCTCATTCCAGAACTTAATTTGCTTTTTGTTTGGCTATTTGAAATGCATTCTAACATTTCTGACAAATGACACACTTCAACCCTCAAATTGCTCAAGTTCTAGGTTTCTTATTTCAGTGTATAGTTTTATTAACTTTCATCCTATAAGACTTTTACTTAAGATGAGAGCAGGTTTCCCCAGGATTCCAAATAGTTTTGTGATTCAAAGCGAAGACTTCTGGAAACAGTGCAAAAGGAGAAAGAGGGTAGAGTCCACTGCTCCCTAAATCTCAGGAGAAAAAACAAGGAGTTGCATTCCGAGGAAATATTGTTAAGGGTAAGGCAGAGTATGAATATCTAGGTGTCGCATGCTCTGACCCACAGCAAGGGCGTTGTTTGAGCAAGCCTGGGGCCTCTGGTCTCAGAGCCACTGCAGAGCACCCACTCCCGTTAATCCCACAGGCTGACAGTTTGGCCACTCTCAAGCTACCTTAGGGAAGAGTGTAAATGTTTGTGGTAGGCTCAAATCTAAGCAGGGCCAAAGACAACTCATTCCTTGTTCTGCAATGTGAGCACGTAGAAAGTCAGCTACCTGGAAGTATTCTGCAATTCCCCCAGCAGGATGATAAGAAATCATAGGCATAAAGTCCAGCTGGGTCAAGGAGTTTATATCTCCTTATGCTTGGCTCTGCTGGACCAACGGCTCAAGTCAGCACCACTTGTCCTTGTGCCACGATTGCCTTAAACGTATCCAAAAATAGCACACTCCCCTCCCTACTGTGCAAAAAAATTATGCAAACATGAATAGATGATTGCTGAGACATTCATTTTCAATTGATTTGCAAAATTAAAAGATTGTGAAGACACAGACAAAAATGTAGAGTGAGCCTAATTTCCTTAAAATGAATACGAAAGAATTCAAGTGAGAAATTTAAAAAGTGAGAAATTTAAAAAATAATGCAGCATTATTCACAATACCAAAGGTATGGATACTACCTAAGTGTCTGTTGATAGGTGAGTGGATAAAAAAAATGTGATCTATATATATAATGGAATATTATTCAGCCTCTAAAAAGAAGGAAATCCTGTCAGTTCTGGCAACAAAGATGGATCCGAGGGCACTGTGCTAAGTGAAATAAGCCAGACAGAGAAGGACAAGTCCTGCATGGTATCACTTATACGTGGACTCTAAAAAAAAGGTCAAACTCACAGAAACAGAAGAGTAGAAAAGTGGTTGCCAGGGGCTTGGGTAGGGGCAAGGGGTTGGTAAAGGGTACAAACTTTCAGCTATAAGATGAATAAGGTCTGAGGATCTAATGTACAACATGCTGACTGCAGTTGAAAATTTGCTAAGAGAGTAGAACCTAAATGTTCTCACACAAAAAGACCCAAAAAGTAAATATGTGACGTAATGGATGTGTTAATTAACTCGGTAGGGGGAATCCTCTCACTATGTACACTATGCATTTACCAAGTCATCACATTGTACACTTTATTTTTTATTTTTTTTTAAGATTGGTACCTGAGCTAACATCTGTGCCAATATTCTTTTTTTCCCCCTCTTCTTCTTCTCCTCCCCAAAGCCTCCAAGTACTAGTTGCATATTCCAGTTGCAGGTCCTTCTGGTTGTGCTATGTGGGACACCACCTCAACATAGCTTGATGAGCAGTGCCATGTCTGTGCCCAGGATCTCAACTGGTGAAACCCCGGGCTGCTGAAGCAGAGCGCAGGAACTTAACCACTCAGCCATGGAGCTGGCCCCTACTTGTACACTTTTAGAATCTTACAATTTTATTTGTCAAGTGTACCTCAATAAAGCTGAAAAAAATAGATGATGCACTTGTTCAGCAATGGTTTGTCATTGAAACTGAGTTATCATTTTGGATGAACTAGTTCTTAACCAAATTATTTTGGATCAAACGGTCTGCCACATAAAATGCAGATGCAGGAGGCACATAAGGTATAGGATGGGATCAGATTTTCCAAAAGTGTAGTCTAAACCTGGTCCTAAAGCCAGTGGGACTTTTGGAGGGTGTGCTTAATGTTGGGAGGGGAGGGGAGGAAAAAGGAGGTGGAGGAAGGAGTCAGCCAAGACTCGCTAATCTTTCCAGGTCCTCTAAGTGGGATCCGCAGGCTCTTTAGGACCCATGAGAACCCCTTCAGGTGATTATGCTGTGGCTCCGAAAGCCCTCTGGCCTCACTGCTCCCACAGTTTAGGGCTCTGCTCTTCCTTGTCAGTTGCCCTGTGTTCTCTATGAAAAAGGCTGAGGCAGGGAGAGACAGATTTGCTCAGTCTTCAAAACGCAGCAGCAGCAGAAGCGGTTCACAGCTTCCCTGCCTTCTAAGAACACTCAAAGTCAAATGTCTTTAAGAATAAATACTCTGTGACTGCTGGGAAGGGGGAAAGAGATTAGAGACTCTTTTTAGACATATGATTTATCAGGCAGACAGCACTGTCCTCTGTTGACGCGGTTCTGGATGTTGAAGGAGATTGGATGTGAATATGATAAATCATCCTGAAATTTCAATGTATTTGGTGGACTTGGGTTACTTCTTTTTAGTAAGCTTATTCTTCTTGGGTAGTGCAATCAATGATATAAATAATGTGTATTGATGTGAAATGAGGACAACAGGTGTGGACTAGAGAAGTTCGTATCTGAACACTTCACTGTCAGTACTATCCAAAGCTTCGATCAACTCTAAAGGAAACACACTAGAAGGCCATTCTCTTCCTGGGCTCTGAGCCCGTCCTCCATCCTCACCCAGCCTCCTCCCATTGCTGATACCATGCCAGGCTTTGTCACTGAGCCCTCTGGTACCCGTTTCCCTGTTAGACACACCTCCCACCCCCACCCTACAACACACACATTCAACCTCTTCACAGAAAGGTCTTCCTCTCTCTTCTGGCCCTAAATGAAATCTGGTTGTCCCCTAGCAATAAAGCTCCTCTTCCAGAAACTCTTCCACATCCCCAAGGCCAGGGGTACATGAAGATGGAAACATGGGGATGGGGAGAAGAAGGTCTTGTTAGCATTTCTTCATCCCTTCACAACTCACTCCTGGCTCTTCTGTCTTCGGGCCAGGACTCCAACTCCTGGGAGGCCCCTGCCATGCATTAACTTCATTGTCCTTGGTGGTGCTAACTTCAGGGTCATCATTCACATTCCTCTAAGAGTCTGTCTCCTGGCTTACAATTTTTTCACTCAACCTTTCCAATTTTCTAGATTTTGCTGACTTTTAAAAGAACGGCAGAGTGCACACCTTAGACTCTGAGGGTCCTGACCTCCTACCTCCAATGTGTTTTACTATCTGCCTCTTCCAACCCTTCAGTCCTCCCGTGCCACTGTCATCACGTGGCTCTTGGTCGCCTGTGCAATCCATCTGCAGTACTCCACTCCCTGTCTGAACTGCCCATACTTCTCTCTCTGCTGCACCTAGCCCCACTACCTGAACTCTCCCGGAAACCTCCAGCAGTGGAGTGTTGGGAAGAACACGGCTTTTAGAGTCAGACCAGCCCGGGTTCAGATTCCAGGTATGCTGCTGGCTAGGACCTCAGGCAAGTGACATTACCTCTTTCAGTCCTCACTTGCTTGTCTATAAAGTGGGTATAATACTAACTTCATAGGGCAGTGTTGAGAAGTAAATTAAATAATGCATAAAAGACCTGGCACAAGGTAGGTGCTTGTTAACTGTTGGCTACTTCTTCCCATCTCCCTGAAGTCAGTGCTGCTCAGCAACGCTTTTTCTCTCCCCTCACTGGCATTTCCAAACCTCTCTACTCATTGTTCAAATTCCCTCTTGCCTCCTATTTCATTAGACAGTAATTTACCCCACTTCACCCTGGGAGCATACAATTCCCTTCCCTTGTACCTATTTTTTTCCTGTTTCAAAGGAAGAGGTGCTCCTCCTCCACTCCATTTCCTCCGCTTTGCGCTCTGGCCCCGTCCATCTATGTTCTTTCTTGGGATCTCACTTCATCAATTACCTCCTCTCTCTAGTATGTTTACTCCACACATCCATCCCCACTGACTGTTTCTTCCTTCTTGTCCAACCCATAAACATGCTGACATCTCCCTCTTCTTAAATGCCCCTGGTTGATCTTGCACCTCTTCTAGTCACTGCTTTTCCATTCCATCTGAATCTTCTTGAAAGAGTCCTGCATGTCCTCACCGCCCACCCAGTCGCTCCTCAGCCCGCTGCAACGTGGCTTCCTTCCATCACGTGCTTAAACTGCTCTCACAAATGTCACCAGTACCCCTCTGCATGCTGCACACAAGGGACACTTTGAAATCTTTTTTCTACTTGAATTCTCAGTAGCATTTCACTCTGAGGGCTACTTCTCCTTGGAATTCTCTCCTGTTTGTTTCCAGGACCTCAATCTCTGCTGGGTCCTGGGATGATTTTGCACTTCTCTGACTCTGGTTCTTTGCCTGACCTCTTGTCTAAGCGTATACTCTTCAGCATTTACTGTGTGCCTGTTACATGTCAGACCTGTGTAGGTGGATGTGTCACAGAGAGACTAAGACTATACTGATGAAAGCAAATGCTTGGTACAGAAGCAGTGCCAAAAGACAGGATGGACCATCAGGAGAAGGCTCTGGGTGTGGTTAGGGAAGGCTTCATAGAGGAGGTGAGGGGAAGAGTAGGTATCCACAAATGGAAAAGAAGAGAAAGGTTATTTTGGGAGGAAACATTCCCAGGGCAATGCCAAGAAGGTAGGCAGGAGTAGATTCACACAAATAGAACTCTAAGCAACTCCAGTTGCAGAGGTATCATGTTCCTCTATTCCAATGTTCTCAACCAGGCTGAGTTAGCCCCCAGGAGACTTTTGGCAACATCTGGAGACATTTTTGTTTGTCATAACATGAGGAATACTACTAGCATCTAGTGGGTAGAGGGTAAGGATACTGTTAAATATCCCACAATGCTTGGGATGGCTCCCCCATAACAAGAATTATCCAGTCCAACAATGTTTGATTGAGAAATCATGTTCTATTTTAACTCTAGTCTGAGGAGTCTGGTTCCAGCCCAAAATTTTCCATGTGCTTTTTCAGACCTGACCTTAGGCAATTACAAAGTTTTACCTGGCAGTTCTCCTGAGGGGTGGGGTCTGCCCTCTCTATGCTAGACTTGGTGCATAGCCACTGCACTGGAGTTTTTTGGAGGGAGGTGCAGTCAAAGACTCAGAAACCACCCCCACCCGACTCCCACACCCCCAGCCATGCTCTTAGATATATCTGCATACCTGGCCTGGGCACCTCCATTCCCAGGCCTCCTTTTTATGGGGAAGGTGCCTTAGGTGAAGCCTTGATCTGGGCCTCCGCCAAGACCACCTTGTCTGTGGGCCTGAAGACACTTTTCTCCACTCTGACTCAATATTCAGTACTTTTCCACTCCTAGCCCTCCTCTCCCCCTCCCCAGGCCCCCAGGTCCTTGCAGCTCAGCTCCCTCCAACTGGGCTCTAGACCTAGTCACATTATATATTTGTTTTCCTTTGTCTTTGAATCTAGTAGGCACTTGATTTTAGAATTGAATGAATGAAAGCACGAGCCAGCTTTCCAGATGACAAACCTAAGAGAGGTAATTCACAGCAGATGATAGATTAAGGCTTCAAGAAATTTTGTGGACAGCTTGGCAAAGGAAAATTTAACTGGGGAAACGTCTCAGAGTAACTGTACAAGTGTGGAGCAGGGGCTTACGGTTGACTAGCCATCGTGGGATCAGCACACTGAAGTGTTATGAGCCCCTGATATTTAGAGCCATGTTGGTTACAATGCAACTGGACTCTGGTTGGGCAGGTCATCCTGGAGTCTCTTGCCCATCAGCATGCTCTAAAAAGTTATTTAAATACATGAATAAAGGCATTTCACTGCACAATCATGAATGCATGTGACACAAAAACTTCATGAGGGCATGTGCTGACAACTCTCCTTTTATCTCAGGCACCTGTCTCCCACTTGCTGTTTACACAGCATTCTTTAGAAAGGTCACTGACAAACCGGAATACGTCCAAGGAAACAATTGGGTGAATTGTGGATGCTTATCTTGGAGAAGGAAAAACTTCTTGGTGTGGTGGAGATTGCGGTGGTGTGAAGAATTCTCAGGAAAAGGGGCCAGAACAGAGGCGGGTTTGTTATGGCTCTTATGAAACGGAAGCTTCCAGGCCCCTCACTTGCATGGGCCTCTTCCAAACCTTCAATTTTAATTTCATGCTCATGATTACTATTCTTTTTTCCAAAAGAGGGCCTCACAAATTGAATAATTTAGCTCTGCTAATTCTGGACCTACCCCGAGCTAGGCTGAGTCTGCATAATTCCTTGGGACAAAACTAAAACTAATAGTAGAAAATTACAGTGAGGCGAACATTGCTCAAGATCTGGAAATTCTCCCAGGCTGAGCTACTGAAAATTGGGCTGGGCTGCAGAAAACCAGTGAGCACATCATTGGACACCTTGAGCAGAGGCGAGTGATTGCCTGCAGGGCTTTTGTAAGAGGAACTGATGATCTCGTCCAGTTCTAGGAATCCAAGTCTCTGAGATAATCTCGAGAGCACTGAGAAATCATTTTTCAGCTCTACATTATCCCGCGTCCAGACACGTACTCGTTTGTTAGCTTTAAGTTGCTGTATTACAATAAAGTAAGAAATATACATATTCGAAAGCACTCAATACTTCAGAATGGGCTTTCTCAAATATATCCTAACCAGTAGGAAATTATTGAATTTAATTTGCAATAGACTCCTAGTCTCTTACTCCTGGTCTCCCACTCCTCTAGCCATGTCTTAGACAGTGAATTCCTTGCTCAAAAGCAGCTGGAGACATTATTGTCATATTCTTTCTGTAACTCTCCAGTGCACTGAGAAGTTTTAACCCCACTCCACCATCTCAGCGATGGTCATTGCTGCTGTAACACTCAAGTGCAGCAGCCACTTGGTTCTTCAAGGCACGTTAGTAGATGCTTCATCACAATGATCACTGATGATCTCCAGACTAATAGCAATGTTACTATGTGCTGTGGATTACTAGGGTTCCATTTCCCATCAGCAAGTTGCGTGGCACTGTATTCGGGGCCAAAAACACATCCATGTCAACCCCATAATCTGACTTTTGAGAGTCTGTTTTCTTGGACCACTCATACCCAGTGTGACATCAGTCATGGTCCAGTTAGCACAACAGAAACAACCCAAGGTATTTCAACAGAGAGAATTGAATATAAAAATGGGTTAAGCAAGTAAAAAGGCAAAATCAGAAAACAGAGGCAGCAAAGATAGTAAGGGCAGGAAGCAGATCCCGACCTTCAGGCTGGGGAAACAAGGCAGAAGCTGGGGTTGCCAGAACCTGCCAGCTGGGAGGGGTGCCATGGGCCCAGAGCCAGGCCTCCTCGAGGGGTGCGCTGCATGGCAGGGGCTCGGAAGAGGGGCCTTGAGGGAGGGCTGCTGCCTCGTGGTGCTGCCACCTTTGCAAGGCACAGGCAGGCTGGTTCAGGGGTGTGGAAAAGAGCCAGAAGTTTGCCAGAGTGATGTTGACAAGAACAGCAGGCAAGCAGGTCCTCTCTCCTTCCTCCAGCCTCCCAGTCTCCCAGCACTCCCGCTGGTAGATCCTGAGAGGGAGCCAGCTGGCAAAGGGAAATGTATTTGCAGAGTCTTAGCCTTGGCATCAAACTGCAGAGCCGAGAAGGGCGGTGCTGAACAGGGAGACAATAACTTTATAACCAGCACAGCCTTCCCTGCCTGTGTGAGAACGCCCAGACTCCTTAGGGTGGCTTCTGCAGCCTCTCATGATCTGACCTGCTGACCAGGCTTGCCCTCTCTTTCTCCATGCCGGCCTTCCCACAGAGGGGGAGTGTTGCTTCCCACTGTGAAGCCTCCTCCCCATCTCTCAGGTAGAACTGACGATGCTCGCTCTGCCCGCACCGGGAACTGGGAAAGCACTGGGAGTACTTCTCATTTATTGATCGACGTGTCTGTCTGCCCCACTAAAGTCCTAAGCCCCTTGATGGAAAGGGATGAATTTTCATTATTGTATCTCCAAAGCCAGTACTATGGTTGGCACATTGTATTGCTTAATAAACATCTGTTAAATGAATGAAAATGTCTCAAGTGTTTGCCCAGTTATGGCACTGATATTCTAATTGTAAGAGGTCATAGAAAACATTAATATACAAATTGAAAGTCTTTAAAGGAAGGTGAAGCATACTGGACTAAAAATTTTTTCTTAATTTGTCCTAGTCTATAGAAGACTCCCGCACCCCCAGCCATGCTCTTAGACATATCTGCATACCTGGTCTAATATAACTTCCATTTAGTAATCGAATGTATCGGGCAGCTTTTCAGTAAGCTTCATTCTCTGGGAGTCTATAAACCTCCGTCTCTGCATGAAATGGAGAACACACGGATAAATACTTGTGGTCTGAGAACAGGAGGTGTTTTCATAAATGGAAGTTTTCTTCACTTTTTCTTTGGGAAAGATGGTTTTTCTTTTATGGAAGATGCTAGAAACAGCAAAATAATACTAAATGTCCTCTCAGGAAAACACAGCAGCCCAAAAGCAGGCCGCTTCTCTCTTCTGAAGAAGAGCGTTCCCTCTCACAGCTGTTCTCTGGGGAATGGAAGAGCTCAAATGAGGTCTTTGGGCTCAAGTTTGGTCCAGCGACAATGCTGGAGGCTAAAGTAATGCTGACTTAACTATCATTTGAAAGGCGCATTAATCAAGGGGCACAGATGCTTCAAAGAGAAAGAGGCTGATACTCCTGCCCGCAAAGGGGCGAGGAAGGCTGGGCAGCTCAGGGTTTGAATGGAGGAGGCAGGTGAAGGAGCAGGGTGGGCCCCTGCACCTGACGGAGCAGTGTGGTGATGGAGTTGGTCTGTTCTGAGTGTAGTAGCATTGGCCTCACAGCCCAAGGCATGTATGACTGGGGACAGGACTGACCACACACATCCTATTCTCTGGGGCCATAGTTCTCATCTGGGCCCTGGTCTGTCCGCAATGACATTTACACCAACAGGGGAGCAATATGGACAACTCCATGAGACTTTCATTCAGCTACGTGTATTTCATGTTAAAAATTGCCCTTAACTGAAGTAATGTCCTTCCTGCATGTTGGTGTTAAAATGTCATTTCTGTAATAAAACGATTTTGATGAAAGATGGCAGAGTTTTGCTTTTGCTTTTCCCTCTCACTTGGCCACATAAATGGTTGACAAATATGTCTGATGTACCTATAGCCTCTGGCCAACTTTACTGTGCCATACTATATGTTATTTTTCCCAATCATTTGATTAAACCACACCACCTAACCTTTCTGTTACACAAATGTGCACTGACTTAGATCTTGGAACCCTCACCTGGGCTACAATTATATTCTTCTGCTCTTTTATAATCCCTATATGTTGCATCAGCCATTGTTCTGGACTCATCTGACAACCACCATACTCTGTTAGGAGCCAGAGCTTATGGGGTTAGAGATGCAAAACCGACAGTGCAAATATGCTTTCATATCTCTCATAACATCAAAATCAATAAGACGCTTCATGACTATCAGGCAGAAAGGTTAAACTGTTTACAAAGGACAGTAATTAATATTACTTTACATACCAAACTACACTTGGATTTTTGTCTTTGCATTTTTTGGTACTTCAGTGTCTGCTCAGGGGTGGCAGGAAAAGAGAGGGGACAGTTAGTTTGTGCAGGCCCTTTCAGTCTTTTGGCTCAGTTCATTTGAAAACATGAATTCAATAAGCATGTGTGTTCCTACTGTGTGCCAGGCTCTGTTCTAGGCCATGGGACGCCTGCCCTCAAGGGGATCGCATTCTAGGGCCAGCACATCCTCTACATCCAGTAAATCATGTTTGCTTTCAGGACCTGACTTAGGCAATCTGTCATTCCTGAGGAGGTTGGTGGAGCAGAAAAAGGCCCCCTTACTCTCTACACAGAAGCTCCTTAACTGAACTGCTATAGCCTGGCATGCTTTGAATGCAGAACAATGCCTTCCGACCAAAAGGCAGGAATGTGGGACACAGTGAGTATTGAGTCACTGAATTGCTATGAATGATTTTCCATGGAAATATAAATGTGAACATTCCAGCCTTTGCTGGCTTCATAGAGGGATTAGAAAGGAGGAATGTATTGAGAATGTGCACATGGGAGGACTCCAAGCTTGAGAGGAGGGCAGTGGAAAGGAGGGGCAGAAGATGCCTGGTCTGGCTTGTCCAAGCACATCTGGATGGCTTCCTAGGCACCAGCATGCCTGCAGGACAGTGGGAGTCTGTGCTCAGCTCTTTACCCACAGGTTTTATTTTATTTTTAAGAACTTTTTATTTAGATACATAAACATTCAGAAAAGTACATATAGTCTAACTATAGAACTCACTGAATTTTCACAAACTGAACATACCTATGCAAACAGCCCCAGATGAAAAAGCAAGGCTTTATTTTAACAATATGAATAATTTTGCATAAAACATGAAATTCAAAAGGTCAAAAGGGTATGTAGGAGGTAAGCCTCCCTCCCACCTCATTTTCCATCACTCAGTTCTCCTTCCTAGAGAAAAAACATTGTTAGTAGTTTCTTAACCAACGGGTTTTCAATCAAACAGACTTTCTGACTTCTGTAAAATCTTGGCTTGGGGGTGGGGGTGAGCGGCACCTGGACGGCTCTTTGTGTGAGCCAAAGACAGCCCTGAGCCTGTCCGGACGGGTGCTGGCTGGCCTGGGCTGCCCAGGGACAGCGGCCGGCTGAGAAGGGCCCAGGGCCGCAGTCCAAGCCGGCAGCTGACACCAGGGGCCCTGGTGAGGTGACAAGTTGGGGGAGAGACGACACATACGTGGGGAATCTGAGAGGTAAGGCTTATGGGCTCATGGCCTCTAACGCGGATCCCAGACCAAAGAAGGGACGAGGCCATTGTCAGTCCTGGGAAAGGGGACTGCGAGGAGCTCGACAGGCGCGCAGCCTTTCCCTGGGAGCGCGTGGAAGGAAGGCAGCGCGAGCCAGGCCTGGGAGGAAGAGAGCTGGGGCAGGTGGTGCGGCCCCTCCCGGGAGTCTAGAGGAGGATCCCCGGGGTGTCTGGGGGAGGATCCCTGGGGTCTGGGGGCGGATCCCCCGGGTCTGGGGGCGGATCCCCGGGGTGTCTTGGGGCGGTCTCCCCTCCCTGGTTTGGAGGCGGTCCTCTCCCCGGGACCTGGGGGAGGTCCTCCCCTCGGGGCCTGGGGGCGATCCTCCCCCGGGGTCTGGAAGCGGTCCTTACCCCGGAGTCTGGGGCGGTCCTCCCCCGGGGCCCGGAGGCGGTTCCCCTGGGGTGCCGAGGGCGGTCTTGTCCCTGGCCAGGCTGCGGCTCGGCGGCGGGGGGCAGGAGCCGGGCTGCGGTGGGCGGGCCCGCGATACTTTTAACTTGGGGATCTCCAGGAGGAGAGATCTTAAAAATAGCCTGGCGACGCGTGAAGAGCGATATAAAGTATCGCTTTTTATGGCAAGTGACGAGTGCCTGCTCGGGTTCAAGCCTGAGGACCGAGTGCAGAGGGTGGAGCGGCTCGCGGGCCCCTGCGGCGCTGACCCGTCCCCGCGGCCGCCAGAGGGGCACAGGTTGCCGGGGAGACGCCGCCGCGGGCCGGACGCTGGGATTTGCGCCGGCGCCTGAAGCTCGGCGGAGGCATTTTCATTTTAGAGACAGTAGAGAAAACAGACTTTTTAATAAAAGAGTTATTTTTTTTCCTGGAAAAAAGCTGTACAAAACGGGAGGCTTTTATAGGCAGGGGGAGAAAAAGTGGATGGTTTCAGGCAAGGTCAGCTTCCTTTAGGGGATGAGAGGGGGCATCAGGTGGATGACCTCACTAGTGATGACCAGGAAATTCCAGACTGACTGGTTCAGATTACATCCCTGGAAGAGGCTGAATCTACAGCTCGGTTAGGTATTAAGTTTTGGTTTGCTGATGTGGGGCTTAGCACAACTCACTCCATTTTGGGCCTGTTGGCTCTCTTGAACATGCTGTTGGTAGATTTTCAGGTTTGAGCTATTACATATAATACTTCTGTGAATATTCTTGCGTATGGGTTTTGATGCACATGTGTATGCATTTCTGTGGATGTGTCCTAGAAGTGGAGTGCTTATGTCATAGGGTCTGCATATATTCAACTTTAGTAGCTCGTGTCACACAATCTTCCAGAATGGTTGTACCAATTACACACTCACCAGCAGTGTAATGAGAGTTCCCATTCTCCGCATTGTAATCAGTTCTTAATATGTCAAACTTTTAAATTTTAGCTATTCTGGTGTA